>NC_092746.1:82585901-82896874 GCF_047496795.1 Chiloscyllium punctatum | reverse complement strand
TGATTCCTCTACCCTTAAGAGCTCTATCCAACTCTTTCTTGAAAGTATCCAGAGACTTGGCCTCCACAGTCTTCTGGGGCAGAGCATTCCATACACCCACCACTCCCTGGGTGAAGAAGTTTCTCCTCAACTCTGTTCTAAGTGGCCTACCCCTTATTTTTAAACTGTGTCCTCTGGTTCGGCTTCTAGGCTATTTAAGAGCCAAATATTTTGTTGTAGGCCACTTCACCTTGATGTATTATGCTTATTGCCTGCTCAGAGAATTCTAGGAAATCTGTCAGGTATGATTTTCCTTACACGAAGCCATGCTGACTCTGCTTAATCAGATTATGTATTTCTAAATAATTTGGTTTTACACCATTTTTAATAGACCTTCTAACATTTTCTGGTAACAGACATTAAACTAATTAGACTCTCGTTACCTCTGTTTTGTCATCTTCACTTTATAAATAAAGTTGTTATTTTGGCAGCTTTCCAGAATCTAAGGATCCAGGGCAGATAACCACCAGTGCATCATCCATTGATTATATAACTACTTGTTTTAATAGCCTAGTATGCATCCCATCTGATCCAGGGGACTTATTGATCTTTAGTCTTATTATTTTTCTTAGAACTTTTTCTCTCATGAAAGTTATTGTATTTGTTTTATCTCCTTTTGCCACTTTGTAATTTTAGATAATGTGAAATAGGGACAGGAGTGGGCTGTTTCACACTTCAAGCCTACCGCCACTCAATAGGATCATGGCTTATCTGACACTCCTCACATCCATTTTCCTGCCTTTTTCTCTGTAACCCTTGATTTCCCTTACTGATGAAGAATCTATCATAGCCTTAAATAAACACAAGCACTCTGCCACCACAACTCTGTGGCAAGAAGTTTCAAAGACGAGAAGAAATTCCTCCTCCTCTCAATCTTTTTTTTTAAATAGATATTATTATTAGAAATTTAACATTTTTACAAGTTTACAAAAATAAACAAAACTCTCAAATACAAATATTGATATACAATTAAATCAAATATACAATAGCCAAAATTTAACAAAAGAAAAAGATACCGAAAAAGAAAAAAAAAACTCAACTTTCTACTAATCTAACCTACAACTAACCAGTGTGTATATTTAAGTCTCTTACATGCTCGGAATGTGTTAACCTCAAATGTAATAAAACCCGTATTCGTGCGGGATTCCTCTCCTAAGGTCCAGCCAGGTTTGTAATCTCAATTAAATAAAAGCCCTTGTTAGGATAGCCGAAATATCTGTATTTATGTAATTCAAGAAGGGCTGCCATATTTTATAAAATAATTCAGTCTTTCGGTGCACCATATTTGTAAGGAAGTCAAGGGGAATACATACCATAATTAATCTGTGCCAGTTTGAAAGTCCAGGGGGGCCCTCAGCCACCCAGTTTACCAAAATATTTTTCCTTGCACAGAAAGAGAGAATAGAAAATAATCTCTTCCCGTGCATATCCAGGGAGGGAAAGTTCGAAAAGCCCAAAAGGAGAGATACAGGGTCCACTTTAATTTCCGTTCCTAGAATTTCTGTCAGGGTACTTGCTACTTTAGTCCAATATCTATGGATCTTATGACAGGTCTATAGGCAATGTACAAGAGTGCCTACCTCTATTTTGCATTTGGGGCACATTGGAGATGCTCTTGCCTTAAATTTTGCCAATCGAACAGGTGCTATATCGGCCCTTTGAAGTATCTTCAGCTGGATAGCCTGGGTTCTGTTACAGATAGTAATTCTTCTAGCGTTTTCCCAAATATCATTCCACGTTTCTATAGAGATTTCTAGACCCAAACCCTGATCCCATGTTTTAAGCAGCTTGTCTATATCTCCCGATACTTCATCATGTAGTAAATAGTACTGATGGAGGATACCCCCATTGGTCGTAGGACATTACATTCTCTATCTGATTTATAAAGATTATCTAATAACGTAGTCTTCTTCTGTATATAGTCTCGAATTTGGAAGTATCGAAAGAGGTCTCCATTAGGTAATCCGAATTTCTGACGCAGCTGTTCAAAAGACATCAGGACCCCATCTTTAAATAGGTCCCCTAGACATGAGATACCCCTGGATCTCCAGAGTTTAAAAGTGGCATCTGTAAACCCCGGTTGGAATCCCCATGCTCCCACTATCGATGCATAGGGGGATGTTTTATGTGAGTTACCCTCGTTTTGCCGCATTATATTCCAAGCCTTAATTGTGTTTAGTATTATAGGGTTTTTACAGTGATCTGTAATGATTTTCCTCTTGTCTGAAAATAAAAGGTTAATAAGTGGGCATTTTACTTGAGAGGCCTCGATGTCCAACCAGATTGATTGGGTCTTGTCTGATCCACAATCAGCTATGTAACTTAATAGGGAGCTTAACTGATATTTCCTACAATCTGGGAAGTCCAATCCTCCCCTTGTCTGTGGAAGCTGTAGCTTCTTCAGCTTAATGAGGGGCCGTCTATGATTCCAAATAAAGGAACCCAACCAGCCATATAATTTACGTAGAGCCATCCTCGGCAGCATCACCGGAAGCATTCTCATAGGGTATAGGAGACAGGGCAGGACATTCATTTTAATTAGTGCTATTCTACCCAACCAGGAAATTGGAAGGTCTCCCCATCGCTGGAGGTCCTGCCTTATCCTTTCCTGTAAATGCACAAAGTTAGCCTTGTATAACTGACCAAATACTGGGGAAATAAAAATACCCAAATATAAGAAACCCTCCAGGGACCAACGAAAGGGACATCCTCTCAATCTTAAATTGGCATCCATTTTAGTCTTAGACTATGCCCTCTGCTCTTTGTTTCCCCTCATGGAAGAGTCTTTCTCTCAGAATTTATCCTGTCAAGCCCCTTAAGAATCCCATATGTTTCAATAAAATCACCTCTCATCTTTCTAAGCTCGAGTGAGTAGAATCCTAAACTGTTCAATATCTGCCATTTTGAAGTGTTATTAGTGTTTTCTGTGATGAACACTCTAGTAAAGTATTTATTCAACTCCTCATTATTGCCCTAGCCTCGTTGTCTAAGGAGCTTATGTTCACTTTGACTCCTTTTTCTTACATATTTAAAGAAGCTCTTGCTGTCCATGTTGACGTTACTTGCAAGTTTATCCTTAAAGTTTATCGTGTCCCTTTTTTGTTATTGTTTTGGTTGTCTTTTGACTTTTAAAATGTCCCCAATCCTCTGTCTTTACACTAATCTTTGCACATTGTTTTTTTTCAGTTTGATGCTATGTTTAACTTCCCTGTTTAACCATCATTAAGTTATCCCCTTCCTAGAATACTTCCTCCTCACTGGGATCTACTTTTGTTCTGAGCCTTAAACTATTTTCTTAAATGTTCACCATTGTTCGTCAACCATTTTTGCTATTCACCACCTTTCCCTGTCCCCACCAGCTAGCTTTGCCATCAATCCTTTGTCATTTCCTTTATTTAAGTTGAATATAGTTGTTTCTGACCAGTGTTCCTCCCTCTCAAACTGAATGCTAAATTCTACTATATTATGGTCACTGTTTCCTGGGAAATCTTTTACTCTGCAATTACTTATTAAACCTACTTCATAATATATCATCAGATCCAAAATAGCCTGATCCCTGGTCAGATTCACAACTAATTATTCTCATAACTATATCTAATGCACTCTGATTTATTCCTTCTGGCAACTGCTGCCAATCTGACTGTCCCAATCCTAATGAATTTTAAAATCACCCATGGTTAATATTCTGTGTTTTTGTGTACTGTCATTATTTCTGATTTTTTTTTTTGTCCCATTGTATAGCAACTATTAGGGAGCCTATAAGACTACTGTACCAGTGTGGTCTTTCCCTTTTTGTTTCTTGCCCTCAACCGTGTGGATTCTATCGCAAACCACAAATGCAAATGTGAGGTCTTGCACTTGGAAAAAAGAATGCAGCCATGGACTATTTTCTAAACGGTGAGAAAATTCATAAAGCCAAAGTACAAAGGGATCTGGGAGTGCTAGTGCAGGATTCTCTAAAGGTTGACTTCCAGGCTGAGTCTATAACTGAAAGGCAACTGTAATGTCATTTATCTCAAGAGGCTTGGAATATAAAAGCAGCAATGTGCTTCTGAGACTTTATTCTAAATGGGGCCTAACTAGAGCTTTATATTTTGGGCCCCACACCTCAGGAAGGACATACTGGCACTGGAGCATCTCCAGTGGAGATTCACATGGATGATCACTGGAATGGTAGGCCTAACATACGATAAACAGCTGGCATTGTATTCATTAGGTTTAGAAGGTTGAGGGGAGATCTAATAGAAACTTACAAGATAATGCACGCCTTAGAAAGGGTGGACGCTGGGAATTTGTTTCCGTTAGGCAGGGAGACTAGGACTTATGGGCACAGCCTTAGAATTAGAGGGGGTCAATTTAGAATGGAAATGAGGAGACATTTCTTCAGTCAGAGAGTGATGGGCCTGTGGAATTTATTGCCACGGAGTGCAGTGGAGGCCGGGATGTTAAATATCTTCAGGCAGAGATTGTTAAATTCTTAATCTCGCAGGGAATTGAGGGCTATGGGAGAGTATGGATAAGTGGAATTGAAATGCCCATCAGCCATGATTAAATGGCAGAGTGGACTTGATGGGCCGAATGGCCTTCCACTCCTATGTCTTATGGTCTTATATCTTCCAATCTGAAGCCATCTCTTACTATTGTGCTATTTCCATTCAATACCAACAATGCTACCTGATCATTCTTTCCTTTCTGTCTGTGTTTTTGAGAAGATGCATACTGCTAAATATTTAGTTCCTCACTTTAATCACCTTGTAACCATGTCTCTGTAAAGGGTATAAAATCTTGCTTATTTACCTGTATTTGTGACCTTAATTCATTTATTTTATTCTGAATACTATGTTCTTTTAAGTAGAGAGCTTTTTCTTTTTACTATTTTTCTTCCTTAGATCCTATTTACTGATGTTCCTCTATATTTCTATTCTCTGTTTCTTCGTGTATTACTCTGGGTATCATTATTGAAATAGCCACAGTGTAATGCGGTCAGAGCCTACAATTCCCCTATTGCAAACTCTCTATGTCGCTGTCAATAGTTCAGAGCCCTAGTTATTCATTTTGCCAGGACGCTGGCCCCAAAATATTTTAAATGAAACCTATCCCACCCAAACTGTTTCGTTCTCCTGTTGCCAGTGAACTGAAGCCCATTCCATATATACCAATCTTTGAGACACTCGTTTAACTGCTTGGTTTTATTTAACCTATGCTGGTTTGTGAATGGCTGAGATAGTAATCCAAAGATTGTTATCTTGGAGGTTCTGCTTTTCAATTTAGTTCCTAACTGTTGAAAATTGATCAGTGAAATCTCCTTTTCACATCCTGTTTTTGGTGTGTCTCAACCAGAGAGATCAGCTGGTCAACTGATTGTGTTGGTAGGAATTTGTTCTGTACAAAATCAGTAGGTTTTTCAGCTTGCTTCACAGCCAACCTTGCAGCTGAATTGCTGCTGTTTCTGTTTGAGATAAGTTACATTGGGTTACATGAATGCAAAACTTGAATCTGATTGGCTCAGCTAAGTGCTGATACCTCTTTTAGTATGTTTTAGTCAAATATAAGGCTTTATCCTGAATGCACAAAATGAAACAGCGCCAACTGCAATGACTTGTATGTGAAATACCCTGGTGCCCTGTCTTTCATATCCCAAGCATTGCATATTTTCTTTACCTAAGTTTGTTCTTTTATCACTGGAAAAATGTTGGTAACCTCATTTACGTTTGATCCTTTAAGTAATTTGTTTTTGGCTGGGTGTTCCACATCTCTTCTTAAAATCAAATTTACATCATATGACAATTTGTGCAAATTCACCTCTTGCTTATTATTGTACTGAGGTTGCAGTTGACCAGCCATCATATGGGGAACACCTTTGCAATTTGTCTGTCCAGGTAATACCTTGCTTAGTGTGCAATGCTTGCAGGTTCGGATTAGTTGGAAATCAACAACTAACTTTGAAATGGGGCAATTGCATTGAATCATGCGAGTTCCACTGTTTACATGGAGAAATACTTTCACTTGATTCTATAAAGTTGTATCTCTTATGTTGTCTTTTTCCTCATTAATAATGTCTGTAATATTATTTAAAATTATGACTGCTCAAACGTTTTGCACTGATTCTGTGTTTTTGAAAAGTTATTTTCATGGCTCTAATGTGTGTGTGTTTTGTTACAGAGTGTTAAGGATTTTTATTTGGAATGGAAAGAAATGAAAGTGAAAGAAAAAGAAGCAGAAACGCAAGCCCAGTTTGAAGCTGTGCAGAGTAAGAAACATCTTTGTTGTGTAAATATTGTACATTTGTCAGTGAAGTGAGGCTAGTTAATACGTAACGAACAGCTATCATAAAATACTTCACTTTTCTTCCTAACATAACTGTATTTTACAATAGACTATAGGCTAAGTGATGACATTCTTCTATTAATCATTGTCACCAAGAATGACTAGCAAAATAATTCAGTAGGCGCATTGCAGTGTCTGGAAGATAGAACCTTGTGGTATAACACAATATATAATAGCAAGCTCTGCTTTAGACTTGTATAAAATTGCCCCTCAATTTACATGATACACATGAATAGAACAAACAAGGCTGAGAATTTTTAAGGACCTATCTTTCACATTTACAATGTTTGGTTACATTGAAGCAATTTAAGAAATGAAAATTGTGGAAAACTTCATAGCTTTTGTTTTAAAGAGTCCAGTGTTACATTTTCAAAAGTCACAAAGAGTCATAGAGATGTACAGCATGGAAACAGACCCTTCGGTCCAACCCGTCTATGCCGACCAGATATCCCAACCCAATCTAGTCCCACCTGCCAGCACCTGGCCCATATCCCTCCAAAACCTTCCTATTCATATCCGTATCCAAGCGCCTCTTAAATGTTGCAATTGTACCAGCCTCCACCACTTCCTCTGGCAGCTCATTCCATACATGTACCACCCTCTGCGTGAAAACATTGCCCCTTAGATCTCTTTTATATCTTTCCCCTCTCACCTTAAACCTATGCCCTCTAGTTCTGGACTTCCTGACCCCAGGGAAAAGACTTTGTCTATCCATGCCCCTCATAATTTTGTAAACCTCTATAAGGTCACCCCTCAGCCTCTGATGCTCCAGGGAAAACAGCCCCAGCCTGTTCAGCCTCTCCCTGTAGCTCAAACTCTCCAACCCTGGCAACATCCTTGTAAATCTTTTCTGAACCCTTTCAAGTTTCACAGCATCTTTCCAATAGGAAGGAGACCTGAATTGCATGCAATATTCCAACAGTGGCCTAACCAATGTCGTGTACAGCCGCAACATGACCTCTCAGCTCCTGTACTCAACACTGTGACCAATAAAGGAAAGCATACCAAACGCCGCCTTCACTATCCTATCTACCTGCGACTCCACTTTCAAAGAGCTATGAACCTGCACTCCAATGTCTCTTTGTTCAGCAATACTCCCTAGGACCTTACCATTAAGTGTATAAGTCCTGCTAAGATTTGCTTTCCCAAAATGCAGCACCTCGCATTTATCTGAATTAAACTCCATCTGCCACTTCTCAGCTCATTGGCCCATCTGGTCCAGATCCTGTTGTAATCTGAGGTAACCCTCTTTGTTGTCCATTACACCTCCAATTTTGGTGTCATCTGCAAACTTACTAACTGTACCCCTTATGCTCGCATCCAAATCATTTATGTAAATGACAAAAAGTAGAGGATCCAGCACCGATCCTAGTGGTACTCCACTGGTCACAGGCCTCCAGTCTGAAAAACAACCCTCCACCACCACCTTCTGTCTTCTACCTTTGAGGCAGTTCTGTATCCAAATGACTAGTTCTCCCTTTATTCCATGAGATCTAACCTTGCTAATCATTCTCCCATGGGGAACCTTGTGTAATGCCTTACTGAAGTCCATATAGATCACATCTACTGCTCTGCCCTCATCATGAAAACTATACCCTTAAAGGTTGAGCATGTTGAGATCTGAATACTGTTGACCAGTGAACATGAGAAATCGCAAAGATAGTTAGAGAGTATGTTGTGAAGAACACATGATGTACTGCAGAGGAATGTAGATAGGCTAAATGAATAGGTAAAAATTTGCAGACCGAATGTAATATGGGTAAATGTGAAGTTATCCACGTTTAGAACAAAGGTGAAAGAAGAAATAAAGCATATTATTTAAACGTAGAATGATTGCAAAATGCTGCAATACAGAGAAACTTGGTGACCAGGTGCATGAATCACACAAAACTATGATGCAGGTACATAATGATTAGGACGGCAGTTGTAAAGGGCATTTATGCAATGACATTTGAAGTACTGTGTATAGTTGCGTCCTTATTTAAGAAAAATACATAACTGCATTTGAAGTTCAGAGATGGTTCACTGAATTGACTCCTGGGATGAAAGTTTTATCTTGTGAAGAAAGTTTAAGCAAATTGGGCCTGTATCCTTTGGAGTTTAGAAAAATGAGAGTTGATCTTACTGAAACATAATATATTGAGTGGTTTTAACAGAATTAAATGTACAGTTTAACAATAACTAATTTTGTATTTAAGACCAAGCTGAAGAGATTTTATTATTCTGTGGGTTGAGAGTGTACACAATTCTCTTCCACAGACAATGGTGCATGCAGATTCCTTGAACATTTTTAAAGCAGAGTTAGATTGACTCCCCTGTTAGTCAATCTAAGCATACAGGGGATAGGCAGGGAAGTGAAACTAAGGTTACAATCAGTTCAGCTGTGACCTTACCAAATGGCGCAGTAGGCTCAGGAGCTCCATTGGTTTCTTGTCCGTAAGTAACATGTTAGAATGTTTGTCTGAATCTGTAAAATACTACCTGGGTATTTCTATTTTCTGGTTTAACCTCGATGTTAAAAGTCAATTTATTTCAAGCAGTGTCATGTTGTGAATGGCATTGTAATAAGAAAAACAGTCAGCAACCACTTATCAGAAATAGATGTACAGACCAACGTGCTTTGTTTTTGAAATAACTTCAGTGTACATCAATTCCTGTGCTGAATTAATATCAGTTAATATATTGTACACCATTGGAATTAATAGGATCAGTGTTCTGAATGTATTCCATCTGAGAAGGAGAATTTCAGGAACTGTTTGGGTTACCAGCACCCCCACAATAAGCTAAGTGCTTGTGTTTTAAGAATAAGAAAATATGATTACTTGAAAGCTGATAGTCCCAAACAGCCATACTGCTGTAGAAAAATAAATTTCAGTATAACCACAATGTCCAAAACTGAACAAAAGGATGTTGCTGTGTTTCTCCTAGCTGTTGCCTGTGTTCTTAATATGGGAAATCATAGTTTAGAAGCACAGTTAATGATAACATTAACATCTTTTTGAGAGGGTAAATGCAAATCATGCAGATTGGCATGGCTGTTTTATTCTAGCTGTTTTTCATGACCTAATTGCTAATCTGCCTGCATGTCTATCTGCTTTTCAACGGAGATTGTGCAGTGTCCTCTGGGGACAGAAGTAGTATGGTAGTGGGAAATTCGATGCAATTTGCAAATTGAGAGAATGCAACATGGGGTCTCATTAAAGCAATGTGTTGCAGCAGAAGACAAGAGGTGTGAATAGATAATCTGCAGAAGCTAAATATTACCCTACTGGGTGCATCTTTGCACAGGCATAGTGAGCTATGATGTTATAGCTGCACCTTTCTGAGATTTTTTTTGGCAGTTCTCCATTTCTTTGTTGTGACCAAATTTAAAGACAAGAAAAGCCTTTCTTTCCTTTTCAGCAGTGCACAGCTTGCTCGATATCATTATACCATTTAAAATAATTGATGTCTTTTATTTCTAATTTACATTTATGAATTACAGAAGGTAAGCTAATTGCTTAATAGTATTCTTTCACTGCCATTTAGGTATATTTTGCAGGTGTTAGTAGATTGTCAGTTTAAAAAATGTAAAAAGATTTTTTATTGATCTTTTTAAGCTGAAAAGTAATTTTATACCTTGCAGAAGAAAAAAGGCCAAAAGTAAAGAAGCCAAAATCTGAGTTTCCAGTATACACAGCCCCTTCCTCTGGAAGTATCGCCTATGTAGCATTACACGAAGAAGCTTCAACAATTGAGGAGATTGAGGATCAGGTAGCTGACTGGCTAGAAGACCGGTCAAGAGGGTCAAGAAAGGTAAGTCACAAAGCAAATAAGAATGTAATACTTCAAATACTTTTATTATTTATAAATAAATAGTGAAGCGTGGAGCATATAGTAGATAAATATCTTGTTTTCAAAGTCTGTTGTGAGAAAATTGGTACAATTTACTCTTAACAGCAACTGAAGTGCCATAGCCCAATAAGCTTGCGGCAATGTAGTGATTTTTCACCCTTAATTTATCATGTCTTTGTTTAATTTTTATATGATCTGATCTGTCAGACTCAAGATTTTGTAACTTATGTTTATATTGAAGCAATATGCATATATGTGTGTTATTTAATGTTAAACCAAAATAAAAAATGAATTGGACAAATGAAGTGGCAAGTAATAGTGTGGATACAGAGTTTTGTTCTTTTTATTTGTGAAAATGCAAACATAGTTGTTCAATATATAGTCTTTTAAGAGTGATTTCACATACCATGTTTATTTTATACTACTTGACTAAGCTAAAGATTATATCTTTTTATTTTTCTGTAATCTTGATTGTAGACTGAAAGAGATAAAAACAGCAAGATACCTGGCACTAATTTTAGGAACTGTTTACACAGCTGTTGTGCAAAATGAGGAGGGTCTAACCTCAGATGAGTTAGAGCCATGGGAGCTGTGTGTGAACGGAGATTTGGCTGACAGGTAGCTAATTGGTCTGTGGACTAGTGACCAGTTATTGATAAAGGTCTCTTGCCTATCAACAACTCTGTAATTGGCTCCCAGGTAGCTGAACAGCTTGGGAGTGTGAATGTTTGAGGGAGAAGCCAATGGACTCCTAGAAAGGAAAGAACTGTGTTCTGCTCGCCAGTAAGAAGTATTCCTGGCCTGAAGATGGACAGTTTGTTTCCCCACGTCAGTTGATGTGTCTTGTAATTAATAAGTGAAGAATTCATCCTAAAATTCTTTCAGAAAAATTACAGGGATCTGGCAAAGGAAGCTTGAGCATCAATGTTGACAGGAACTACTGAATTGTCTTCACAGTCTTTCTCTCTGTTCATAATGTCTTTTTCTTTCTGTCTCAATATATGTTTGTAGTAGGGGAGTTTTATAAGTGGGTTTTAGAGTTTTTACTAGTAGAGTTATAGGCTAGTTGTTCATAATTATTTGTTTTTAGAGATGATTTGTTTGTGGTAAATAGTTCTTGTTAAGTACAGAAATCTGGTCCGTCTGCTCTGTCAACCTGGGTCCAACTGACAGGTAAATTGGGGAATTCTGATTAAAAATCTTTATCTTTGATGACTCCATGAATAGAGAAGCTTGATTTCCAGCATTTTGCTCTAATGAGGCATAACACTAAAGATAATGTACAAATATGGTTAATATCAAATTAAGCCCAAAATTTGAACCCTGGTCATTTGTCATTGAACAGCTGACAAAACATGAATGTGTTTGTCTAAGATTTAGACTTCAAAGTTTAAAGTTGAGAAGTGAAAAGAAAATTTTGATTCTACCTCTACCTCAAAATTAATTCTGAAATAGTAGTATCACCTCGTGGTATTGTTGGACATTTTGACTTAGTTGATCATGTCATATTTTTTAGACCAATTTGAATTGTCCTGTGACCCTTTGATCTACAGAATATTTCATTGCAAGTTCAATTACTGATGTATGGATACAGGTTAATCATTTCATATATTTTAATTAAACTTTGATATTGTGGATTTAGATAAATATTTCAGATTTTAAAATATTTTAATCAATGTGTTCAAACATGCTATATGACACTTAATCAAGAGGGGCATCAACAGCATGAATAGCCAAGGTCTTTTCTCCAGGGTGGGGAGTCCAAAACTAGAAGCTAGAGGTTTAAAGTGAGAGGGGAAAGATTTAAAAGGGACCTAAGGGGCAACTTTTTCAGAGGGTGGTGCATGTATGGAATAAGCTGCCAGAGGACATGGTGGAGAAAGTGAGGACTGCAGATGCCGGAGTACCAGAGTTGAAAAATGTGGTGCTGGAAAAACACAGCAGGCCAGGCAGCATCCGAGGAGCAGGAGAATCTATCTGAAGAAGGGCTTATGCTCAAAACGTCGATTCTCCTGCTCCTCGGATGTTGCCTGGCCTGCTGTGTTTTTCCAGCACCACATTTTTCAACAGAGGACATGGTGGAGGCTTGTACAATTACAGCATTTAAAAGGCATCTGGATGGGTATATGAATAGGAAGGGTTTAGAGGGATATGGGCCAAATGCTGGCAAATGGGACTATATTAATTTAGGATATCTAGTCAGCATAGAGGAATTGGACCGACGGTCTGTTTCTGTACTGTACATCTCTATGACTGTAGACTTCCTTGGTGAGTAGGACTGGAATCTGGACCTTGTGGCCTGGAGGTAGGGGCATTAGCACTGTGTGCTGCAAGATCCCTTAAACTTGGTGGGTTGGAACATTTTTTTTAATACAAATCTTCAAAAATTACTTATTTATTTGATCTCTGTTTACTTCCTTGAAACTCATTTAAATTTATAAATATGTTACTAGCAGCAGTTTTCATTTGCTAGTGAGATTTGATGAATACAACACTGCTCACTGATGCTCAAATTGATTGATTTATTGTCACATGTACCGTAGTAAAAGTGAAAAGCTTTGTTTATGAGCAGTACAGGCAGATCATAGTAAGTAAGGATGTACAGATCAGAGATTGTAAAAAGACTTGGACAGAAGCATACGGACTGTATTACACATGGCATGTGTTAGGCAAGATCAATGTTAGTAAGAGCAGCATTATTTGAGGTGAGAGAGTCCATTCATCAGTCTAATAACAGCTGGAAAGAAGCTGTTCCTGAACGTGCTGATGCATGTGTTCAGGCTTCTGTAACTTCTGCCTGATGGAAGAGGTTGCAGGAGATCATGACTGGGGTATGATGGGCCTTTGATGATGCTGGCATCATTTCCGTGACAGCGAGCCATGTAAATGGAGTCCATCGATGGAAGGTTGGCTTCTGTGATGATCTGGGTTTTGCACACAACCTTCTGTAGTTTTTTACAGTTCTGGGCAGAGCAGTTGCCATACCAGGCCATTATGAAGCCAGACAGTATGCTTTCAATGGTGTCTCTGTAGACGTTGGTGAGGATCCTTATGGACATGCCAAATTTCCTGCTGCCCGAGGAAGGAGAGGTATTGCTGTGCCTTGACTGTCGCACCTACGTGGGACGTCCAGGACAGGTTGTCAGATATCGTCACTCTGAGATTTTTGGCACACTCCACCCTCTCAACTTCAGTTGGGTTGATGTGGGGGTGGGGGGCATGTTCCCCTCCTTTCTTTCTGAAATGAATGATCAGTTCTTTAGTTTTGCCGACACTGAGAGAGATATTATTCTCACTGCACCACATCACCAAGCCTTCTACCTTCCTTCTGTATTTTGACTTGTCTTGTTAGATATCTGTCCTGTGACGGTAGTGGTGTCAATGAACTTGTAGATGACATTAGTTAAGAATTTGGCAACACAGTAGTGTTATGTTCAGGGAGTATAATAGGTGGCCGAGAATGTATCCTTGGCGCCCCAGTGTTGAGGGTTATAGTGGAGCAAATACAGTTGTCTATCTTCACTGATTGCGGTCTGTAGGTCAGGAAGCAGAGGAACCAGTTGCAGAGGGCAGAGCCGAGACCAAGGTCACTGAGTTTCGAGATCAGTCTGCAGGAGATGGCGCTTAAAGCAGAGCTATAGTCAATGAGTTAGGAGTCTGACGTAGGTGTCCTTGTTGACAAGATATTCCATAGATGAGTTTAGGGCTAGAGATATGGCATCCGCTGTAGACAAATTGGAGGGGATCGAGACAGGCTGGGACACTGGCATTGATGTGGGCTATGACTAGCCTCTTGAGGCACTTCAGACTTATTGAGATCTGTATCGCTGGTTGGTAGTCATTAAGGCACATTGCATGTCTTTCTTAGGTACAGGGATGATGGTGGTCTCCTTGAAGTAGGTAGGGACTTTGGCTTATTGGAGGGAAAGGTTGAAGATGTTGGCTGGAGACACCATCCAGGTCCATCGCTTGACTCCCAGGAAGACTGATCTGACATCTGCAGTTGTGACCGAGGGAACAGGAGCCTCTGGGCTGTCGGGGAAGGTGTCACCGCAATGCTGACATCCTGCTCAAACCGGGCATAGAAAGCATTGAGGGTTTTTTTTTGGCGATTTTAGATTAGATTAGATTCCCTGCAGTATGGAAACAGGCCCTTCGGCCCAAAAAATCAAACCGATCCTTTGAAGAGTAACCCACCCAGACCCCTGACTAATGCACCTAACACTGTGGACAATTTAACATGGCCAATTCACCTCACCTGCACATTTTTGGACTGTGGGAGGAAACCAGAGCACCTGGAGGAAACCCACACAGATACTGGGAGAATGTGCAAACTTCACACAGACAGTCGCCCGAGGCTGGAATCGAACCCGGGTCCCTGGCACTGTGAGGCAGCAGTGCTAAAAACCGAGTCACTGTGCCACCTGTGCTCTGCTTCATTTTTTATCCTGTAATGTTGTTTAGGTGATGGGAGTCTGGATAGGTTTGGGGCTTCTAACTTGGTCCAGTACTGCCTCTTAACATCCCTGATGGCTTTGTGGAGGTCATAATCTGGATTTCCTGTATTGGACTGGGTCATCCGAATTGAATGATGCATGTCTGGTCTTCACTAGAGAGTGGATGTCCTGATCAGTCAAGGTTTACATTTGGGGAACTCTTGGTTTGACTTCTTTGGTGTGCGGTCCTCCACACATTTGTTTATGACATCTGTGATGGTGGTGGCGTACTTGTTTAGGTTTTGAGCTGAGTACTTGAACACGCTCCTGTCCGTTGATTCCAAGCAGTCCCAGAGACAGTCTTCCACAGCTTTGAACCAGCATTGTACTTAGTTTTGTGTTATTTCAGCTTCTGCTTGTAAGCTGGGAAAGGAAACACCGCGCTGTAATCCGATGTTTCTGATGTGTGGGCAGGGGATGGACCGGGAAGTGTCTTTGGTTATGTAGCAGTGGTCCAGGATGTTCGGCACTCTGGTGGGGCAAAAGATGCGTTGGTGGTACTTTGGCAGTACCCTCTTGAGGTTGGCTTGGTTGACGTCACCCGCCACATGAATAAGTCTTTGGGGAATTTCATCTGTAAAGTGGTTGTGGAGATGTAAATCATGTCTAGGGCATTCTTTACACCTGCATGGGGTGGTATGTAAACTTCTGTTAGAATAGCGAAGGTGAACTCTTGTGGTAGAGCTGGCATTTTACTGTAAGGTGTTCTAGGTCTGAGGAGCAATGGCTTGCCAGGGTCACTGCATCTGAGCACTAGGAAGTGTTGAACAGGAAGCATGCCCCACACCTTGCCTTCTCTGTGGATGCTGTATGCTCCATGCGATGTATGAAGCTTGCCAGGCACAGTCAGGAATGACAGGTATGAGCCATGTCTCTGTGAATCACAGCACACAACAGTCTTTCAGTTCACTTCGATAGCTAAGTCGAGATCTTAATTCGCCCATTTTGTTTTTGATAGTCTGAACATTTGCTAGGAATATGCAGAGGAGGGTGGTCTTGAAACTGCATTCTTTCAACCTCACCGTCAGGCCAGCAGGATTTTACCGTTTTCTGGTAGGTCTCTTGCATCTGGCCGGTCCTGGAAATCGAGGTGGTGCAAGTCTGCTGCTCCAGCAGGCAAGTGAGCAGGGTCCAGTTGGACTGGGCTTTCCCTGGGACAGGACGTGCAAGGTTGTAGATCCGACCTGGGCTGGCCTGATCTCCTTGGGGATGGGTTGCAACAGTGGACTTCTGCTGGAATTGCTAAACCCCAGACCCCATTACTTGGTCCAAAAATGAACAAAGAAATTAAACATGAGAGATGTGATAAGAGTATGATGGTCCTTGACATAAAGATAGCGTTTGATCCTGGATGATATCAAGGAACTGTCGGAAAATCGAATGGGAAATGGGTAAAGCTTGCCTCTAGTTAGATTGATGGCTAGCACAAAGGAAGATGGCTGCAGATGAAAGTAAATTTCTGTAAATAGGATATTTGATTCAAAGTTGTTTCACAAACTATTTTGCTTAATTTCTAATAAGCCTGAGTCTGAATTTTAAATTGAACTGTAATCTTAATTTCTCTCTTTCTACAATAGCATCTTATATAAATCATTGTTTTAAAATCATTATTCTCAGTTCATCTTCAAATCATGTCCCTTTCCCTCCTTATCTGTATTCCCTGTCTTGCCCTGCAACCCTTTGGGATTTCTTCAAATCTGGCTTTTTCTGAATCCCCCCGTTCTTCACTCCAGTCTTGGTGGTTATGGCTTCAGGTGTCTAGGACTTAAATCTCTCCACCTCTACTTGTCTTCTCCTCCTCCTCTAAGATGACATTAAACTTTTTGACCAGGCTATTAGCCACTCTGCCTAATAGTTCTCTTTTCACTTTCTTTTTCTGATTGTGCTTCTTGGCACATTTTATAAGCTTTACAATGCTGTATAAACAAGGTATTTTTTTCTTGGAATCTGGTTGGCCTATCATGCAGTAGTAAGAGTGTCTTATGTTTTTAAAAGATGATGTTCAGGCCACCATGCTTCATTAGTTGAATCCGAGTGTGGCAATTTTGGAGCTCGCATTTCTCTCATGATCAACAGTGCAAACATTCATCTGTTTGTTGTTTGTGTAAACTAGCTGTGATGTTTAGCTACAGGTCAGCATTGACTTTGTTCAATGTGAAGTGCCACAGAACATTTTGGGCACATGATGCAGTAAACAGATTAAGGTTTTGTTCTCCCTTTTTCATCTTAACAAGAGAATAAGCATGATTTTGATTGACATGTTAAATCCAAGTATGTTCCCATTATTTTTAATTACAACAGAAGGTCCTTCATTGTCCAGCTGGGCAATGCAAATCATCCTAAGCCTGCATCTACATCTTGATCAAGCTAGTTAACAGTCCGATAATGAAACTCCATTTAGAATTCCCTCTTCCTATTGCCAGCTGACCATTTTGTATTCAGTGTATTCTTGTAGGGAAATGGCTGAGATTAGAAATTCGGTGGAGTGAAAGTGCATTCCTTAACGCCGTATGACTCCATCTCACAGTGTCACATTGCCAATGTAGATTTTTAGATTTTCCAGATATACTATAAATGATATAATATAAATTAATATACTATAAATGAATAATGTATTGAATGTCAACCAGTATTCAGAAATAAACAAAAATATATGCTCATAAAATACTATTTCATGCTATAAATGTCTAAAATTTATTTCAATTATAATTTAAAAGATTTAACTTACTGGCTATCTTTAATTCATTAAGTTTAAATGAGACTCCCTTTTGGAAACAATTTTTTTTTCTGCTTTGTTTAAATGAATTGGGTACTTCCAAGTTTACAGATTGTTTGCATTTAGTGATGGGAACCAGCAGGTGCTGTTTGTTTTGTGCGGTATGGTGGCGAGTGCTGAGACACAAACTGCCTATTCACTCTGACAGAGGAATTTCATTTGCCTCAAGTGATATAAGCTGAATCTGAGGGTGTCATTTTTCTTGAAGGGTAATTTTTGAACCACGACTGGTCAATGGATTTTACAATTAAAGGCCTTTCTAAGTACAGATATGCAAGATGAATTGTTAATTTTATTTGTTCAGTAATTGCTTTGCCAACAGACTCTCATTGATGATGCATTCATGGTTTTGCTAAGAAGTGAAATAGAAATATGTGAACACTTTCAATGTAACTAACAAAATTTTAATCTTCAAGTTTTTACAAACATTTTTCTTCTTTAGAAATGTAAATCTCTCTCTTTGAAAGAAATGCCTGTTAGTTGGAAAAGATTATCTAGTCACTCCCAACTACATCATATTCATATTTGAAACTCAGTGCTTTTGGCAGGCTATTCAGTCAAGCAGTTATTAGACTCAAGTCTGTCCATGTCCTCAGCACTTTATCTCCATGCAGACATTTCCAAACGGATCATGGGTGACCAAGAGTCAAGAGGTCAGTCAAGAAGCAGGAACTTTTCCCTCTAAACCCAGGAAAGCCAAAACCAAATTTATTATGTTTTTATAATTTTCTTGAGATCTAAGTATTGCCAGCTGGGTTAGCATTTATTGTTTATCCCTAGTTGCCATTGAGATGATAGCCAGATGCTTTCTTGAATAGCAGTAGTACTCATGGTGTAGGTGCACCCACACCACTGTCAGTAGTTTGACCAGCACTGGTGAAAGAACAGCAGTTATATTTCCAGGTCCTAGTGGTGTGTGGCTCAGAAAGGAACTTGTGGATGGTGGTATTCCTGTGAATCTGCTGCCCTTGTCCTTCGAGACCATGATTTGGAAGGTATTGTCCTAGGATGGATGTGTTGTCCCAGTCGAAATGGTGTCCTTCCTAATTTGTATGTAAGGATGCTAGTGATGTTCTGTGGCTAGTTGATGTTTGTGTATCCTGGTGGCTAGTTTTCTTCCTGTTTGTCCAATATAATGTTTGTTACAGTCCTTGCCCGATATTTTGTAAATGACATCATTAGTTTGGCTTGTTGTCTGTATAAGGTCTTTCAAGTTCATTAGCTGCTGTTTTAGTATGTTGATGTGTTTGTGGGCCAACATGATGCCAAGGGGTTTGAGTAACTGGCAGTCATTTCTGAGACGTTTTGATGTAGGGGAGAGTGGCTAGGGTTTCTGGAAGCATTTTGTCTGCTTGTTTGGGTTTGTTGCTGAGAAATCTGTGGACTGTGTTCATTGGGTACCTGTTCTTTTTGAATACACCATATAGATGATTTTCCTCTGTTCTGCGTAGTTCTTTTGTATTGCAGTGTGTAGTGGCTCATTGAAATAATGTTCTAATGTAGCTTCGTTTGTGGATGTTGGGTTGATTGCTTCTGTAGTTCAATATTTGGTCCGCATGTGTTGTTTTCCTGTAGATGCTGGTTTGAAGCTCCTCATTGGCTGTTTGTTCTACTGTGACATTTAGGAATGGCAGTTTGTTGGTTATTTTCCTTCTCTTTAATGAATTTTATGCCAGTTATGTCAGTGAATTTTATCCATCCATGGGAAGGTGTGCAGTTCTGTTCACCACATTATAGAAAGGATGTGAATGTACTCTAACAGGTGCAGAGCAGATGCACCAGAATATTGCCTGAGTTGGAGCATTTTAGTGATGAAGAGAGGCTCAATACGTTCAGGTTGCTTTTTTTAGGCATCTCAATCAGGTCACCCTTTGGCCTTCTCTGTTGTAAAGTGATGAGGGGCATAGACAGGGTGGATAGGGCCAATAACAAGGGCCCATAATTTTAAGGAGAAGGAGGAGATTTCGAGGGGATTTGAGGGAAAACATTTTTCACCCAGCAGGTAGTGAGAATCTGGAATGCATTGTCTGGGAGGGTAATAGAAGCAGAAAACATCACACCATTTTAAATGGGATTAAGTGTAGGTTTGCACAGAGTTGATGGGTCGTGGGGCTTTTTCTAAGTTATATGATTCTACGGAAATGGTGAATGAAATGTTAATCAAGTGGACTGGTTATCTCAGCAGCTATCATGTTTCTTGAGTATTGTTAGAGCATTCTATCACATACATGACTTTTAGCTCCGATGGTGGAAAGGCTTTTGGGAGTCTGGATGTGAGTTACTCACAACTCCCTGCTTCACATGTGCTCTAGTAGCATCAGTAATTATATGGCTATTCCAGTTCACTTTTTCATTAGTGGTAACCCCTGGAATGTGTTACACCTCATTGTGGATAATGCACTTGAAATAAAATTTTGGGCGGCACGGTGACATAGTGGTTCGCACTGCTGCCTTACAGCGCCGGAGACCCGGGTTCAATTCCCGCCTCCGGCGACTGACTGTGTGGAGTTTGCACGTTCTCCCTGTGTCTGCGTGGGTTTCCTCCGGGTGCTCCAGTTTCCTCCCACAGTCCAAAGATGTGCAGGTCAGGTGAATTGGCCATGCTAAATTGCCTGTAGTGTTAGGTAAGGGGTAAATGTAGGGGTATGGGTGGGTTGCGCTTCGGCGGGTCGGTGTGGACTTGTTGGGCTGAAGGGCCTGTTTCCACACTGTAATATAATCTAATCTAATCTACTAAAACCCTGCTATTCCCAGCATCATCTCAAAAATTAAAGATTTTGTACAAGTACAATCAATAACTGTGAAACAAAATATTTTGCATTTTATAGATTCATAGAGTTTACACTACAGCAAGGTGCAATTCTGCTAATCATCTTTTATACAGGCCCCTGACAGAGCTCCCCAACCACTTCCTTTCTCCTTAGCCCTCTAAATTCATCACTTTCAAATTCCCTCTGGGTGGGGTTCTCCTCACATCTTCTCTAAATGTCCTGCCCACCCTTACCTTAATTGATTTTAATTTCACAGTCATTACAAATTGTAACTGAAAACATTTTAACAACTATAATGTAGTAATAAATTAACTGCCAAACTTCAGGAAATGGGTGACATGGGTTGTTGGAGACTGTTTCCTAATGCTTCCTTGTTTTGTAACCATATTACAGGCATCATATTTCATGTCTTCCACATTGTGTAGCAACTTATTCTCAAAACACCTGAAATTCTTCAAGTTTTGTAAGATTGTGGTGGATTTTAGCAGGAAACAATAAGAAATTTGAAAATGTTACCTGCTTTTGTTCTGTAGTGTCATGCCCTGTGTTGCTGACAATACATTCATCAATCCCACGACATTTTAACTATTCACTTTTCATGTAAATCTTAACTGAACACAAGATGAATGTCTGTCTGTAATTATATGATGTGTGCATTAACCCAAACATTCATGTGTGCTGTTGAGTAGGCCAAGTAAACTCTTGTTATTCTGTAAATGACAGAAGTTCAGATGAGAAGGTGCTTTTAGTCTTGTTATCATCACTTTTATCCTAACTAAGAAATAATATTTACACTGTTGTAGAGGCTATGCTTCCTGTGTCACACAAAGTTTGAGTCAATAAGCTATGGCACTTTTTACTTCTGAAATTTACTCCCCAGTATGCAAATTTGTGATTTGGAAATTGCTAGAATCTAGGGAATTTAAACCGTAGTTAATGTTTTGTTTGTTAGTTCTTGTCAGCTCTTTCGTGTTTGTCAGTTTTTATTTTCAAATAAAGGGTATTTTTATATTTTGTTTCAAAACTAGTCCTTCATCTATAGGCTGTTGAGCAAGAGTGTAATCAGAATAATGTGCTTTCATGAAAAAAAAGGAAATGTGCTTAGATTGCATTAGAACATAGAAGAATACAGCGCAGTACAGGCCCTTTGGCCCTCGATGTTGCCCTGATCCAAGCCCACCTAACCTACACTAGCCCACTATCCTCCATATGCCTATCCAATACCCATTTAAATGCCCATAAAGAGGGAGAGTCCACCACTGCTACTGGCAGGGCATTCCATGAACTCACGACTCACTGAGTAAAGAATCTACCCCTAACATCTGTCCTATACCTACCACCCCTTAATTTAAAGCTATGCCCCCTCGTAATAGCTGACTCCATACGTGGAAAAAGGTTCTCATGGTCAACCCTATCTACACCCTAATCATCATGTACACCTCTATCAAGTCACCCCTAAACCTTCTTTTCTCCAATGAAAACAGCCCCAAGTACCTCAGCCTTTCCTCATACGATCTTCCTACCATTCCAGGCAACATCCTGGTAAACCTCCTCTGCACCCGTTCCAGTGCCTCCACATCCTTCCTATAGTATGGCGACCAAAGCTGCGCACAATACTCCAGATGCGGCTGCACCAGAGTCTTATACAACTGCAACATGACCTCAGAACTCCGGAACTCGATTCCTGTACCAATAAAAGCCAGTACACCATATGCCTTCTTCACCGCACTACTTACCTGGGTGGCAACTTTTAGAGATCTGTGTACATGGACACCAAGATCCCTCTGCTCATCCACACTACCAAGTATCCAACCATTAGCCCAATACCCCATCTTTTTGTTACTCATACCAAAGTGAATCACCTCACACTTACCTACATTGAACTCCATTTGCCACCTTTCTGCCCATCTCTGCAGCTTATCTATATCCTGCTGTAACCTGCCACATCCTTCCTCACTGTCAACATCTCCACTGACTTTTGTATCATCCTCAAACTTGCTCACCCAACCTTCTAGCCCCTCCTCCAGGTCATTTATAAAAATGACAAACAGCAACGGTCCCAAAACAGATCCTTGCGGAACACCGCTAGTAACTCCATTCCAAGATGAACCTTTACCATCAACTACTACCCTCTGTCTTCTTCCAGCCAATTCCTAATCCAAACCTCCAACTCACCCTCAATGCCATACCTCTGTATTTTTTGTAGTAGCCTACCATGGGGAACCTTATCAAACGCCTTACTAAAATAGCATTGTTCCTTAGGGCTTTTTTAAAAATCTAGAGGCTATTTTTGAGCCACTTGCACTTGTGCTCCTTTATGGTATTACTGTAAATTACCTATGGCACCTAAAATTCTACTACTACATTTATTGTGAACAGGTGCTTAGAAAACTTTCAGATGAAAGAAACCTCTATAATGCCAGAATTCTATTTTTAAAAAACGTCTAACATATCCTGTCACTTACAAACAACCAACTGCAAAATTTGGCACTTAGAGTCATAGAGATGTACAGCATGGAAACAGACCCTACGGTCCAACCCGTCCATGCCGACCAGATATCCCAACCCAATTTGGTCCCACCGGCCAGCAACCAGCCCATATCCCTCCAAACCCTTCCGCCGCTCCCTCAACACCAGATGCCTGGAGGAAGAACTCCTCATCTTCTGCCTCAGAACACTTCAACCCCAGGGCATTAATGTGGACTTCAACAGTTTCGTCATTTTCCCTTCCCCCACCTCACCCTAGTTCCAAACTTCCAGCTCAGCACTGTCCCCATGACTTGTCCGGACTTGTCCTACCTGCCTATCTCCTTTTCCACCTATCCACTCCACCCTCTCCTGCCTGACCTATCGCCTTCATCCCCTCCCCCACTCACCTATTGTACTCTACGCTGCTTTCTCCCCACCCCCACCCCCACCCTCCTCTAGCTTATCTCTCCACGCTTCAGGCTTTCTGCCTTTACTCCTGATGAAGTAAAACGTCGATTTCGCTGCTCTTTGGATGCTGCCTGAACTGCTGTGCTCTTCCAGCACCACTAATCCAGAACCTTCCTATTCATATACCCATCCAAATGCCTCTTAAATGTTGCAATTGTACCAGCCTCCACCACATCCTCTGGCAACTCATTCCATACACGTACCACCCTCTGTGTGAAAAAGTTGCCCCTTAGGTCTCTTTTATATCTTTCCCCTCTCACCCTAAACCTATGCCACTTCTGTGTGTTAATAAAATAAATCATAAATCATTAATAACTTGATTACATTCAAGGTAGCTTTTGGAGCAATGCTCATTCCAGAAAAAAAGTTGTTTTGCTGACTGTTGAGGCAATGATTATATGGTAGCAGTAATATTCCTGTTGATACCACTACAGGAAATTGTCATCAGATGTGGATTTGCAGCTTTCTTTGCAGTTGCATATAAAAATATGAATCAACAAATCTACACTTGATGTGAAGCAAAATATTGTTCCATTTGCATCCTGGACATCTGTCTGTTTGAGGTGGCTGAGTGGGGAACAATGTGCTGGAAATATTCGTGTCAGGGAACATCTGTGGATAAATCAGAAAAGCTAAATTTTAAACTTCGAGCCCTTTGTTGTAAATGGAAGACAACAAAAGAGCACTATTTAATAGGAACAGAACAAAGAGGAGTATGAAAGACGTGAATAAAAAAGTGAGAAAAAGAATGTTTTGTCAAACAGAAAATTGTTAGATAACAAACGTTTGACACACGGAAACTTTAATGTAAGTGACACAAATTCTGTCGTCATGTTGGCAGATAGGTAGGAAAACTGGACTGCTCCCAAGGTCTGACCAGATTAAGTCAGGCACTTAACTAGGCAAATGAATGTGATGCAAAACCCTGATGTGGAAATCCTGTGTATGGCAAACAGCTGGCCCATCAAAGGCTGGCAGTTTTCTAATACAGGTGACCCTACTGGAAGGGATGATTGCTACCAGTAATGCACCCAATGGAAAGCTATGGATCATCAATGGATTGTGGGTCATGAGTGGGAACAGGCAGTGGTGGTTCAGGGAAATGGCTTTAACTGGCCAGTCCCCAGCCCAATGTTGTGTTCTTTGATCAGGCACTAAATACGTACTTTTAAATTAAACAGGTGCAATAGAAGACGTTTTGTCTTAAGATGATAGGTTGGACAGGCTGGTCCTGTTTCTATTGGAGTTTAAAGATGTGAGGTGGTGATTTGATTGAAGTATTTAGAAACCCTACAGTGTTGAAAGAGGCCAGTTGGCCCATTCAGTCTGCATTGAATTTTCAAAGAGTATCCCACCCAGACCAAACCCCTCCCCCATCCCCATAACCTTGCATGGGGGTCGTACAGAGTCCAATTCACCTAACCGGCACATCTTTTTGAACTGAGAGGAAATTGGTGTGCCCAAAGGAAGCCCAGGCATACATAGGGAGAATGGCCAAGTGGAGTTTGGACAGTCACAAAAGGCTGGAATTGAACCTGGGTCTTTGGCGTTGTGAGGCAGCAGTACTAACCACTAGGCCAGATGTGGAAAAAGATGTTCCTTTTGTGGGTCAGCCCAGAACTGTGGGGCACTTTTAAAATTTAAAGTTGCCCTTTAGGATGGTGATGAAGATTAACTTTTTTCTGACCTTTCTTTGAGTTTGGAACACACAATAACGTGGCCAAGATGGAGTTGTTGAGTATTTTTAATGCAGGGGTACATCGATTCAGAGGAATCAGATTATTGGCAGCAAATGGGAATGTAAAATTCAAAACACAAAACAGCTCATCCATGATCTATTGATCGGCAGAGCAGACTCGAGGGGCCAGATGCTTCTAGTTTTACTTAATATGTTCATAAAGTCACAGACAAATCTGGTAGGGTTTACTGTGTGAATTTTTGGAGGCATGGGTAATCTGTGCCACTTCCATGTGATCCCTTAACTGCCATTAGGTTCTGGTGGGCTCAGAGAATTGATCTTAATTACTCGATGATGAGCCTAATAGAGAACATGTGAGTCGGTCAAGTTTCCCCAGTGGGCCCATTCCCACCTTCAACTTAGTGATGTGTGGTTTTTCCACCAACGGTGACTGACATGTAATAGCTTTGATTAAGTGAACCTGGCCACAATGTTTCCTACTGTGATGGACTGCGCTGTCTAGCTAGTGTCTGGCCTTACCTGTATTCAAGACCTCAGTAGTGCAATTCCCAAATCAAAGACCACTACTATGTAGCAGTTATACAGGAAACTTGTTGATCCTGCGTGCCCTTCTGTGGATTACAAGACTTTCTTCCTACTTTTTACCCATTTTTGCTCGGGCTACTAGAGTGTGCCATTCTTATTTAAATGGAGTTGTGCCATTCTAACAGCTGCCTTGAATTAACCTAATTTATTTGTTCTTAATTTGTTCTGTGGAATCAACAGTTTTAAAACTTTTGAGTACCGAAATAGAGGTATAGGTAGACAACCCTTTATCTGAAAAGCTGTGGAATCCGAAGGTTTTTCCGTGCAGTTTTTTTTCTCATTCGCAAGGTTGTTTGTTGTGCAAACAGTTAACCCAACTCCACAGTCACTCGGTGCATGTCACTCAGATGTGACATGTGGGGGTGCGGCCCAGCACTGCAGGCCTCAATTCTGTTTCAGGGTCCATTTTACTCACAGTGCATCTGCTGTTTGGTAAGATTTTTAAAAATTTCACCATCAAATTGTCACTTATTGTGAAATTTGAAAAGTTCTGCATTTCGAAAACCAGCTAGTCCCGAGCATTTCAGATAAAAGATTGTGCACCTGTAATGTAGTTAGTTTTACCGTTTCTCGGTAATGCAGCAGTTGAATGTTTGGGAAACAGCAATAAGTAGCACAGTTAAATATGTAAAATTGTATTCTAAAGACACCTTTGCTGTTCTGATTCTCTGTATGCGTTCTATTTGTTGCTATCCTGGTCTTTGTTATCTTAAAAGACACATCTCAAGATGAATTGCAATCAGAGCAAATTTGACCAGCTTGGTATTACATTATGCAAAAGCTTAACGTTTATTGTGTCTTTTGCTCACTTTTGTTAATAATTCTTTTCTTTGTAATTTTACCTATAAAAGTCCTCACTGGCATTTTGCATATTTCAGCTTAAGTATAAATGTTGGTTTATAATTTTTTGAATTTAGATGTTTAAGAGCAGTTAACACAGGTGTGATGCTTTGAGCAAGATTTCACATGTTGAAGAAGGATTAAAACTGTCAGAGCAAATGAAGAAAATGTTTTAAAGCTGAAAAAAATCACACTTTTACAAAACTTTTTTCATCTTGTAAATGTCAGGACATTTGCAAGAATGCCAGTGTTATGGAAGATCAACATTTTATATTATATGAGAAGAATGCTCGTTAGTTGGCAAGTGAACTATGATTAATAGAGACATTGCCTTGCAGAATGCAGTGGTGTTAGATGATCAACAGTTAACTGCCAAGCTTTGTTTAAATTTAAATCCAACTCACTCTGACTCTGACTCGGTGGCTCAGTGGTTAGCACTGCTGCCTCACAGCACCAGGGTCCCAGGTTCGATTCCAGCGTTGGGTGACTGTGTGGAGTTTGCACATTCTCCCCATATCTGTGTGGGTTTCCTCTGGGTGCTCTGGTTTCCTCCCATGGTCCAATGATGTGCAGGTCCGGTGAACTGGCCATGCTAAATTGTCCATAGTGTTGGTGCATTAGTCAGAGGGAAATGGGTCTGGATGGGTTACTCTTCGGAGGGTCACTGTGGACTGCTTGGGCCAAAGGGCCTGTTTCCACACTGTAGGGAATCTAATCCTATTGGTTAAGGTGTCACACTAAAGAAGGAATTAGAAAATGGCAAACACCTATTTTGTTCAGTTGAAATAGGTGCAGTGTGCGGATATGTTATTTCTGTCAGCACATTAAGGGATTTGTGTATTAATAGATTTCATTTCTATTATGTGCACATATGTCACTCCTGGAACCAACTGACTATATCAAACTTAGTTATCAGCTAAATACTTAATACAGTCAAAATTAGCAAATTTTATCCAATTGCAGAATCATATCTTATGTTGGACGCGAGTTTTGCGAGCATGGGCTGGTTGAGTATCGTCAGAATATTGCCCTTTATGAACAGTCAAAGGACAATGCTGTGTTACACCGTTTGACAGTCTTTGGGACTTGCATACTAAGCATCACACCAGCAATGTAATTCATATGACCACATTACTTATAAGTGCAATAGGCTGTAGGTCTTTCTAGGATTGTTAGTGGACTCCTGTTAGTAGCAAATACTGCTTGTGTTGCTCTGACTCTGACTCTGCTGCATAGCAACCTCACAGAACAACTAATCTAATCTGTTTCTGAAATGGTTGAGATAGCTTAACCCCCTAAGGAAATAAAAACTCTGAATATTTTTCAACTTTTCGTTATGGGGTGCTTGGGAAGTGGGTTCAGCTGAATAGAATGTGTGCTCACGAACTTCATTCGGAATAGAATTTCTATTTCCCTATCAGGACACTTTTCAGGACTGAAGGTGGTGGCATTGAATCCAGTTTGTGCAATATACAATGAAAAATGATCTAATTTGAGGTAGCCCTGATCTTGAAGTACGGTTTTATATGTCCTGGTATGTCCTATTTCACCATCAAGCTTGCATAGTGAGCAAATTTGATTCATTCTCTGGTTTGTACATCAGGGAAATGACTTGATCAGAGTCAGCCTGTCTCGTTTAAATTTAAACAAAGCTTGCAGTTAACTTGTCAGTTGTCATCTAACTCGTAATTTCCAATGGCAATGTCTCTCCTAATCAGAGTTCACTTGTCAACCATTCATCTCAAACAACCTTCTCAATTATGGGTAAGATCCTGGAATCCATTGTAAGGGAGGACATTTCTGAATACTTAAAAACATTTGGTAAAATAGGGCAAAGTCAGCATAGTTTCATCAAAAGGAGATCATGTCTGACAAATCTGCTAGAATTCTTTGAGCAGGTTAGACCAAGGAGAGCCATTGGATGTTATCTACTTGCAAGAAGGCCTTTGACAAGATGTCGCACAGGAGGCTACTGAGTAAGATAAGGGCCCATGGTGTTAGAGGCAAGGTGCCAGCATGGATATAGGCTTGGCTGTCTGGCAGAAAGCAAAGAGTAAGGGTAAAAGGGTCCTTCTTAGGATGGCAGCCTGAGGCTCCGTGTTGGGATTACAACATTTCACTATCTAGATGGAGGAACTGAGGGCATTCTGGCTAAGTTTGCAAATGATACAAAGATAGGTTAAAGGGACAGGTAGCATTGAGGAGACGGAGAGGCTGCAGTAGGATTTGGACAGGTTAGGAGAGTGGGCAAAGAAGTTGTAGATGGAGTACAACATGGGAAAGCATGACGTCATGTATTTTGATAGGAAGAATAGAGGCATGGACTATTATTTTTTTAAATGGGGAGAAAATTCAGAAGTGTGACGTGCAAAGGGACTTGGGAGTTCTCGTCCAGGATTATTTCAAGGTAAACTCATATGTTGAGTCAGGGGTTAGGAAGGCAAATGCAATGATGGCATTTATTTTGAGAGGACTTGAATATAAAAGCAGGGACATACTTCTGACACTCTAAAGCTTTGTCAGGCCACATTTGGAGTACTATGTGCAGATTTGGGCCCCATATCTCAGGAAGGATATACTGGCCCTGGAGTGTATTCAGAGGAGGTTCATGAGAATGGTCCCAGGAATGAAAAGCTTATCATTTGAAGAATGTTTGAGGACTCTGGGTCTATACGCAATGGAGTTTAGAAGGATTGGGGGTGGTGGATTTCATTGAACCTTGCAGATATATGAATGGCCTGAACAGAAGATGTTTCATTGGTAGGAGAGACTAGGACCTGAGAGCACTGCTGTAGAGTAAAGGCAAGGCCTTTTAGAATGGAGATAAGGAGAAACCTCTTCAGTCAGAGAGTGGTGAACCTAGAGAATTCACTGCCACAGAATGCTGTGGAGGCCAGGTTATTCAGTATATTTAAGACTGAGATAGGTTCTTGAATATCAAGGGGATCAAAGTTTATGTAGAGAAGGTGAGAGAATGGGCTTGAGGAAACTTATCAGCCATGACTGAATGGCGGAGCAGACTCTCGGCTGAATGGCCTAACTTCTGCTCCTATGTCTTATAAGAATAGGCCATTCAACCCTTTGAGCCTATTACACCATTCAATGGCTGATCTGTGGCCATTGAATGGTGTAGTAGGCTGCTTTTGGCCCATATTCCTCTATACCCTGTCTTAACAAATATTGATCAATTTCAGATTTAAAATTAACAACTGTTCTTGCATCAACTGTTGTTTGTAAAAGAGCATTCTGTTATGGACCAGGCCAGACCCCCTCAAAATATTTTAAAGTAGCCCAGACCCTAACTTTTTTTATTTTTAAGGCAGGTGTAAATTGGATATTCCAGGAGTGATGCAGCTGGTCAAACCACACTGGTTTAAGGGAACAAAGTTTGTTGAAACACGAACCAAAGAAAACAGAATTTAGAGTAACTTAACGATTTGCAAACCCAACCGACTCGATATAGCAACTTAACTAAGGAGCCTTTCCAATTCCCGTAACATCCCATAAACACACCCTTTGGCAAAAGGTAAATTCAAACTCAAGATCTTATAGGCAGGAGAAAACAACTTCCAAAGAGATTTCAGAGAGAAAGCTAGTCAGGAACTATCTGCTGAAGCTTGGAACCTTTCTCTGGACTTCAGCTTCCGCTACAGCTACCAGCAGATTCTTTGCTACAACTAAACCAACTTAGAAAAAACCTGAACTGGGAGAACTGGCTACTCCCCTGCCATTGTTAAACTAGGCTCTTTCCCAGACTTTTTGGCACTTCTGCCTTTCTGACCTCACCTTGTTAAACTGACAGCATTGTCACAATTGCAGGCATCACTATCTTTTGTGTATAAAAGTACTTCCTAACAGCTCTCCTGAATGAACTGGCCCTAATTTCAAGACTATGTCCCCTAGTTCAAGAATCCCCAGCTAGTAGAAACAGTTTATCTTTAACAAGAAAAGATAGCCTTTGAGATTTTAGGGAAAACAGATCTAATTTATATAATCTCCCCATCTAGAATGTCCAGGTATCATTCTTGCAGTGGCACAGTGGCTCACTGGTTAACACTGCTGCCTCACAGCAACAGGGACCCAGGTTCGATTCCAGCCTCTGGCAACTGTCTGTGTGGAGTTTGCACGTTCTCCCTGTGTCTATGTGGGTTTCCTCTGGATGCTCCGGTTTCCTCCCACAGTCCAAAGATGTGCGGGTCAGGTGAATTGGCCATGCTAAATTGCCCATAATGTTAGATGCATTAGTCCGAGGGAAATGGGTCTGGGTGGGTTACTCTTCGAAGGGTAGGTATGAACTTGTTGGGCCAAATGGCCGGTTTCCACAATATAGGGAATATAATCTAAATGCACGCTGTAGCCCCTCCAAAGCCAATATATCCTTCTTAAGATGTGATGCCCAAATTCGCTGAAAGTACAAGAAGAGATAGAGGCAAATACAGTTACAACATTTTAAAAGACATTTGGACGGATACATGAATAGTGAAATGTTAGAGGAATATGAGCCAAACGCAGGCAACTAGGAACTAGTTCAGTTTAGGAAACCTGATTGACATGGATGAGTAAGGACAAAGGGTCTTTTTCCAATTTGTATGACTCTTAAGTATGAGAGTGGGGTGCTGGAATAACCCAGCAGGTCAGGCAGCATCCAAGGAGCAGGAGAATCAACGTTTTGGGCAAGATCCTTTTTGCCTGAAACATCAATCCCAACTCGTGACCCTGATCTCCAGCATCTGCAGTCCTCACTTTCTCCTAGTTGACTCTAAATACAGTCTAACCAGAGTTTTGTGTAACTGCAGCTTAATGTTTGAGTCCTTCTACTCCAGTCCTATTGATATAAAAATCAGCCATAGAGCTGCCTTGATTATTTTCTGAACTTGTGGTATTTTAAAGATCTATGCACCTGAATTCCCAAGTCTCTGGACATCCACTGTATTTATTTCATAGCATCTAGAAAGTACTCTGACCTATGCTTTTTCAGTCCAAAATGTATGACCTCTCACTTACTTGCTTTGAATTCCATCTACCATAGTTTTTGCCCATTCATCTAGTCTGTCAATATCCCTTTTGTAATTTTATGCTACTGTCTACAGTCTTGCCTGATTTTGTCATCAGCAAATTTTCATATGACTTTCTATGTCACCATCCAAATTGCTAACAAATAATAGGAACAGTATATGTTGTTCCCATTTATATGGTATTCTTGTGAATGTCCTGATGAGTGCAAGACACAGGCATTGACAAAATGTGTATTTTTAAACAATGCTCAAATTACGTACCATCAAATCACTCAAATGTTCTACTATAAAGGGACAATTTGTGAATTATGTAAAAGGAGAACTTAAATTGAGGAGATGCTTTTTTTAAAAACATTTTGATATTTTTCATTGAATACCAAGGAAACATAATTTTTAAGAGGAATCACAAACTTTCCCACACAGAACCATTTAGAAACTATTTTTAAAAAAACCAAATTGAATACAGTGAGCTGATTTTGACATTTTAATTCCCAGTTGAACAGGCTGGGTATGCCTATTTAATATGATCACTACCATCTAATGTGAATTGAATGTATGTAAATTAGTTAATGCTTTGCAAAGAAAGGAATTGCCCTGAATATATTGCAGTTCAAATGTTTGGGGCTGTTGGGACGGTTGGTTCAGCTGCAGAAAATGCTCGGAAGCTTTAGTTGTGCAACAGTATTTCTGTTTAATCTTCTGGGCCGAGTGGAAACCAATTCTTGAATCTTTCAAAATAATTTGATGAAACAATTGTAAAAGGATAATGAAGCAGGTTAGTCTTTTTGATTATGTCTGTATAAAGTGTTTTTAGGATACTTTTCTATAACAAACTCATTTTATATAAGTAAACTTGCAGTTTTAGATAAATTACATTTTTTTTAAATTCAGGAAACCAGGCAGATTGGGCAAATCCTATATTTGGGCTGTAAATAAAAAAAAAAGCTTATAGCACCTTTTGTGACCACAAGACATCACAACACAATTTGCAGCCAATTAGATACTCTTGAAGTGTAATCATGTTTATAACACAGGAAATGTGTTCAGCTAGCTCCCACAAATATAACCAGATGTTCATTGACACACAGCTTGTATTGCCTCCTGACTTGTGATGCTTGTTACGAGATCAATGTTTGCTCAGATTAACTTCCTTGCTTATGTTTAAAATAATGTGTTTTGTTCTGTTATGTCCACCTGAGAGAGAGGTCCTTTAGTTTGATCTCTGCTTCAAAAGATAGTATATGTGACAGTGTAGCACTTCCTCATTAATGTAGTAGAGTGTAGGCCTTGATTTTGGTGCTCAGGTTCTGCAGTGGGCATCAAACACTCAGTCTTCTGAATCCGATGAATACTAACCCCAGCAGGTTAGCAGATGACACCAAAATTGGTGGTGTAGTGGACAGTGAAACATGTTATCTCAGAGTAAAATGGGGTCTTGATCAACTGGGCCAATGGGCTGAGGAACGGCAGATGGAATTCTGATAAATGCAAGGTGTTTTATTTTGATAAGACAAACCAGGGCAGGAGTTGCACAGCTAATGGGGAATGTTGTCAGACAGAGACCGAGGGATGCAGGTAGTTCCTAGAAAGTGGCGTCACAGGTAGACAGGATGGTGAAGATGATGATTGGCATGTTTGCTTTCATCTGTTGGATCATTGATTACAGGAGATGGGATGTCATGTTACAGCTGTACAAGACATTGGTAAGATCATATTTTGCATAATGTGTACAGTTCTGGTTGCCCTTCTTTAGTAAGGATCTGAAACTGGAAAGGGTGTTATCAAGACCGGGAGGTTTGAGCCATACAGAGAGACTGGATAAGCTAAGACTTATTTCCCTGGAGTGTAGGAGGCTAAGGGGTGACCTTATAGAGGTTTATAAAATTATGAGGGGCATAGATAAAGTGAATTGTCAAGGTCTTTTCCCAGGGTAGGGGACCCCAAAACTAGAGGGCATATGTTTAAGGTGAGACGGGAAAGACTCAAAAGGGACCTGACGAACAACTGTTTTACACATGATGGTGCGTATATGGAACAAGCTGCCAAAGGAAATTGTAGAGGTGGGTATAGTTACAACATGTAAAAGTCATTTGGACAGATACACTGACAGGAAAGGTTTAGAGGGATATGGGCCAAATACAGATAAATGGGACTACTTCAGTTTAGGAGGACTGGTCAGCATGGACGAGTTGGCTCAAAGGGCCTGTTTCCATACAATATGACTCTCGCATGATCCTTGGCTGACAAATTATGTAGTGTCAGGACAATTTTAGTAGCATAATGATTTTGTGAACATTTTGTCATTTTTATACAAGGGAAGCAAATATTTAGACATAATAGCTAATACATATATTTAGTTTGGATTTCAGGAGCCTGAACTCTGTGATTTCCTTATTCAGGTATATATCTAGGTTAGGCTGGGCCTTCAGCATTGTTGCCATTCATGGAGCATATTTTCAGCAATTGGAGCTAAGATTTTTCCTTTGCCAGCCATCCAGTATTCCCCTGGTAAAATTAGAAATCTTGACATACAGTGAGTAACTCATGAAAAGTCATAGCAGCATTGAAAGAATATTATGATGTTCCAGTTTTGTTAAGAACGTAAGAAGTGGAAATAATGATAGGCATTCAAACTTTCAAAATATTCCACCATTCACCATGATGTTCTGCTACTTTTTTGCATTTCCTGCCCTCCACCCAGGTCCCAATCGTCCAACTATAGGGCTCAGCCTTGAATATGCTCAATGATGAAATGGTCACAGCCTTGTGGAGTAGACAGTTACAAATATTTGCGACCCTATTAGATGAGCATAAACTTCTTCTCCGAGTCCTAAATGAGCAAACACTTTAGCACTAAATTTTACAACAACCTGGGCAGTCACATTCTGCAATGTGATCTCTTTGATCACAGCAAATGACACATTACAGGATATGGGTTTTCAAGCCAGGATTGAAAAAACCCTCCGTGCCCATCTTGTTTATCTTTGATATTCTGAAGAAGGTTTGTTTTGGACTTGAAATGTTAACTCTGTTTCTCACTTCACAGATGTTCCCTAACCAGAGTTTCTCCAGCATTTGTTTTTATTATCAGATCCCCTGTAGTTTGCTTCTATTTTCCTTTTCAGAATTTGTATTTTTTCAATGAGATTGCCTGTCAGCTTTCTAAATTTCAGAGAGTGTAGACCTAATTTACTTGGCCAGTGATCATAAGAAAATCCTTACATCCCAGGAATCAGTCTATTCAACTTTTGCTATACCGCCTAGAAGACAAGAATAATCATTTTTATATATGAAGACCAAAACTACACACACAAGCATAAATAGAGATTGCAGAACTGAGGTATAGAGGGAGCTGGGAGTCTTGTTACTTGAATCACAAAAAGTTCATATGCAGGTGCAACAGGTGATTAGGAAACCGAATTTAATGTTATGTCTTACTACCAAAGGATACGGTATATAAAAGTAAGGATGTTTTGCTACAGTTGTATAGGACATTGGTGATATTGTATCTTGAATACTGTGCGTAATCTTGCTCTCATTTAAGAAATGACAAATATTGCATTAGAATTAGTTCAGAGAAAGTTCATTCAACTAATTCCTGGATGCGAAAGTATGAGGAGAGGCTGGGCCTGTATAGAACATACAAGTGCCTGAAGGGAGTTGACATGGTGGATTCAGAAGGATTTTTCTGCTTGTGGGAGAAACTGGAACTAGGAGACACTTTATAAATACGTTCTCTCAATAATGGAGCTGGATCAAGGGGCTAGATGGCTTACTTATGCTCCTGATTTGCATGTGCATATGTTTCTGCCTCTAAAAGACGATGTTTGTTTGCTTCAGCAACTCTCTTTTGGATATAATTGCAAGATTATCTTTACCTTTTCACATCAACATTTTGGTCATTCTTTGCTTTTTTTTAAGGCACAAACACTGCCAAACACAAACTTTTTTGATTTTGTGATTCTACCAATGTTCAAGTCTATAACCATTCTTTGCAACATTTTAAGTCTCTTATCCTTCACATCCCTGGTAAGGCGTGGATGGAACTTTCATCATATTTTTTACAAATATGTTTTGTTGAACATTTTGAATTGTTTCTTCAAATGTTTTGCACTGTTTGCATTATCTTTCACCCCTCTACCAAGAGAGGATATTTGATTTGCCATAGTGGTGTCATGGTGATGTCACTGATACAATAACCCAGAGGCGCAGGCTTTTGATCTGGGGACATGGATTCAAATCCCACTTTGGTAGAATTTAAATTCAATTAACAAAGTCTGGAATCTGGCATTATTTTCAGTAATAGTGACAATGAAGCTATCATCAGTTTTGGTAAAACCCAATTAGGTTCACTACTGACTTTTTAAACAAAAGAAATCTGCCATCTTTATTTAGTCTGGCCTACACGTGACACCAAACCACAGGAATGTGGTTGACTGTACTGTGAAATAGCTGAGCAAATGTATTCTGTTCAAGGGTAGTTAAGGACAGCAACAACTGCTGGTCTTGCCAGTGATATTCACATCCTTTGAAAGAATACAGAAAAAAAACCTAATAATCCTTAGCCAACTGTCTTCTGTTACAAATGAAATTGGCTTTTAGTTGAGGATTTTTTTTGATTGGAATTGAAGTATTTCACTTTCAAACTTAGTGTAAAATTCAATTTTATTGAGATAACTTTTCCCCCGGAACATGTTGACTAACTTAATCTGCCTCACCCATAGGTTTATCTCTATCACAGATTGCTTTCCACACTACTCTGAGCCACGTAATTAATTTCATAATTTGTTTGACCCTATGCCATTGATATATGTAATAGGTAATAACCCAGAGATAACTAAATCCTCAAATTTTCTCAGGTTAGAACTAAGGATGATGTTCTGCTATGTTGTTGGTTCTGACGTGGGCCATCATGACTGGCTCATTCCCGTTCCCAATTCATCTCCATCTGACAGGCTTGCATTGAGAGCAGATGAGTGTGTGTCTTAGGTGCTAATTTTTTTCATTTGAAGTCTCAGTTTTTTTCCTTTAATTTTAACTCAACATTACACTTATGAGAAATTAATTTTTCCTGCAGGGGTTACAAGTTCTGAGAGAAGCTGCAATTTGTAAATGAGTAGCTGGTTTAATTTTTTTTTAAGCATGTGAGTTTTCAGAAACTATATGTAAGAGTCCTCCCTCAATTCTGCCTTGGTTGTACAGTGTGAAGTAAGAGTCTTGAGAATACAAGTGATTTCGGTGACGAGATGCTTTCTCTGTTTCTGGAGTTTTTAGCATTCTATACTTGACTCTTCAATATAGGGAAAGAATTTGTATGGTGAGGACAGGTAGGATTTTTTTCTGTTATTTTAGTAATTGTAATAAACAACTTTTAATGGATGGCAGGCCAGCTCGACCAAGTAGCATGTATGTTCATTATGCATGTATGCATAAAGTCATGGATATACCATTTGTCTTAGAGAAACATACCTGCAGGAAATAACATCAACTACACAAGTTTGTGCTCATGGTTTCAGAACTTGAGTCAAAGCTTGGCACTGGAAAAGCACAGCAGGTCAGGCAGTATCCAAGGAGCAGGAGTGTCAATATTTTGGGCATAAGCCTTTCATCAAGAATGTAGGGGGGAAGGAGGCAGAGAGGTAAATGGGGATGGTAGCTGGGAACGTGATAATTGGATGCAGGTGATTGTGATAGTTGGGTGTAGCAGATAGGTGGGAAGGAAGATGGATAGGTCAAGAGGACGGTGCCGAGTTGGAGTGTTGGATGTGGGGGTTGGGGACATAAGGAAACTAGTGAAGTCAATGTTGATGCCATGCAGTTGAAATGTCTCAAGGCAGAAGAGGAGACGTTCTTCCCCCAGTCATCACGTGGTCTGGATTTGGCAATAGAGGAAACCCAGGACTTGCATGTCCTTGGTGGAGTGGGAAGGGGAGTTGAAGTGGTTGGCCACAGGACGGTGGGGTTGTTTAGTGCGTGTGTCCCAGAAATGTTCCCTGAACACTCTGTAAGTTGGTGTTCTGTTTCTCTGATGTAGAGGAGACCGTATTTAGAGCAACAGACACAGTAGATGTGATGGGTGGATGTACAGGAAAATCTCTGCAGGATGTGAAAAGGTCTTTTGGAGCCTTGGATGGAGGTGAGTGGGGGAGGTGTGGGTGCAAGTTTTATATCTCTTATGGTGGCAAGAGAAAGTGCGGGGTATGGAGAGTGACTCGCTGGGCAAGGTGGACCTAAAAAGGGGCAGGGAGTTCAAGGTCGGAGGTGCAGGAAGTAGAAGCGATGTGCTGGAGAGCATTGTTGATCATGTGGGAGGGGAAATTGCTGACCTAAAAACAGGAGGCCATCTAGGATGTCATGGAGTGGAATTGCACCTCCTGGGAGCAGAGGCGAAGGAATTGGGAGTAAAGGAGCATGTTTTTACAAGAGGGGAGGAGGTGTAGTCCAGTTAGCTGTGGTAGTTGGTGGATTTGAAATAGATGTCTGTGTTGAGTTGATTGCCAGAGATGGAGACAGAGAGGTCCAGAAAGGGGAGGGAGGTGTCTGAGGTTGTCCCAGGTGAAGTTAAGACCTGGGTGCAAAGTGTTAGTTAAGTTAATGAATTGTTCAACCTCCTCATGGGAGCATGAGGTGGTGTCGATACAGTCGTCAGTGTAGCGGATTAAAAGATGGGGAATGGTGCCAGTGTAGCTGCAGAAGATGGACTGTTCCCTGCATACCCGACAAGGAGGCATGCATAGCTGGAGTCCATGTGGGTGCCCATGGCTACCCCTTTGGTGTGAAGAAGTAGGAGGATTCGAAGGAGAAATTGTTGATGGTGAGGACGAATTCTGTCAATCAAATGAGTGTGTTGGTGGAGGGTTGGTTGGGCGGGAGAGGAAGAAACGGAGGGCTTGGAGGCCCTTCGCCATGGCGGATGGGCATGTATAGGGACTGGATGTCCATGATAAAGATGAGCATTAGGGACTGGGGAAACAAAAAGGAGGAGGGTGGAAGGTGTGGGTGGTGTATGAATGTATGTGAGGAGTTCCTGAACCAAGGGGGGCAGGGTGGTGTTAAACTATGAGGAGATCGGTTTGGTGGGGCAGAAGCAGGTGGAGACAATAGGTTGACCAAGCAGTCATGTTTATGGATTTTGGCTGAGAGGTAGAATTGGGTGGTGGAGGATTCTGGGACTATGAGGATGGAGGGGAGATCCCCAGAGGCTGAGATTGTGGATGGTCTGGGAGGTGATGGTTTGGTGCTGGGAGGTGAGGTCATCTTCACTAGTTTTCAAATCTGTCCCCCTCCCCACATTTCATTCCCAGATCCAACCCTTCAACTGCGCCTAAATGGGTCTGTGGCAAAATAGGCTGCGCCAAACAGGCCGCGCCAAATCGCTCGCGCCAAAATGGCTGTGCCGAATGGTCCCGCTCTGCAGGACCGCCATCTTGACTGTACCTGTGATGATACTGCTCCTTCGACAAGGTGATGTTCTTTTTTTTTTCCAGATTGTAAAAGCAGCAATTTTGAAAGGTCTGGGTTTAACTACTTGCGAATGCTTTCAATTTGAAAATAAAACCCTTTACAATGCAAGGGTCTCCCCTTTTCTCCCTCTCCCCTTCTCCCCCTCCTGTAAGATCCTGCGTAATTTTATCCTTGTTTTGGCCAAGGGTGTTTATGGGAATCATTGCAAGAATTGGAACAGCATTATTTAACTTGTGATTGTCTGTTGTGTCTGAAGAATGTGTTGCTGGAAAATTGTAGCAGATCAGGCAGCATCCAAAGAGCAGGAGAATCGATGCTTCGGGCATAAGCCCTTCTTCCTGAAACGCCGATTCTCCTGTTCCTTGGATGCTGCCTGACCTGCTGCGCTTTTCCAGCAACACATTTTTCAGCTCTGATGTCCAGCATCTGCAGTCCTCCCTTTCTCCTAATTGTCTGTTGAGTTTCTGGACAGGGTAAGTTATTCTTTATTCTATATTCTATTCTATTTTTATTTTGCTGTGTTTCATTCGGTAATTTTGCAAATACATTCTGTTTTGTTTAAAACTACGTGGTTGGGCCCACTGTATCCCTCCTGGATCATCCACCTGATATCTGCTTTCCACAACCAGCAAAGTTAGGGTCCGGGCTAATTTCTTGAAATGTCTCGGGGGTCTAGCATGGTCCATAACACACCTGTCCATCTTCCTTCCTACCTGTCTGCTCCACCCTCTTCACCAACCTGTCACAATCATCCCCCACCTGTATCCACCTATTGTCTTCCCAGCTACCTACCCCCTTAGCCTCACCCCCATTTATCTCTCATCCACCTTGCCCCCATACATTCCTGATGAAGAGCTTATGCCTGAAATGTCAACGCTTCTGCTTCTCTGTTGCTGCTTGACCTGTTGAGTTTTTCCAGCACTAAACTTTTTGACCCTGACCTTCAAGCATCTGCAGTCCTCACTTTCTCTTAGTTTCAGAACTTGAGCATGGCTGGCGTCACTTTTATACAGAGTACTAAGGAAGAAGTATGGAACTGCAATAATGATAATAGATTCCATAGTCAGGGAATAGAAGATATTTTCAGTGGCAGGCAAATGACTATAGAGGGGTATGTTGTCTCCATGCTGATGCCAGGGTAAAGGATGCTGCAGAATGGTAAGACATTCTTCTGGGGAGAGTTGATCAGCCAGACGTTGCATTCCATGTTGGTACTGATGGTATAATTTAGGTATGATGTTGTGGTCTTGAAAGGGATTTCCGTGACCTAGATGAGAGTTTCAAAGACAGGACCTCTTCAGAGGTAGTCTCCAGGTTACTCCCAATCCCATGTGTTAGTGAGCATAGAAACAAGAGAATTGAGCAGTTGAACGTGTAACTAGAAAGCTAGTGTCGGAGGGTGGTCATCAAGTTTCTGGGACATTGAGCTAGCTTCTGGGTAAATTTGGGGCTTACATACCTAACTAGGACTGGAATGGATAAGAATTGCTAGTTTTGTTGTGAAGGCTTTAAACTAGATTGGCAGGGGAAATGGAATCTGACGATATTTAGAAAAGGGAATGAGAGATGGAACACAAGTGATTCCGAAAATACAGAGGAAGCAAAGGTTAAAAAAGGTACAACACAGAAAATTGGCAGTATTAATACATAAATATGTTGACTGAAGTAGAATAGTGCGTAAAACCAATGAGCTGAAGGCACAAATATACATAGAAACGTGATATCAGTGCTATAATGGAAGCAAGCTTAAAGAAGGGTAAGGATGGCAAGTCAACATTCCTGACTATAGAATTTTCTGGCAGGATAGAGAAGGAAATAAAAAAGGTGAGAGAAAGCATTATTGGTTAAAGAATTCTTCACTGCTGTCAGGAGGGTTGCTTTACTAAATTAACCATCAGATGAGACCATGTATGAATTGAACTCAGAAACAAAAAACTTTGGCAGCCACATTGCAATGTACTATAGACCCTCAGAGTGGGAAAGAGTTAGAGGAGCAAATATGTTAGAAAAAAACTGAGTGCACAAACAATAGCGCATTAATAGTTGGGGACTTCAACTATCCAAAAATCAGCTGGGATGTAACCAATATAAAAGGCAAAGCGAATATAAATTCTTGAACTGCATTCAGGAGAACTTTTTTAACTAGCATATAACAGGCCTGAGTGAGTGTGCAATCCTAAATTGTCTTGGAAAATGAGACTGGGCAGGTGGATGAAGTAGAATTGGGCGACCATTTTGGAGAGAGTGATCATAATACAGTTGGATTTTCATAATTTCAAAAAGACATAAACTACAACTGGCATAAGTTTCTAAATTTGAGAAAAGGCCTCCTTTTACAAACACTATCTAGTAAAAGTGGATTTGTTACAATCACTTGATCGAAAAGTCAGCCATAAATCAATGGAAAGCACTCGAAATTGAGGTTCTTTGGGCACGATATACACATATCCTCACAATGAAAAAGAAATATATTGCTAAATCTACAGTCCCCTGATAATCCAAGAGCATAAACAGTTGAATAAAGCAGAGGATAGGGCATATGATAATCTCAAAAGAAGTCCTACTTTAGGACACTTAGAGGAATATAGAAAATATTAAGGTGAAGTGAAAAAAAGAACTTAGGAAAGCATAGAGAGGACCTAGAAAAAAAAATTGGTTGATAAAATGAAGGAAAAATACAAAAATGTTTCATCGGTACATTTAAAGATGTGAAACATCAAAAGTGTTGTGAAGTTGAAGGCATGTACTATACATTTAAGAGAGTGAATATTGTTTTGCACTGAGAATTTACAAGCACCTGTCATATGACTAAGTAGCAGTCTGAGTGTACTGGAAAACTGAAAATGTATAACATTTGACTGTGAAATAGATACCTGAGTTTGTTGCTGATTTGACAACAATTCGGATTTAACCAACTAGTTTAAATTATGCCCCAGGATACTAAAACCCAATCGCGTTTGAATTTATTGTTTTGCCAATATCGAACCAATGAGATGATCTGATGTTGGTTATATTTTTTAAAAAAGGGCATTTTGAAAGTCAGATGGAGTAACTGCCGTTGAGAGAGTAACTGCCATTCAAAAACACTCTCTATCAAAGATATCTTTTTTCATATGAAACATCTTCACATTAAAAGAAAAACTGACCCAGGGAGATCTTCAGCTGGAAGAAGAAAGATACTAACAATGACAGCTGCTGTGTGGTTTTGAAATTAAGTTGATGTAATTTTAGTAAGTGTTCTATTAGAACAGTGTGTTGTTATACAGTTGGAGGCAGATAGTAAGCAGTTAAGAGAAAGGGGGCTTAAAGTTGTGAATTGTTGTTTAATGTTCACTTTTTTCAGTTAAAGAATAAATTGATATTATTTTCTTTACAGAGTGGAATTTGGGAGTTCACTCACTCATGTTTTAACTGATTATGACGCGAGGTGAGCTTTACTGAGTGTTTGGTTTAATTAACATATCGGTTCACCACTGTGTTGTAACAGAAAATACTCCGAACTTGAGCATGTCAGGCGTCACCTTCGTGCAGATTACTAAGGAAGAAGGATGGAAGGCCAATAATGATGATAGGTTAATGATGATAGGTTCAATAGTCAGGGAATCTGAGAGATATTACTGTGGCAGGCATCATGATAATGTGGGGGAGAGAGGGGGGCATGTTGCCTCCCTGTTGATGCTAGGGTAAAGGAGATGTACATTCTAACCTTTTGTGTTTATGCTGAAGATATGGATATAGTACTTAATGAGTATTATATCTCTGTATTCACAAAGGAGAGGGATGATGTAGATTTTCTAGTTAGTGGAAGATTGTGAAATGTTAGGTAAAATAAGCATAATGAAAAGTGAAGTACTGGAGGATCTGACTTTGAAGGTGGATAAGTCAACAGGGCTGGATGAATTTTATCCTATGCTGTTGAAGGATACCAGAGAGGAAATGCTCTGAGCGTCACTTTCTAATCCTCACTAAATGTAGGTGAGGTGCCAGAAGATTGGTGGTCTGCAAATGCTGTACCACTGTTCAAACATGATATAGGGTATACACCAAATAATCCATTTGCTGATTAATCTGACCTCAGTGATGGGCACATTACTGGAATTAATACCAAACCAATTAACATTCTGCTAAACATCTTTCATGCCCTCTCCAAAGTTTCCACATCCTTCCCACAGTGTGCTGACCAGAACTGCACACATTATTCCAAATTTGGCATAATTGAAGTTTTATACAACTGCAATATGATTTGCCAAGTTCTATACTCGCTCCCCTGACTGAAGACAAGCATGATACCATAAGCCATTTTAGCACAGTATCCACTGCGTTACCACTTTCAGGGAGCTGTGGACATGCACCCTAAGATCCTTCCATGTATCAGTTCTCCTCAAGGTCCAGACATTAATTGGATACTTTCCTCTTGTATTTGACCTCCCAGCACTGATCCTTGTGAAACAGCACTGGTTACAGACCTCCAGGCAGAAAAACATCTCTCCACAACTATCCTCTGTCTCCTACGACTATGCCAATTTTGTATTGAACTTGCCAACTCACCACTTGCCAACTCACTTTAGATGCCATGTGACTTGATCTTTTGGATGAGTAAACCATGAGGGACCTTTGCAAATCCTTTAGCAAAATGTATGTGGGCAACATCCACTGACCTACTACTTCTAAGAACTTATGCAAGTTTGCGAGACAAAGACTCCCGACATAAAGCCATGCTGACGATCCCAAATCAATTGACCATTCTTCAAATGCAAGTATATTCTGTCCCAAAGAGTATAGAGATGTACAGCGGGGAAACTGACCCTTTCGTCCAACCCGTCTATGCCGACCCGCTATCCCAACCCAATCTAGTCCCACCTGCCAGCACCCGGCCCATATCCTTCCAAACCCTTCCTATTCATATACCCATTCAAATGCCCTTTAAATGTTGTATTATTTTATTAAATCACACAGCACCAGGTTATAGTCCAACAGGTCTATTCGGAAGTATAGGCTTTCAGAATGCCTCTCCTTCGTCAGATAGCTGGTGGAGTAGGATTATAGGACACAGAATTTGTAGCAAAAGATTATAGTGTTTGATTCATTAATATGTAAATCCCACAATTTCTTTCAAGTCACATTCCCGCGTTAACTTAAGGTTTTATTAAAACAAAAAGACATCTCCACTCAGACAGTATATTAAAGGCACCAGGTTAGAGTCTGTATGTATTCTAATCTTGAGTCAGACTGGTTCTATTGCCTAAGTAGGAATTTATAAAATGTCATGTGGATTATAATAGATATTGATCGATTGTGTGCTTTTTGAACAAATAAAATGTATCTGTAAGTACAATTCTGCAAATGCAAAATCATTAAAACCATGCACATGTAGGGTGGAAATTGCATGATTACACCAAGATGTTGACTTACATCTACACATTAAATCTTAATTCCAAACTTGGATATCCTAGTTGATGGAATGCTGTCACCAAAGGTAGCTGTCCTGAAAGAGAGTATGATCGATAAAACAAACTGAAAAAAATGCTAACACTGTCATACATAAACTTGGCTTCTGGGTACAAAACTGATACTCCAATGAATAATAGATCAAAGCCATCAAACTTGACAGGAGTTGGCAAAAAGTATAAAGCCATTTTCTTTCGCTTTAAATGTTGATATTTTAGAGAGGCAATAGATATAACATTTCTTAAACCAAATAAAGTTAAAATTACTATTTTTCCTATTTATTTTAAACTGACAAGCTTTTCTTATGAAATGCGTACTTTTAATTGCTGGGTGTTTGAAAGGAAGTTGATGAAAAGAAAATCCAAGGAAATGGGTGAAAATGTACAATAATACATGTTACCTATTTTAACCAGGCTTCTGGATTTTCACTGTTAGGCTATGCCTTGATCCAAGCAATTAAAATTCTGTTCGCATTTCTGATTGAGCCTGTCTTCCCATTAACTGTTAAGTGTTGGAATAAACTCACTCATGAACTTATTGATCACCAAGTGTTCTTCCATGTTGTAATTCTATATTAATATCAATTTAGACCATTTAAATCAATGTATATATAAATACATCCGTTCAGTTTAAGCCTTAAGTTTGTTTGAAAATGTATTGGTCTTATTCGTAGCTTCATCGTAGATGAAGCTATACAAATACTCTCAATTAAAAAACAATTGTCCAATTTAATAGATTGATAAACATTCGTAAATAAAATGACCAGGTGGGCACACAGGATAGTCCTTTGGATGATTTTAGTAGCTCTTAAAAAAGCAAATAGAAGAAGGTATTCGAACACTGTTTCAAGCTAATACCATTTTATATAGACTAAGTTATCATTGTAATCAGTATTTAAAATATGCACTTGTTAGAATTCTAAAGCATTTATGATATTTTAATGTTAACATTTTAAAAAAGATATTCTTCCACTTTTCAGACTTTTTTGAAAACTTTGCATCGTTACTATGTCCTCATTCTATAGCCAGTGAGCATGTCTTATTTCCTTGCCCAACTTACCAATTATTGATGTGGTATCATGACAATGTTCCATTATCCGTTTTACAATGGGGAGATCATAACAAATTTCATCCAATGAAATGTCACACGTGCACTTTGAACAAAATGGGAGGATCGCAGATGGGAACAATGCACATTTTTTTCCCCCTGTCTTTACTCTCTGACCCAGGATTTGATGTATTTTTAATATTATTAGGTGACATTGATTCATTTAGCTGAAAATAGTGATTAATTTTGAAACTTTTCTGGTTTCTAAACTCAGCTTTCAATGAGTTGGATTTTCTTTTAAGTGAACGTTGCATGTTAATTGGGAAATTTCATGAGTTTGATTTATGCCAAAAAAGACCTCCCAAATAGAGTTGTAAATAATTGACTTTATCTTTCTATTTCTGTTCAGCACACCAAACTATACTTTCGTGTACAAATGAATTTGTAATATTAACTGAGTTGTGAACTAATTATAAATATAATTACTTTTCTATTGCAGTTGGCTAAATGAATACATAACTAACAAATTACTTTGCAGCTACTGATATCTCATGAATATTGTGCATATGATCTTCTAACTAAATTAGTGTTTTGGGGGTTTTATCTTTTTTTTACTTCATAATAGCTACATTTTGTGATATTTGTTTAATTGTTAAACATATTAATATTTTCACTTATCTACTCTCATTTGTTGATGTATTTAGTCAAAGTGAAATGACCACTTGTATGCATATATCTATTTCTGATTGATTATTTGAAACAAAGCTTTAAAAAGGCATGTAGAAAAGAAAGTGGAATGTCGGTTGTAATTAGGAGTCTGCGCATGGCCCAGTATTGTTTTAAGTGTGATCATTTGTGTCAGCATCAAACAGTCTATGATGCTGTTGATTTTTCACTCCTTGGCATGAATAGTGAGATCATTTGGAAGTGGTGTGCTAATGTTATCCACCATCTGTAGCATGGCTGCAGTGGTGCACAGTTGAGTTGCTAGACAGATAGTACAAAGCTTGCCAGTCTTAAATTTCAAATTAGAAATGTTCTGTTCTTTCCCCTCTTTTTTGTAACATTAACAATGTAATTTGGTATTTGGAGGCTGGTGACCAGAGAAGTGTATACTTTTTTTTAAAAAAATGATCCCAAACTGATTGTACTACTGGAAAAGCCAGATCTCAGAGCTAATAGATTAATATGTGGTCACATATGCAATATTTTATGTAGTTAGTGAGGTGGTTTGTCATTAAAACATAGTCACGAGAGGCTGCAGATGTTCTTTAATAAAAGAATATAAGTTTATTACATGTGAGGGAAATAAAAATTACATTTTTCATAATGCAATTAAAAAGACCTTAATACAAACTGCAATACAATTTATCTGCTTCCCAATCATCTGTTACATGACTCTTGTCTCAAGAAATTGCATCCTGTTTCAATGCTTAAAGTTTCTACCAAACTGGCTCCTTCCAGTTTCTTCTCAGGGGATAGTGAAGACAATTTTATAATTTCTTCTCCAGTTTGTAGACATAAAATTTGCCAAATTCTGAGAGCCTAACCTTTCTCGCTTTTGAAAATGTGAAGATGTTTATATCTGCTGTTCTGGTTTAGAGACTTCATAGACTAGGAAGCTCTAATGCTGAGGTGACTGGTTCCCTTGAACTGAACTGTACTCTTGTTTCTTCTAAACTGAACTGACATTGTTAATTCTTGTACTCTGAAGCCAAAATAAAGTTAGTGCCTTTATTCTGTTGATTCTATTTGTCATTAGGGCTCAGGACAGGAGAAAATGCACTGTTGGGGACCTAACCCAGGAGCAGGACCAAGATTTGTGATTTCTGTTCCTGACCATAAATTCAATAAATTCATAAATTCAAATTTAACGGAGTAAATATCCTATCCATTAACACTGCAGGAGTTTTGTGAAGCACTTGATTGGAGTCATGTGCATTTTTGACAATAAAGTATTTAGGTCATTGCTCCTGAATGACTTTCTGACCTTTTTTAAAAAAAAAGACTTTCATTGATCTGACCAAAATGGCTCTGCCTCTAATTTAAAATCCAACTTCCAAAAAAAATCTTTCATCACAAAATACATAGAAGGTAAAGATCATGGTGATTTAAATGCAACCATAGTTTCTAGGATGTTACTCGTTCAAAAGTACCAGTAAAACTTGTTCAATTTACGATATGTGTGTTGTTAAGTCAATTATTGGCCCTTGCAGGTCTGTGTAATGAGCTTATTGCATTCATTATCTCATGTTTGTAGGTTTATCCAAACAAATTGCTTGTGCAATCTGCTTCTATGAATTTAATTCAACAAGTGCAAGTACTTGAGACAATTTTGAGTTCTCTCATTAATAGAAAGAAGACATCAAAAAGTAATTTTCATGTCCAATGGGTATGAAGAAGTCTTGAGGCATTATGTGCTGTTAGCTAACTTGCAAATAAATGCTAATATTTTTGGTGACTTGCAGCAAAAGCAATTAATTCTTAAAGACATCCGAAGTTAAGTTATCTCAAATGTTGACAATTTAAAGGTATAGCAATATATCTTGAATGTCTGTGGAAAAGAAAATTTGATTTTTCTTCTAAAGCAAAAATGAACATTTGGAACGTAATTGAATGATAAATAGCACGAGGACACAATAATCCAGAATAAAACAGTTAGGGAAAAGTAATTGTAAGTTGCTTCGTTTTTACCAGTGGAATAAATACTGTTTCCTACATTGTTCATTTGAAATTTTTATCTTTTACTTTTAAATACTTAGTCTTATTGTAACTTTATATGCACTGTTCATATATTGCTATACCAGTTCATTTAGCCTTGCAAAGGAACATTGGAACAGAAGTAGGCCATTCGCTCCCTTGAGCCTGTTCTACCATTCAATGAAATCATGGCTGATCTGTGGCCTAGCTCCTTTGAGCCATTTCCCTCATAGCTATGCTTAACAAAATGTATGGTTTTCCCAGTTAAGTTGTTTGAACTGCTATCTAAAATAAAGGGAACCGTACTTGTGTAACATTGAAACATTTTTTGCTGTTTTGAAAGAAAAAATGGTTTTGGATGAGAACATCAGATCAAGAGATGGCCATTCAACGATATCAATCTTAATTCCATCTACCTGTCTATATTCCCCTTAATGTCCCTGCTAAGCAAAAAAAAGTTATGAAATTTTCCAGTTAATCTAACCACAACTGCTTTATGGGGGGGGGGTGAGAAAGCAGTCCTAACTTCCTCACCCTCTCTGAAGAAGTACTTCATGACATCACCCCTGGAAATAATTTAATTTTATGGTCTATCCCCTTGTCGGGGAGTCTCTCAAAAGATGAAACACTTTTCTATCTATTCTATCATCACGAGCACCTCATTTCTATTATGCCTTTAATCTTGAGAATTTTTGAACTACTCCACTATCCATTTCTGATTTTTACTTTGACCACCAAATTCAATCTGCTCGTTACTAGATCATAGATGCTCACCATTAAGAAATATTGAGGTATTTTGGATCCAATTGAATGACATCACGTTTTATTCCAGTGAACTCCATCTTGCATGGTTTTGACCCTACGTATAATCAAGCCACTTCACTCTGCAACTTCCTGCTTTCGTCTACCACTATATACTATGCTGCCATGTCACTTCAAATATAGTTATACCTTTATTATCCATGTAATTTATAAATATAATTGAATCCTGTGCCCCAAGAGAGATCCTAGAAGTCACATTCTGTCCCCTACCTCCTAAGTCATTTTCTGTCCAAGTTGCCTCCAAATCCATACCTGCTCATTTGTGTTAGGTTTTTTATGCAGAGCCTTTTAAATGCCTTCTGGGTGTGTACAAAAATAATATCCTTAAGCACTCATTTATTTACCACATTAGTAACCTTAAAAAAAAAAGTGAAGCATTAGTCAATTGCTTACTGTTTGAAAGTGCACGCTGGCCCTAATCATCATATGTATTTGTCCAGCCTGAGTGAGCATTTGGTGATAATAACAGATTGTAATAATGGCCCCACAATAGATTGTTGGAGTAAATAATGGGGTGATGTTTACCAAAGTGAATCAGCAATGTTAAAATGTCTGTTGATGGAGAAAGAAATATGTTGCAACATAGTAGAACAATACTTGATTTTGTCAACTTGTTTGAAGAATTGGATGAATCAAGACCTCCCTATTTTTATGTTCCATTCTGTTTTCCCCATTTGCCTTTCCTATTATCTGCTGAACCTGGATGCAAGCTTTGTTTTATGATTTTTTTTCAATAAGGACTCTCTCAAATCTCCTGTACCTTTCTGCAACCTTTCTCGAATTTAAAAAAAAGTTCAGCTTTCTTCTTAACTACATAATCTTACATCTGCCCCAGTTATATTCTATCTGCCAAGTCTTTACCTGCTCACTTAATCTGTCTGTATTCCTCTGCAGGTTCTGTAACATCCTCAACAGTTGCCTTCCCACCTACTTTTGTATCATCCACAGACTTGGCTACAGAGCTGGATAGTTAGAATTTGGAAGAATGAGAGATGACCTTATTCACTCACTTCATCCAAACCATTAATATATTGTAAATAGTTGTAACACAAACACTCCCTGTGGCACTCCATTCATTATAGGTTGCCATCCTGAAAATGCCCCAATTCTGCCTTCTATTCATTAGGCAATCCTCTATTCATGCTAATGACTACTGATAACAACATGCCCTCATATTTTATTAAGTAGCCTAATGTGTGGTCCCTTATCAATCACCTTCTGAAAATCCAGATATATATTACATCCACTGCTTCCCCTTTATGTATCCTGCTTGTTACATTAATTTGAATTCTTTATTAATTTGTTCTGGTGTGATTTCCTCTTTGTTCAGTTTCAGTTCTGGGTTCAGTTCCAGCTTTGGGTGACTGCCTGTGTGGAGTTTGCACCTTTTCCCTGTGTCTGCATGGGTTTCATCCTGCAGTCCAAAGATATACCGATTAGGTGGATTTGCAATGCTAAATTGCCCCACGCAATCCTGCAGGGTGGGATGCTTTTTGGAGGGTTGGACGGTTGATGGGCCAAATGGCCAGATGGCCCCTCTACACTGTAGGGATTCTACGATTGACCTTATCTTTATCCCTCATGACTTTATAATCTTCTGTAAGGTCACCCCTCAACCTCCTATGCTCCAATAGAAAAATACCCCAGCCTGTTCTTAAAACTCAAAACCTCCAGTCCTGGCATCATCCTGATAAATTTTTTTCTGAACCCCCTCCAATTTAATAATATCCTTCATAAAGCAGAGTGACCAGAACTATATGTAGTACTCCAAAAACAGCTTCACCAATGTCTTGTACAACTTCAGCGTAATGCCCCACCTCCTACACTCATTCGTCTGAGCAATGAAGGCAAGTGTACTAAATGCCTTCTTAACCAATCTGTCTACTTGTGATGCAACTTTCAAAGAACTATGTACCTGAACCCCTAGATCTCTCTGTTCAACAACACTACCCAGGGCTCCATCATTGATTGTATAAGTCCTGCCTTTGTTTGTTTTACCAAAATTCAATTCCTTGCATTTATCCAAATTCCTCAGTGGATTGCACTGCAGCTTCACGAACCCTGGCAACAGTCTATGTGGAGTTGCACATTCTCCCCGTGCCTGTATGGGTTTCCTCTAGGTGCTTCTGTTTCCTCCCACAATCCAAAGATGTGCAGGTCAGGGGAATTGGCCATGCTAAATTGCCCATAGTGTTTAGGTACATTTGTCAAGGCTAACTATAGGGTAGAGGAATGGGTCTGGGTGGGTTATTCTTCGGAGGGTCCGTGTGGACTTGTTGGGCCAATGGGCCTGTTTCCATGCTGTAGGGAATCTAATCTAATTGTACATAAAAGACAAATAAAAGTAGACCCAGCATTGATCCCTGCAACACACCAATGGTGACAGGTCTCTGGTGTTGAAAACAACCCTCCAATGCCAGCCTTGCATCCTACCACATAGCCAATTTTGTATCCAATTAGCAAGCTTGTCCTGAATCCCATTTGTTCTAACTTTACTATGGGGCAGCACGGTGGCTACGTGGTTAGCACTGTTGCCTCACAGCGCCAGGGACCAAGGTTCAATTCCCGCCTCGGGCAGCTGTCTGTGTGGAGTTTGCATGTGGAATGGGTCTGGGTGGGTTGCTCTTTGGAGGGTTGGTGTGGACTTGTTGGGCCGAATGGCCTGTTTCCACACTGTAGGGAATCTGTCTAATCTATCGAATCAGACTACCATGTGGAACCTTGTGAAAGGCTTTACTAAAGTCCATGTAGGCGTCTTGCACAAAGCTGTGCTGACTCTCCAATTTCAGTCATTGCCTTTCCAAATGCATGTAAATCTTAGCTCTCAGAATTTCCTCCAATACCTTACCCACTACTGATGTCAGATTCACAGGTCCATAGTGTCTAGGCTTCTCCTAAGAGGCTTTCCTTAAGGTGCAACATTAGCCACCCTCCAGTCATCTGGCACCTCACCCGTGGCTGTAGATGGTGCAAATATCTCTGCTAGGGGACCCACAATTTCTTCCCTACCTTCCAGCAACATCCTGGGATAAACTCTGCCCCTTAATTATTTAGTATATCGAGATTGCAATTAACGTCTCCCAATGGAAAGGTTGATGCAAAGTATTTATTTAATGCTCTGTCATTTCCTGCTTCCCCAATATTATTTCCCCAGTCATGTGTTTAAGGGTTTATTTGCTCATGCCTTTATTTTTCAAAGAAGCTCTGTTATTTAACTTTATATTGTTTGCGCGTTTACCTTCCATTTTTATCTTTTTTTAAAATTTTTAAAACTATCCTAATCCTCTGGTTTCTCCAAAAAGCATTTTGAAATGTATTTTTATTCTTCCAACTTGATGCTGTACTCCACTTCCCTGGTTAACAATGGTTGGCTTAACCCCTCTTTGAATCCTTCTCCTCTGTGATATGTCTTTGCGGTGAGCCATGAATGTTTTCTTAAAAATCTGCCATTATTCCTCAACCATATTTGCTGCCAAACTCCTCTCCCAGTACACTCCCGACCAGCTCTGCCTCATTTATTTGGAATTACCTGTCTTAAATTTAATACAGTTGTTTCTAACCCATATTCCAACCTCTCTAACTGAATGCTAAATTCTACCATGTTATGATCACTGTTTCCTTTTCTTTTAATCTGACAGCATTTGTTAAACCTGCCTCATGATAGATCACAGATCAAAAATAGCCTGATCCCTGGCTTGATCCACAACTAATTGTTGTAGGAAACTGTACCGAATACACATGAAGTTTTCATCCTGTCTACCTTTGCTAATCTGACTATCCCAATCTACTTGAAATTTAAAGTCACCTATGGTTAATATACATCCTTGTGTCTGTCCCACTGTATAGCAACTGTTGAGGGTTGGTGGGGCGGGCGGGGTCGGGGTGTTGTGCATGTAGGAGGCTGTAGACTACTCCAACCTTTGTTGCCTATTCCATTTTTTTGTTGCTTGCTTTCATCCATATGGATTCTATGTCTTCTCGTCCACTATATTTTTTTGCTATACTAGACCCCCAAGTGCTGAAGTGGTTCTGCATTAAGTACAGTTGTTGAAAAGTGTGGTGCTGGAAAAGGTACAGGTGAGGGAAGAATTAGAGCAGAGCTGAAACCCATAATGTGTACTGCCAAAGGAAGTATCACATGGGGTAAACCCCTCTGCTAATTTGAACCAGCAACACAAAAGATTCATCCCGTGTTGTAATCTGTTAATTCGAGAGGCAAAGAACTATCCCAGAGGTAAATATTTAAAGTAAAAACTTAAATACTTCATTCTTTAAGTCCAATAGAGAATGTTAAAACTAACAACTATTTACAACTCCTTTCTCTTAAACCTATCTTTTACCACTCTATAATACTAGTCCGATTTCAAAAGAAATCCTGATTTAAGATTTCCAGGAAAAAACCTCACATTTCAAAATCAGTCAGTTTTACTGAGTTTCCTCTGTAGATTCTCTCCAGGTTGTTTTTGATGTTTTTTGGTGCAGACTCCCCAGAGCCAGGTACTTCTCAGAGAGCTGTTGAGCTAGCAGCCTACATAATGTTGGTCTTTTGGCAGTTCTCTCTCAACTGTTCAAAATGTCCAGTTTTATACCCCAAAACATTGAGCGTTTCATTGGTTTTATTATTATCAAATACTAAGTTCAAATTTGATTGCATTTTGGTATCTTCATTCCAAAGGGCATCATTTTAAATTGGTATAGCCCATTTGGGGTTACAAATGCAGCAATCTTTTCACCAACTCTGATAAAGGTACCTGCCAGTAACCACGCATTAAGTACAACTTTGTGATGTAACTGGCTTGTCCAACTTTCTTGATATAGTCCTCCAATCTCTGAATTGGATAGGAGTCTGATTTTGTTACGGCATTGACCTTCCGATAATCCAAACATTATCGTTGAGTCCTATGCAGTTTGGGAATGAAGATGTTCAGCAAACCCTACTTGCTTTGGCTAGGTTCGATGATCTCCTTGTTGCGCATGGTCACCACCTCCATCTGATCTGTCTGGCTTTGAAAGCACTAAGCAGATAGGGGTGTTGTTTTATCAGGGCAATATTCCCTACATCTACTTCATGTACAGCAGCATTTGTCCTCCTCATCTGATGCTTTCACATGCCCTTATACTGCAGTAACAAACCTTTTAACTGTGTTCTATGCTCCTGAGACAGATTGTTTACTAACCTAACCCACACTTCAATGACTTCTTCATTTTTTAAAATCTAGTTTGAGGCACCTCAAAATCCAAGTCCTCTGGATTTGATTCCTCACTCCAAGGGGCAATAAATAATACCCGTTTCTCCAGTTCTTTCTCTCTAGTATTTAATATGGTTTCAACATGTTCACATGGCATACCCAAATATCATTTTTCCCTGTCTGGCATCTTTACTAGATAGTTAACTTGACTCAACTTTTTCTCAATTTGATAGGGACCACTAAACCTGCCTTTTGAAGGGATCGTCCAAGTCTCAGCTTTTATCTGCCACCTGCTTCATTCTGTGCTGTGCCCTCTTTAGGTGCTGTTTAGCCAACTGACCTATTCGTTTTAATCTCTCCTTCACCTCTGATACGTAATCTAAGTGTGAGATCTCCGACTTTGGTCCTTCAATTTCTCTTTAGTTGATTTCAAAGATCCTCTCACTTCATGCCTGAGTATTAAGCTGTAAGGGACTGAACTGAGTAGATTTGTTTGGGGCATCTCTAATGGCAAACAATATGAATGGGATACCTTTATCCCAATCATTTGGATAATCCTGACAATATGTTCTCTACATGATCTTCAAGGTGTGATTCCACCTTTCCAAAACTCCCTGGGATTCAGGACAATACACACTGGATTTAAAATGCTGTATACCTAAACTATCCATAACCTCCTTGAACAGCCTAATAGTAAAATTTGACCCTTGGTCTGACTGAATCTCTCTGGGTAGCCCATACCACGTGAAGATAGCTACTAACTCCTCTATTACCCTTTTTGTCTTGATACTCCGTAATGGAGTTGCCTCCTGAAATATGGTAGACACACTGATTATGTTAACAAGTACTGATTCCCACTTTTAGTTCACGAGAGGGGACCTATATAATCAATTATAACCCACATGAAAAGTTCTTCAAATGCGGGAATTGGCAACAACGGTGCTGGTTTTATTACAGTCTGTGGTTTACCTAACATTTGGCAGGTATGACACATATGGCAAAAGTTAACCATATCCTTGTGCATTCTTGGCCAATAAAAATATTTATGTACCTTAGCCTGAGTCTTTCGTAGCCCTAGGTGACCTCCTACAGGTAGTTCATGTGCTACCTGTAATACTCCCTGTCTGTATGCTACTGGCAACACAATCTGGTGCACTTCGGTCCATTTCTGTTCTGCACTAATCTGCCATGGTCTCCATTTTCATCTTAGGATTCTATCTTACAGATAATAACCGTCAGGAATGTTCTTTGCCTCCTTTTCTGAGTATGCATCAGCATAGATATCATTTATTGTCTCTTCTTTCTGTTGCAAGTCCATTAGTCTTCAGGACTAAACATTTCTGCCTGACCCTCTGCCCATTCAGGTTTTGCCTGCACCATTACATCATACAGGGTGTCCGCTAAGTGAACCTCAACTCCTTCATCTTTCTCTTTAGTTTTTGCTTTGTGCTGGGACTTATGATAGTGGGATCTGGTTACTACACAGATAAGGAAAATACCAGGGTATTTTTCTTTTAACTCCTCAGTTCCGTGGTCTTCCTTAGGCTCCTCCACAAAAAGGGCTGTCGCTCCCACCTTGGACTCTACTAAATCATTCCTTAGAACAAACTGGATTCCTAGAACTGACGTTCTGTCAATCGCTCCCACTGTTACTTCCCCAGTGCCGAGTTGATACTCCAACCTGATCTTACACAGGGGAACGTTAAATGTCTGTCCATCCATTCCACAAATTACCACTCTCTTGGGTAACAGGTCAGAAAGAGTGCAAATACGTTCATCTCTGACTATTAGAGACTAGTTAGCTCCTGTATCCCTCAAAATTATAACTTCTTGCCCTTCTCCCCCTGTTCATTCTCAATAAACTTTATCCACAAAGGCAATTTCTTTCTAGAGATCAGGCACTAACTCCATACCCAGCCCCTGCCAAGGCTGTGCATTCTCCTGCAGCTCCTCAACTTTTCTTGGGGATTCCTTTACTACTTTCTTTCATGCTACTGGCTTAGCTTCATTTACCACATCTTTTCCCACAGTACCTTTCTTTAACGACTAGCACTGTGACTTTCCTGTCTAACTTTACGTGTCCCACTTTACCACAGTGGAAACACCTGAGGCCTTTCAGCTCCTTTCCATCCTCTTGTGCTTCTTTTTTAACCTATAGTAAACTCTTACCAGTGTTCCCTACTCTGTGTTTCATAGTGTAGAATCTCCTGTCCTCCCAACTTCTATCCCTCGCAGGATGGAATTCTGGCCAGAAACTGGTATTATACACCAACGTGTATTCATCTGTTAATTCTGCTGCCCTACTCACTTGCTGAACTTTGTTGCTTCACGTGAATTCTTAACATCTCTGGAAGTGAGTCTTTATACTCCTCCAGCAGAATAATCTCTCTTTGAGCCTCATAGGTTCTATCTGTTTTTAAAGCACACACTCATCCATCAAAATGACGATGTATACTTCTTTTGAACCCAACATAAGTCTGACCTGTTCCTTCTTTATGTTTCTAAACTGCTGTATATATGCTTTTGGTACCAATTCGTATGCTCTTAAAAAGCCTCTTTGACCTCTTCATAATCTCTTGACCCCTCATCTGACAGCGTGGCAAATACCTCACTAGTTCTGCCAACCAGTTTAGTCTGAACTAGCATAAACCAAAAATCCTCAGACCACTCCATCTGCCTAGCCAATTTTCAAATGAAATAAAGAAGGCTTCAACATCTTTCGCATCAAAATGTGGCAGAGTTTTGACATATTTGTATATATTACTACTTTCTCTTTTAATCTCCAGCCTTGACTTGACTTTCCTGACTAAGTCGCAACTTCTCAAGTTCAAATTCTCTCTCTTTTTGTCTCTCTTTCTTTCTTTCTTTCTCTCTCTCTCTCTCTCTCTCTCTCTCTCTCTCTCTCTCTCTCTCTCTCTCTCTCTCTGATCAGCTAAGAGTCTTCTCTCTTCCTCTGTCTGTCTGTCTGTCTGTCTTTCTGTCTGTCTTTGTCTTTGTTTATCTTCTAACTCTGTTTTCCTCAATTCTAATTTTTCTATCTCTACTGCACTTGTCTGTTTCTCTGATACACCCAAGTGTTTGAGTAATTCCCTTACAATTTCAGTTTTACTTCTGTCCTTGGTTAAATCCAAATGTAACTTATTTGCTAATTCTAATAGTATGGTCTTTTTCTTTCCTCCTAAACTTTCTTGGCAAACTTAAGGGTCATCTTCAAATCTGAGGACCTCTTTAACAATTTTAAGAGATATTTCCCTCACTTTTAATTAAACCAACCGCGAGTCACCGAAATTTAAAAATTTTCTCACTTATGTTTTATCTAAAGATCTAGGACATAAACCTGCCAATGTTTAAATCCACTGGGCTTTTCATGCCCCACATCCATTCAAATCTGTCTAGACCTGTGGAAATCGCTGGCAAAAGCCTCAATCTGTTACTGCATGGGATTCACCACATGCAGTAGATTAGATTAGGTTAGATTACTTAGTGTGGAAACAGGCCCTTTGGCCCAGCAAGTCCACACCGACCCTCCGAAGAGCAACCCACCCAGACCCATTCCCCTACATTTACCCCTTCACCTAACACTATGGACAATTAAATATGGCCAATTCACCTAACCTGCACATTTTTAGGGCTATGGGAGGAAACCGGAGCACCCGGAGGAAACCCATGCAGACACTGGGAGAATATGCAAACTCCACACAGTTGCCTGAAGCGGGAATTGAACCCAGGTCTCTGGCGCTGTGAGGCAGCAGTGCTAGTCACTGTGCCACCGAAAAAATCTGTTAAAACTCGAGAGGCAAAGAACTATCACAGAGGTAAATATTTAAAGTAAAAATTAACAACTTCATTCTTTAAGTCCAACAGAGAATATTAAAAATAACAACTATTTACACCCCTTTCTCTAAAACCTATTTTTACCTCCCACTCTACAATGCTAGTCCGACTTTTATTAAAAAAATCCGAATTAAGATTTACAAAAAGAAAAAATACTTTTCAAAAGTAGTCAGCTTTGCTGAGTATACTCTGTAGAATTTCCTGTCTAGATTTTTGCCAGGCCACTCTTGATGTTCTGCAGCGCAGACTCCCCACAACCAGGTACCTCTCAGAGAGCTGTTGAGCTAGCAGTGTACATGTTTTGGTCATTTGGCAATTCTCTCTCAACTGTTCAAAATGTCTGGTTTTTATACCCCAAAACATTGATCAATTGATTGGTTTTAATATAATCAAAATACTAAATTCAAATTTGATTGGATTTTGGTATCTTGGGGCATAATCTAAACTGGCTGAATTTGAATATGTTTTTGTCTCATGACAACCCAGCTACTCTATTTGTGTCGACCATGTGTTACATTTGTTACCTTGTTCAGAACACTTTGTGCAGTGTCAGGTAATTTTGTTAGCCTTTCAGCTCTCTTAAGGTACAGTACCTCTACAACTTCATAACAAAAGAGTGCATAAAATATTACAAAGACGTTGCTGGGACTGGAGGTTTTGTGTCATAAGGAGAGACTGGATACCCTGGTGCTTTGGAGGCTGATAGGTGATCATATAGAAGTTTATAACATCCTGAAAGGCATAGATAAGGTGAATAGAAAAGGTCCAAAACTAGAAGGCATAGTTTAAGGTGAGAGGGGAAACATTTAGAAGGATATAACTTTCCTGAAGAAGAGTCACTGGATGTGAAGCTTTAACTCTGAGTTCTCTCCAAACATGCTGTCAGCCCTGCTGAACTTTTCAGCGTTTGTTTTCAGCATTCACAATTCTTAGATTTAAAAGCGACCTGATTAGATTTAAGATTTAAAAGGGACCTGAGGGGCAGCTTTTTCATGCAGAGGGTGGTGCTTTTATGGAATGAGCTGCCAGAGAAAGTGGTAGAGACTAGTACAATTAGAAAGCTTAGAGGGATATGGACAAAACTCAGGCAAATAGGACTAGTTAAGCTTGGGCTACCTGGCCGCATGGATAAGTTGGACCAAAGGGTCTGTTTCTGTACTGTAAACTATACGTACAGTAGAGATTTCTGGCTTGTAATCAGGAGTAGAAAGGAAATCTAATTTTTATTTTAAATTTTAGAATCCAGGAACGACAGTCATTTTTGAAACCAGAATATTCATATCAGTTTGGATATAGTGAAAACAGAAATAGATGTCAGCGTGGTTCTGTTTTGCATAGAGAGAATTGGTATTAGTGATAATCCTGCAGTATGACATACTTTTTCAAATAACAGCATTGTTGAAATTACTAGCTGTCTCCTGCCAGAAGATAAATTGGATGTGTTGTATATTCTATGCCTTAATGAATTTCTGCTTATCTAATTGAAAATATAGAGGTGACTATTAGATTTGAGGTTGACAGCTGCTGAAGATGATTTTATGGTCAGTTTTACTTTTATCCTTTTTAATATTCCAAATTATCTCAAATAAATTTTTAAGGCCCATTGGGATTCCCTGAAACTGCATACTTTCTGGACTGATATCTCAATTTTATTAAGTAAAATTAATCCATAGAGTACCAAATTTAACTCAGAGCTTGCAGTTTGTAAATGTCTACCAGCCTGAGAGGCTTCAAAACAAAATACTAGTGTAAATTTGTTTTTTAAATAAGTGATACAAATTGTGTTGTCTGAGAAGCCAATACGCTTTATTTAAATCAAATTTAATAGTTCTGCCTTTGTGTATCATTCCCTGAAACTAAAATATTAACAGTATGCACAGTTTATTTAAAATAGTTTAAAATTGAAAAGTTTTTTTTCAAAGAGTAAATGGTAGCTTTGAAATATCTCCTACAAAATATTTTCAATATAGGTGAGTTACCAGACCACTGCAGTACATAAAGCAAAACCATGCTGCTTTTATTAATTGGTTTATTTTAAATTATCTAAATGCAATAAGTAATGCCTTTTAATATGGTGAGGCATTTGTAGTGAATGTAAATCTAGCCTCCATCAGTGCAGAGATTGCTTTCTGGAAACATTTAATTGGGTTTAGGTCACATATCTGAGCAGGCTACTGTCGTATTAGAATGCAGACATAGTACAGTAATGACAGCTGTCTCCTCACCATGTGGCATCTGCCATTACTTTGATGTACTGCAGGGATGGATTTTTTGGGTCTTGGTTCCAAAAGAAAATGGGAATTGCATAGTTTTCAACAGCAAAACGGCATGCTTATGCTTCCATTTGACTGTCGTAACTAAGCTTGATTCAGTGTTAAACTAGGCAAATTTGCTCATGCAATTAACATCTTGAAAACTTATTTAAATCTTGATTTTAACGAATTTGTGTTGTGGTATTCATTCATTCAGTCTGGAGACACAGTTGGCTGTTTTTGTGGAATTTTTAATTAATCACTTTGGATGAATTGCAGCCATAATGGCTTAGTGGCACAATGTGACTGTCCTTGGTTAACTTGTTACTTGGTAGTTGTGATTTTAAAGAAACCTCTCAGTATGTCACAGCAATCTGGATCTATGTTTGCTCGCATTTTTTAAGGTGTAAGGGAAGTGGATGGTGAATCATTTTAGGAATAAATTAAAAGCGAAAGTGTTTGGAGTTTCTTTTCTGGAAAAATATTCAAAATTTTTAGTTAAATTGCACTGTTTGTTGTGATTCATTCCAAGATTCTAAGGAAAGCATGGTCTGTTGCTTTTACAAATTAATTAAATAATGGTGTTAACACTAAATTTAGTTTTAATTTAATTTAAAGCATTCAACATTTATTTTGATGAAATGCAAATATAACTTATTCTGGTGAAAGGCCTGTACAATTTGATACCATTGCTCAGATTCTGTTTAATATATTAACTAATAATTCTGAAATAGCACTAGAATTTGAATCTTTTAATTAGTTTTAATATTGTAGAAGTAATGCCCTGCTTGGCATTTGGAGCTTTTGCCCCAATGATTGATATTGTTGAGACTATGGCAATGGTAATATTTACTAAAATGTCTTAAATTTGTTAAACTTAGAATTAAAAACATACTAATGTAGTGTTTGTGGTAGTATAATTGCTTTGGACATGGGCGATTGTGAATCATTCTTTATTTTGTCTAAGAATAATGTAGTAGAACAGCCATATAAAACTGTAGTATTGACTTGTAGGTGTGCTAATAGCTACTAATTTATAACTGAAGATTCCAACCTTATTTGTATTTCAATAGGTTAAGAATCATGGTCTGCGAATCATTTCAATTGTTTTGTTCCTGCGACCGCCTGATGAAACACTAACTGATCAATTTATATCAGACTTTAATTAAAATACTTATGAATATGGTGTACTGAGATCTTTGATTACAGTGGAAACTCTTAAACTTTGTACTTGTCTAAATCCACTGGTAATGAGTAACTTAAAATTTAGCTGTTATAAACATGTCTGCTTTGAAATCCTGCTCTACTATGGCCCCGTTTTGCATTGAGCACATGCTAGAGTGTAATTTGATACTGTGAGCTATGACCTGAGTTTGGGAAGGTGTATTACAAACATTAGAGAGAGAGAAAATTCAGTACATATCAATACAATCCAAGTAAAACGTGAGCAGCCGGTTAATCAGATAAGTGCAAAACTACGCCATTTAATGAAATGGAAATAGTGCAAGAGTTCTTTTCTTAACAAATTGTAACAGTTATTTAAAATGTCAATGCACAGCTGTAGAATGATTGGAACTTCGGAGGAAAACCCTCAGGTCAAAATTTTATTTGAATCTGTTGCAGTTTTCAAATTGTTTTGAGAGCTGCATAATTTGTGTGCCAATACTTCAGTTCTTAATCTTTTTTTCTCAAATTTAAATATTTTGGTAATGTATTTACAATTCATTTTTGGGCTAATTTGTTGAAATCTATAATTGAACTTCGGTTTTAAAAAGAAAACGTGATCCATCTCCTTGCTTCTATTATGATCTCTTCTTGTCTGTTCATCTTATTTTAAATAAATGAAATTTAGGTGGTTTTTTAATAAGACATTGATGGTTCTAACTTTAGACTATTATTGTATCCAGGAGGTCTTTTCAGAATATTGGTCCCCAATTCTCCTTTTCAAATTTTAAGATAATATTTTGAAAGTGGTTAAGAAGTGCTCTTCAATTATAGTGACACAAAAAGTTTTGTCACTGTTTCATGCCTTCAACCTGGAAAGTTATTGAATTCTTTTTTATTTTTAAAAATGCACTAATTATTTATGCAGTTTAGAATGCAAAATTCAACGTTCTGAAAATACTAGATCAGAATTTGCTCTGAGAGAAAAAGACTTTTGACATGGGGGAAAGAGTGAAAACATTGAGCACATTTTAGCAATTGTTTACTGCTTTTAAGTGGCAGTCCATATTTATGCCCACTTATCTGCTTCAAGGAACATTCTTGTTAGCAGCAGCACAGAAACCACTGAATAACAGAGTTTGCTTTGCAAATTAATGCAAATGGCTCGACCTGTCGAGAAGCCCTTTACAGGGCAGTGTGCTTTGATTATGACTGAAGTTGCCATTTGGACATGGTGAAAGGAGCATGTTTGAACCATTGATTGGGGCAGCAGTGAAAAAGTCAGGAAGGCCCCGTTAAGCTTGCAGTGCAGCAGGCGGATGTCAGTGTAGTTTGAACACAGTGGGAGAATGACAGGGAGGATTAGTGTCAGCAAGAGGCTTTGCAGTAGCTGTGGAGATGGTCCCGAGGGTCACTCACCTCTGTGACTGCACTCTGCACCGACGGCTTAGTAATACAAACCCCATGATGCATGGTTGTTCATTACTAGGGTCAAAGTTTACTTTATATAAAGTATTTATATCTTCAGGGATTTTAAAAAAATTCTATAATGTTTCATGATGTGTTTTCTTAAAAAGAAGCCTTAACCTGCACATGAATTACCAAGCTTAGGTATTCTTGCATGTTAATTGTGAAAATGCTACTTTTGCATGGGCATCTTTGTAAATTAAGTATTGTTTAGAGAGAGCGTCTATATCTTTTTTTAAAAATCTGTTTCATTCATTTTATATGATACATTCGTCCTGCTATTTTGTATATTGTAACAGGCACCTGAGTGGACAGAAGAGGACCTCCGCCAGCTGACAAGAAGTATGGTTAAGTTCCCAGGGGGCACTCCAGGTCGATGGGAAAAGATTGCTCACGAATTGGGTCGATCGGTGGCAGATGTGAGTCACTTGGATTTGCATTGTATATTGAGTGACAAAACTGAACAAGGCAGGCAGTGGAAGGGCAGCGTATGTAGGGTTAGACACTGTTCGAAAAACACTGCAGTTCTTTTAGGACCTGGAAGTGAACCATTAACTAAATAAGCAAAAAGCAGATGTGGAGGCGTTCCAAGCACTGAATCAACAGCTGTAATTGATCAGTTGTACAGGATTCTGCTACTTGGTGGTTTGAGCTACCGTAATGTGATCACAGGAAAACAATACCACAGTACAAAACTATGCAGCGAGCCTCTTTTGAGTTGTGAAAGAATATTTCTTTTGGGTTAGGAAGGCAATTTATATTTTAAGGTATCCAGACAAAATATTATAATTACAGATTGATTGGCAAAATTCAACAGATGTTTCTGATTGTGAATTATTAACATCGATTTGATAAAGACAAAGCTCTCATGCCCAAAATGAAACTATATGTTCCATTTTTAAATAAAGAGCGCATAAATCTAATAAGCAAAGTTATTTCTTGATATGTTATTACTTCTTGAATATTATATAAATGTCTGGGAACCAAGGATTCAAATTGATTGTTCTTTCAGAAGTTAGGCCATTCAGGGCATTTAATCCAGTTAAACAAACCAATTTAAAAGCTGACAAATCAAGAATTACAGATTTCTACATTTTCGATTGTGTCACGCACCTAAAACTTTTTTGCTCTGACTCCAAATGTGAGAATCATCTGTTGGATTTCCTTCACTTTTTTAAAGGAAATTTGTACTTAATTGCTAAATCAATCAATGATTCCCTGTTCCTGAATATAGATTATAAATTTTAAAGCTTATAGCAGGGCACAGTGGTTAGCACTGCTGCCTCACAGCACCAGAGACCCAGGTTCAATTCCTGCCTCGGGCAACAGTCTGTGTGGAGTTTACACCTTTTCCCCGTGTCTGCGTGGGTTTCCTCCAGGTGCTCCGGTTTCCTCCCACAGTCCAAAGATGTGCAGGTTAGGTGAATTGGCCATGCTACATTGCCCATAGTGTTAGGTGAAGGGGTTAATGTAGGGGAATAGGTCTGGGTGGGTTGTTCTTCGGAGGGTTAGTGTGGACTTGTTGGGCCGAAGGGCCTGTTTCCGCACTGTAAGTAATCTAATCTAATCTAATCCAAAAGTAAAAATTGCCTTTCTAATTTTTCATTTATAATGCTTCGTAGTTTGTTGGCGAGACAGTAGCCTTTACATAATATTTGAAATCTGCAATTGAAAATGAAATATTTGAATTGAGAAAGGGAAGTTGTGGAATTTTAGTTATGGAATAACTTTGTGCTAAATAGTTACCAAACACATTGTCAATTTATCTTGGCTAAATTTAATTTATTATAATTAGTGTAATGAATCACTAACAAAAATATTCATTTCTGCACAAATGTTAAAATTGTAAAATGTAAAAAATATTGTAAAAATTACTGTTGGAGAATGTTTCATTATACAGAAGGGATTGTTGCAACTTGTAGCATGAAATGGTCTTGTTTTTAGTAGCTCACTTTTAAAAGATGCTACTTGTATTTTCCCAAGTTCCATGTCTGTTTAAATTGTATTTCTTTGTGTTTAAACAATGTACCTTTCACACATTTTTGTGACTGACTTGCTAGGTACAAAGCTTAAGTACACAAATGATTTATATGTTTCTAGGACATATATCTGTTCAGTGTCTCGGAGATGCTTTTTAAAAATATTTTCTTCACTCCTGAAAACATTGAAATTATGTTGTGCTATGATTCTGTGTGCATTGCTAATCCAAAAACATCTTAGTCAGCATGGCCACCAATAGTGTGGAAGTAAAGTGGGGATGTTTAAGAGGCCAGAATTGGATGAACGTAGGTACCTTGGGTTGATGGAGATAATGGAAAAAGGAATGGATGATGCTTTGGAAGGATTTGAATACCAAGATGAGAATTTTAAATTCAAGATGATGCTTGACTGGAGTTAGTGTTGGTCAGTAACTAAGTTACTCATTGGTGAATAGTTGTGACATAAGAGTGGGAGTAGGCTATTCTCCATCTGTGGCACCATTCAAAAAGATAATGTCTTTTGGAGTTTGTAGCAGAAATTGGACACACTGATATTAGTCATAGAGTCATAGAGATGTACAGCATGGAAACAGGCGCTTCGGTCCAACCTGTTCATGCCGACCAGATATCCCAACCCAATCTAGTCCCAGCCTGTTCAGCCTCTCCCTATAGATTAAATCCTCCAACCCTGGCAACATCCTTGTAAATCTTTTCTGAACCCTTTCAAGTTTCACAACATCTTTCCGATAGGAAGGAGACCAGAATTGCACGCAATATTCCAACAGTGGCCTAACCAATGTCCTGTACAGCCGCACCATGACCTCCCAACTTCTGTACTGAAAATTTGTTGCTGGAAAAGCGCAGCAGGTCAGGCAGCATTCAAGGAGCAGGAGAATTGACGTTTCAGGCATGAGCCCTTCTTTGGGAATGAGGAAAGTGTGTCCAGCAGGCTAAGATAAAAGGTAGGGGGGAGCGACGTAGGAAATGCGATAGGTGGAAGGAGGTCAAGGTGAGGGTGATAGGCCGGAGTGGGGGTGGGGGTGGGGGTGGGGGTGGGGGCGGAGAGGTCAGGAAGAAGATTGCAGGTTAGGAAGGCGGTGCTGAGTCCGAGGGATTTGACTGAGACAAGGTGGGGGGGAGGGGAAATGAGGAAACTGGAGAAATCCGAGTTCGTCCCTTGTGGTTGGAGGGTTCCTAGGCGGAAGATGAGGCGTTCTTCCTCCAACCATCGTGTTGCTATGGTCTGGTGATGGAGGAGTCCAAGAACCTGCATATTCTTGATGGAGTGGGAGGGGGAGTTGAAGTGTTGAGCCACGGGGTGGTTGGTTGGTTGGTCCAGGTGTCCCAGAGGTGTTCTCTGAAACGTTCCGCAAGTAGGCGGCCTGTCTCCCCAATATAGAGGAGGCCACATCGGGTGCAGCGGATACAATAAATGATGTATGTGGAGGTGCAGGTGGGTTTGTGGCAGATATGGAAGGGTCCCTTGGGGCCTTGGAGGGAAGTAAGGGGGGAGGTGTGGGCGCAAGTTTTTTGCATTTCTTGCAATTGCAGGGGAAGGTGCCAGGAGTGGAGGTTGGGTTGGTGGGAGTGTGGACCTGACGAGGGAGTCACGGAGGGAATGGTCTTTTCGGAACACTGATAGGGGAGGGGAGGGAAATATATCCCTGGTGGTGGGGTCTGTTTGGAGGTGGCAGAAATGACGGCGGATGGTACGCTGTATATGGAGGTTGGTGGGGTGGTAGGTGAGGACCAGTGGGGTTCTGTCCTGGTGGCGGTTGGAGGGGCGGGGCTCAAGGGCGGAGGAGCGGGAAGTGGAGGAGATGCGGTGGAGTGCATCGTCGATCATGTTTGGGGGGATATTGCGGCCTTTGAAGAAGGAGACCATCTGGGTTGTACGGTATTGGAACTGGTCCTCCTGGGAGCAGATGCGTCGGAGATGAAGGAATTGGGAATATGGGATGGCATTTTTACAGAGGGCAGGGTGGGAGGAGGTGTAGTCTAGGTAGAGTGGGAGTCGGTCGGTTTATAGTATTCCCTCCCTTGCGCCCACACCTCCCCCCTTACTTCCCTCCCTTGTGCCCACACCTCCCCCCTTACCTCCCTCCCTTGCGCCCACTTTATCTATCCTGTCTACACCTGACATATGCTTCCTTCTTTTTCTTAACCAAACCCTCAATTTCTTTAGTCATCCAGCATTCCCTATACCTACCAGCCTTCCCTTTCACCCAGACAGGAATATACTTTCTCTGGATTCTTGTTATCTCAATTCTGAAGGCTTCCCATTTTCCAGCCGTTCCTTTACCTGCGAACATCTGCCTCCAATCAGCTTTCGAAAGTTCTTGCCTAATACCGTCAGAATTGGCCTTTCTCCAATTTAGAACTTCAACTTTTAGATCTGGTCTATCCTTTTCCATCATGATTTTAAAACAAATAGAATTATGGTCGCTGGCCCCAAAGTGCTCCCCCACTGACACCTCAGTCACCTGCCCTGCTTTATTTCTCAAGAGTAGGTCAAGTTTTGCACCCTCTCTAGTCGGTACATCCACATACTGAATCAGAAAATTGTCTTGTACGCACTTAAGAAATTCCTCTCCATCTAAACGCTTAACACTATGGCAGTCTCAGTCGATGCTTGGAAAGTTAAAATCCCTGACCATAAACACCCTATTATTCTTTCAGATAGCTGAGGTCTCCTTACAAGTTTGTTTCTCAATTTCCCTCTGACTATTAGGGGGTCTATAATACAATCCCAATAAGGTGATCATCCCTTTCTTATTTCTCAGTTCCACCCAAATAACTTCCCTGGATGTATTTCCAGGAATATCCTCCCTCAACACAGCTGTAATGCTATCCCTTATCAAAAATGCCACTCCCCCTCCTCTCTTTCCTCCCTTTCTATCCTTCCTGTAGCATCTGTATCTTGGAACATTAAGCTGCCAGTCCTGCCCATCCCTGAGCCATGTTTTTGTCATTGCAATGATATGAGAATTGGAAGGAGGCGAATGTTGTTCCTCTTTTCAAGAAGAGTATTAGGGAAATCCCTGGCAATTACAGACCAGTCAGTCTTGCATCTATGGTCAGCAAAGTTTTGGAAAGAATTCTGAGGGATAGGATTTATGACTATTTGGCAAAGCATAGTGTGTTTAAAGGCAGACAGAATGGTTTTGTGAGGGCCAAGTCATGCCTCACAAATCTTATTGAGTTCTTTGAGAAGGTGTCAAGACGGGTTGATGAAGGTCGAGCAGTGGAAATGGTGTATATGGACTTCAGCAAGGCACTTGATAAGGTTCCCCATGTTAGGCTCATTCATAAAGTCAGGAAGTATGGGATACAGGAAGATTTGGCTATCTGGATTCAGAATTGGCTGGCTGACAGAAGGCAGAGAGTGGTTGTAGATGGAAAGTATTCTGCCTGGAGGTCAGTGTTGAGTGTGGTCCCGCAGGGCTCTGTTCTTGGGCCTCTGCTCTTTGTAGTTTTTATAAATTAGTTGGATGAGGAGGTTGAGGGGTGGGTTAGTAAATTTGAAGATGACACAAAGGTTGGAGGTGTCGTCCATAGTATCGAGGGCTACTGCACGCTGCAGCGTGACATAGACAGGATGCAGAGCTGGGCTGAGAAATGGCAGATGGAGTTCAACCTGGATAAGTGCAAAGTGATGCATTTTGGAAGGTCGAACTCCAATGCTGAATATAGGATTAAATACAGGATTCTTGGCAGTGTGGAGGAACAGAGGGATCTGGGTGTGCAAGTACATAGATCCCTCAAAGTTGCCACCCAAGCTGTTAATTGTTAAGAAAGCATATGGTGTTTTGGCTTTCATTAACAAGGGGATCAAGTTTAAAAGCCACGAGGTTTTGCTGCAGCTCTGCAAGTCCCTGGTGAGACCACACTTGGAATATTGTGTCCAGTTCTGATTGCCCTACCATAGGAAAGATACAGAAGCTTTGGAGAGGGTGCAAAGAAGGTTTACCCGGATGCTGCGTGGACTGGAGAGCTTGCCTTATGAAGAAAGGTTGAATAAGCTCAGACTTTTCTCTCTAGAGAGGAGGAGGAAGAGAGGAGACCTGATTGAGGTATACAAGATAATGAGTGGCATAGATAGAGTCAATAGGCAGAGACTTTTCCCCAGGGCAGGATTGACTGGTACGAGGAGTCATAGTTTGAAGATATTAGGAGGAAGGTATAAAGGAGATGTCAGAGGTAGGTTCTTTACGCAGAGAGTTGTGAATGCGTGGAATGCATTGCCAGCGGTGGTGGTAGAAGCAGAGTCATTAGGGACACTTAAGCGACTGCTGGACATGCACATGGATAGCAGTAAGTTGAGCGGTGCGTAAGTTATTATATTTTACATTAGGACTAAACCTCGGCACAATATTGTGGGCCAAAGGGCCTGTTCTGTGTGTACTTTTCTATGTTCAAAGACCCATGTGAACCAGGGGCAGCTTTGCAATCGCAATTGGTGCCTAGAACTTGTAACTCAGAGTATCAGCTTCCACCCTGTTTGGGGAAGCCCTGTCTTAATTCATTTAACTCCTTGCAGCGAAGGGATTTAACCACAAATGTTCTAGGTCTGTAGAGTTCAGCTACTTTTTGGATAAGCTTGATAGAATGGATCTGATTTGGTTATGAATTAATATTATTAATATGTTTGAATTTTTAATGAGTTAAATAATAAAACCATTGCATCATAAGGGCATAAGAAATATGAGCAGGTATAGCCTATTCAATCCCGCAAGCCTGTACTGCTGTTCAATATAATCCTAGCTGATCTGCCCCAGGCGTTAACTCCTTTTTTTGTGTCAACTCCTCACAGCAATCAACTTGTTGAAATTTCAAAAGTCTACCTAACTCCTGTTTAAATCCTGTTTAAATGAAGTGATCTAGTCCTCACAACTCTACAGACTTTGAGACATTTTGTACCTTCAGGGAGAAGAAATTCCTTCATGTCTCAATTTCAGAATGTTTATTTAAAACCTATCCCCTGAGTTTGAGATTCCCTAATTAGTGGAAACATTTTCTCAACATTTACCCTGCCAAGCCCCCTCACACTCTTGTATGTTATAAGATCTCCACTCATTCTTCTAAACTCAAATGAATAAAGTGAGGACTGCAGATGCTGGAGATCAGAGCTGAAAATATGTTGCTGGAAAAGCACAGCAGATCAGGCAGCATCCAAGGAACAGGGGAATCAACGTTTCGGGCATCATCAGCTCAAATGAATAAAGGCCCCACCAGTTTTGCCATTCTTGATAAGTCAGTCTCCTTCATCCTATGAACCAACCTTCTGAATCTTTTTTTGAACTATCTCCAATGTCATTATATCCATTATTTTTAAATAGAGGGAATCTGCCAAACCATGTTGACCCTATTTATGTTAAGTTTTTATAAATTGTGTCATTTTCTTTCCCAGCAGTCGGTGTTCGGCTAACTGGCATATAGTTTCCTGCTTTCTGTCTCCCTTTCCGCGTGAACCCTCCTAGAATTCGATAAGTTGTTGAATATTTCAACCAATGCCTCCACGATCTCTGCAGTCACTTTCTTTAAAAGCCTTGCCTGCAGGCCATCAGGTCCCAGCAACCAGTCTACCTTTAGTTCTGTTAGTTTGTCATAACCTTTGTGCCTTGCAGTAAGGACTGTTGTAAGATTTTTTTTCCTCCCATTAGCTGCTCGCTTTTCTGTTATCTTTGGGAAGATTACAGGGTTCTCCATCATGAAGACCAATGCAAAAGATTGGTTTAAATTATCTGTTATTCTCTTGTGCTTTGTCATCAATTCCCTACTTTCATTCTCCAAGTGACCCATGCTAACTTTACTCTTTTTATATGCCCATAGAAGCTATTGTTTTTTGTTTTTATCATTCTTGCCAATTCACTTACATTATCAATTTTCTCCCTCTTTATTAGCTTTTTAATCATCCACCACTTGTTCCCAAAGAATAAAAATCCTCAGTTCTCTGGCCTACCACTAGTTTTAGCCACTTCATAGGTTTTAGGTTTTGATTGGATATTCTCCTTGACCACTCATGTTAACCACAGGTTAACATCCTTCTCAGTGAGTCCATTTTGACTGGAATAAATCTTTGCTGAGTGTTATGAAATATCTGCTTAAACATTGCTCATCCATAGATTGGGAGGCAATCGCCTAATGGCATTATCACTGGGCTGTTAGACCAGAAACTCAGCTGATGCTCTGGGGGCCAGGTTTGAAATCTGCAGATGGTGGAATTTGAATTCCGTTAAAAAAAAGTGTTGAAATCAAGAATGTACTGATGACCATGAAGCCATTTTTGATTGTTGTAAAAACCCATCTGGCTCACAAATGTCCTTCAGGGAAGGCAAAGTGTTGTGATCACTCTACCCACCACCCCTCCCCTCCCCCAAGAGCAGCGTTTTCTCACATTTTTTTTTCTGACTGCCTGGGCCTCCAAGGTCTGTACTCAAATACTGGAGTGCATGCAGCTTGAAGAAAATATTGCTCTAAAGGATCATGAGCTACAAAAACCCTTATTAATCCTACCCATTACACATTACTAAATCTAAAATAACCTGTTCCAGGATAGGATGTGCTCTTAGAAACAATTCCTGATGCACTCTACAAATTGTCTTTCTTGTTACCCTTGCCCATCTGATTTGTCCAGTCAATATGCAGATTAAAATCACCCATGACTGTTGTAGTGCCCTTCTTGCATGCCTCCTTTTTCTCCTGCTTTATGCTGTACTTCGTCCTATAGTGAAGGGGGGCCTGCACATGACTCCCACTTGTGATTTTTTTTCCTTTTGCTATTCTTTATTTCCACCCAAGCTAATTAGCTTCATGACCTATTGCACCTGTATCAATACTTGCCACCACACAGATACCTTCCTTTATTAATAACACTACTCCACCTCCTTTTGTTTTTTTGTCTATTTTTCCAGAATGTCAAAGATCTTTGAATATTGAGTTCCCAGTCCTCTTGACCCTGCAATCACATTTTTGTAATAGCTATCGAGTCATATTCAATTATTTCTATTTGTGTCTTTAACTCCTCTGTCTTGTTATAAAGACTCTGTGCACATTCAGATAAAGATTTGTAATCTTTGACTTTATGCCTTACTCTGATTCTAACTTCTGTGTATATTTTCCACCACTCCTGTCATACTTTGCCAGTTCGTTAGCCTACACTTCTGTTCCTTCATTTCATGCTAATTTTATTTTAAACTTCACTTCAGTGGGACTACATGTTCTGGCTGCTGTTCCCCTACTCACCCACAACCCACGTGCTCACAAAGCCCTATTTCCATGATTTTCTGAAATTGTGACGTCCATTGGCCTGGCTGACACTTGATAAATTTATTCAGAAACCTAACCAGAGTAGCTGTTGATCACTTATCCTTTCCTTCACTTAAGGTTACTCATTTATATTTCCATAATTATCTGCCTTCGCCTCTGACTTAGCCAAGCTGCTGCACAAATCAACTTATTCAAAACACTGCTGCGCTATCCTAACTTGCATCAAGTTCGATTCATCGAACAGTTGTGTTTTTTTCTGGCTCTGCAATGTGAATGTAAGTGCTAAACTATGTATTCTTATCACTTCATTGCCTTACTATTCCCTATCCCTTAATGTCCTACAACCCTCCAAGAACTCTGCATTCTATTCCAATTCCATTCTCTTGTCCATCCCATTTTCCTGCCCCGTCACCATTATCAACTGCAATCAGCCATCCAGGGCTTCAACTATAGAATTCCATACTTAAAACTCTCTATCTGTTTATGTCTTTCTTCTTTTTTAGGATGCTCCTTTTAAATGCACGTCTTCCACAATGCATTTTGGTTTTAATACAGTAAAGGCATCCTACATGTTGTGGAGAGGCCAAAGTTAATCTTGCAGAAATAAAGCGGGAGCAAAAAGATAATGTAGATTAATATTCAGTTGTTAAAAAGCCTGAATATTTGTTACTTTGGATATGCAATTTCCTGGAATGAAAAAAAAACCTGCCCATTTTACTCTAGCAGTCCATTTGTAATCCAAACAATGAATTGCATTTATTTGACACAGTTCTTGGAAGGAAAATATCCCAAAGTGCTTCATCAAAAAGTAATGCACATAGATGCAAATCCAGAAACAAAGATACAAGGAGTTTAAACCAGGTTTTTTCAAGTTGAGGGAGAAAGTTTCAAAGAAGGGGTTAGGGAGGTGTTCTCAATTGGTTTGAGATAGCTGAAGATCTTGCCGTCACTGGTGAGTTGAAGGAAGAGTGGATTCTGAGGAGGCTGGAGTTGGTGAACATATAATTTGAGATGGGATACAGAAGTGAAACAGATTGCAGAAACATGATGAACACGCATATGAAGGGATATATGAATACAGATGAGGCATCTTGAAGTAAGTGCAATGAAGGATGCTAGCCTATCCTGCCATGGCCATGTCTTGTGAATGAATTAAGAAAGAATGGGGTGATAAGGTTAGTAAAGTGGTGGTGGATGGATGAGGCTGGTTTTTGTATTCTGCATGATATGGTCAGTAGTTTCATGGGTGAAAGATGCGAAGCTATTAAAAATCACATTGAAAAGTTTTGGAAATGAACAAAAGCATGTTTAAGGGTTTTAACAGTGGAAAAGTTAAATTGGCATTGATGAGGCAGTATTGCAGAGCTGTTGATGAATTTGATTTTGGGCTGAAAGCTCAATTAATGGTCAAACAAGATGTAGAGATCAAAACATTCAACTCGTCTAGTTTGTTTGTTGTCAGTTGTAAAATATTTGTACCAGCCTTATGTGTATAACTGTTAAAATACCAGCATTGTTCTTCATTTGTAGCGCATCCCTTTACAAGTAATTATTCTTTCATTTAAACTGCGATTATGATCAGGTTAATATTCAAAGTGCTGGCCAGCTATTTTGTTTTGAGCATTAGTTTCATACAGGAAATACAAGTCAAAAATGTAATGAATTATCTAACGTGAAATTGATGTGTGAAATACATTTGTTCAGCTTTTCACTTTGGCTAGTTTATTCATTCCAGTTAGAACTCCTAGTTGTTTGACCTGGTTACCTGAATCAGTGTTCTCTCTCTGCCTCCTCACATCTGCTCTTTGACTCATTTTTCAAGTTTTGTTTGTAGCTTCAGGCTTAGTCCTCGTTCTAGTCCTACTATCATTTGTATTGTGGTGTACGACAAACAACTGACCTGTTATTCTGAAGGAAAAATACATGAATTTAACTGTCTGCCAGGCTAACGAGATTGTGATGTGATTATTAAGCATCAGAGTGCTAAATTAAAGGCAGGGAAAGCTTGAATGGCTTATTTGTAAAATAATATCATGCATTCAACTCTGAGCATGTAAACTGATTCCCTTTTCCTCTGCGGTCACTAATCTCTTGTATTCAGACTTTGATAGCAAGTTGATAGGGGATTTACTGTCTATGTGGATAAGAGATTCAGGTAGGAACAAAACAACAGACAGGTGGGTTGATGCTAACAGACCTTTCTAATTAGTGTGGAGCCTGACAGCATGTGGCAGAAGGGCTGAAGTTAGATAAGCTGTCCCATGTGCCTTTTTTAAAAAAAGATGAGGAAACGATTAACTGGCTTTGAACCAAACAGGTTGGAAAATACTGATTCATGTGGCTTTTATATGCATGGCAAAAGAAATCAAAGAAAAATACTATCTAGAATTTTGTGTATCAGCTACACATAGTCAACGAATTTTTAGTGACCAACAAGGCATATAAATGCAGACAAGCTAAGGACTTCTGTTTTACTGATATTTAATGGAAACTCCCATGTGTTTGTGGAAGAAAAGAAACCACTGTAACAAGTAAAGTTGACCATTAAATGTTCTCCAAGACACTTTTATGTGAGTCACTCTGGAATGAAATTTGGACTATATCAGATTTTTTTTGCACAATGTGACTAAGTAGGTCAGAGCAGTGTTGGAATGCAGAAAAAGAGTACATTCATCAATGTCATGTTTGCAGTATTATAGAAAGGAACTAATTCAAAATTAATCTTGAATACAGGGTCCTTTTGAGATTTATGAAATGCTATTTGACAGTTGAATAGGTTTTGAACATTCTTTGAATGTATGTATTGGAGGAATTTATGTTTTTAATGAATTATAATCTTGTTTTTAAAACTTAAACAGTTGTGTAAATTGCTGTTGAAACTGTTTAATCTTAAACTTGTTAAAGGCTTCAGTGTTTCAAACCTTGCATAGCTTGTGAATTAAACTTCACTTGAAATGTAGTGAATGTACAGTTTCTATCACAGTTAAATGCAATGCATTATATTATGATTTATAATTGCTGGATGTTCATTTTAAGATTCTTACAACTACTCCTATGTAAAAGATACTTTAAGAAGGAACCTTATGGTTCTGTGGAAGGTTCAATGTAAATATTGTCTTTAGCTGTGGCTCAGTGGTAGCAATTGCTGGACTTTGAGTTTGAGGTCCATTGCACAGACTTGACCTCAAGATGTAGACTTGTTCTCAAGTGCAGAATGTACTGGACTCTGAAGTGCTGTTTTAAGATGACATGCAAATTCAAGTCCCATTTCTTAAATTACCTTCTCCCTCTCTTCATTTCCTCCTTGACCTTGTTTTCATGTCTTCCCTTCCTAATCTTTTCTTTCCCTCACTTGTACATCCACCCTGTTATCCATGAAGCCCATCTTCTACTTCCCCAATCCTTCTCCCGCTGACCTGGTTCAGTTCACTTTTTTTAACCTGACTCTCATGTTAGCTGATATTGTTACTAGTTCTCTCTTCTCAGGCACTGTGCTCATTTTGAAATCTACAGTCGTCACTCAAAAAAAAATCTTCATTGCTCTGTCCTTGCAAACTAAATTGTATCTCTAAATTGCCTTTCCTCTTGAGCCCTTGAAAATGTAACCCCTTTTCCTGGAACTCCATGATTGAAGGTATATAATCAGTTTTCCATTCCAGCCAAAGTAACTGAAAATGCCAAATGGCATCCCATGTGATTGTGATGAAGGTAAGTTATCCCTTTCCATCCTACAACAGCTAACCAAATCTCCTCCCAATGCTGCCTCTTCATTATCCAGTTGGGTGGGACAGCATTTTTTTGATATTCATTCATGGAATGTGGATGTTGCTGGCTAGGCCAACATTTATTGCCCAGCCCTCATTGCTCTTGACAACGTGTGAGCTGCAAATCAACCTAGTTTGATGGTCTAGTTCTTATTAATCTTCTAAGCAGAGAATCATCCACCAGGATTTATCTTTTGTTATTTCTGCTGTCCACTCTAGATGTGTCCTACAGGCTCTCTTTTCTCAATCATATCCCTCATATTTCTCATCAGATGCTGCCAAGATAAATACAACATCTGAAAACCCAGCTTCAATTTTCATGTCTATCCTGACACCACCCGTATTTAACTTAGTACCGACCTCTCTTATTCCCCTCCACGATCTCTAAATAATCATGCTGCTTATCTGACATCCAATATTGGATGAGCAGAAACTAAGAATTGGGAATGCCTCGCAATTTATTTCAAACACAATGACAAACTTCATTTCCTTTCCAAAGTTTGCATCTGTCGCTGTGGCAGTCGCTTGAAGCTAAAAATAGTGTTTGCAATCTCAAGGTGATATTTTACATCACGATGAACCTCTGACCATAGCTGACCAAGCCACGGAACCTTGACACCATCCAGTACAAAGTAACCTGGTTGATTGGCACCATATTCACAAACATTCACTCCCTCCACCACTGATACTCAGTAGCAGCAATGCGTACCATATACAAGATATACTGCAGCAATTTACCAAGGCTGTCTAATTGAATCTTTCAAACATGTGGCCACTACTACCTAGAAAGGCAAGGACAAAAGATGCAAGGGGTTACCACTGCCTGCAAATACCCCTCCAAGTCACTCACGATCCTGACTTGGAAATATATTGTCATTCTTTCCAAATTGCTATGGAAAAATCTTGGAATTCCCACCCTTAAAGCATTGAGAGTCTGCCTACACCAAATAGAGTGCAGTGGTTCAAGAGAGCAGCTCTTCACGAGGACAACAAGGGATAGGCAATAAATGCTGGCCCAGCCAACAATGCCCACTTGATTTAAACAGCAGAAAAACCATTAAAGCTATGCCTTCAGTTGTCAAGCTATCAAGCTCTGGGGGAGGCTCCCTCCAATTCACGTTCCTCTTTGAAGACACTGCTTGAAACCTGTTTCTTTGACCAAGTTTTGATCATTTGACCTAATACCACCTCATGTGTTTGGTACGCTTTGTTTTATAATGCTCCTGTGAAACAACTTGGGATGTTTTATTATGTCAAGGTACTTTGTAAATACAGCATCTTGATGGGAGGTGGAAACAGCTAGTTTTCCTGATGGACAGGCTGTTCGGTTTGTAACCAAGTTTGGTCAGGCAGCGTGCAATAGGCAGATGAGCTCATAAAGGTTAAGGTGTATGTTCCCTTCAAAAATCTCAACATAAATGAAATCTGATGTGAGTTAGGTCTGAAAGAGGTTTTGTGACTGTGAACTTCGGTATGGTCACAAAGTAGGTGCTTCCCAACCTTTTGCACCATTTCAAGGCTTGAAAATTGTCATGGTCCCTCAGGAAGAACTGAAAGAGCAGGGATTTATTAAAGCAGAAATGGCTGTAATAACTCTTTCAAAATTCCAACTGTTGCTACTTCAAAACATATGACCAGAACTTTGGAAGCTCTGTGGTAGCATGTGATGGATTGTTTTGGTCATCTACATTAACATTCACAAAATGAACATCTAAAATGTAATGAAAATTGAAGGGGTTTAAAGCTTTTGTTTTTGGTAAGTTTGAAAAACTTGTGACGTCAAATGGCTGAATTTTATAATTAAGTGCTTTGTGAGGAGTAAACGGTGTATTTTTCTTCTAATATAGGTTACAACAAAAGCTAAACAAGTCAAAGATTTTGTTTCAAGCACACCAGGTATGAAGATTCTTCATTTAAGCCTTCTCAACATCATAATACAATTTCTTGCTGGATTTGGGACTATTCACTTTATATCCATAAAAACGTCATCTAATTTTCCTGCTTCCAAGTCAGATGAAGTCTGGAAACTTGTCATAACACACTTACTTTCTGTTCCAAAAGTGATTGCACATTCCTTTGCTCTTATACCATCTGTTATTGAAGAATTATGAATAATCTGGAACATTGATATTGGAGTTGAGCATTATGGTTCTGAGCTGTTGGCATCATGCACTTGGATTACCTCAACTCCATTTATCCGACTTTTGATCCATAACCTGTAGTGCCCTTGCTTAATTAAGGTCTGTCATTCTCTACTCTAATATTTTAAATGATGCAGACCACAACATCTTGGTGGGGAGAACTCCAGATTTCCAGTAACCCCTGTTTGGACAGTTATATCTTGCATCGAATTACATAGCAGCGCACAGGAGAGTCTACTCTTTGATCCCATTTCTCTTATTCTGAAGTAGATCATTCCACTGTCCCATTCCAATCTACTGTTACTGCTCCACTTCATCTTCCTCATCTAATGTGTTGTTATTCGTTTATTCCTTTCTCTCTCATATGTTTTTCTTGATTCACTTTAACTGTACTAATTGTAATTTTCACAAATACTCCCAAAGTAGTGTGTTCCATTTTCTGGCTACATAATTCCCTATTTGATTTCTTGGTGACTATCTTGTATTGATGGACTGTAGTTTTGCTCTATTCTGCAAGTGGAAATGCTTTATGTCAACCTTAAAAACTTTTGCAGAATTGTCGTGACAAACTGTTAGATTTATAAATGTCATTGCTTTCACTCTTGAATGGCTTAGGCCTAATTTTAAGATTACACCCTCTTAGAGTCAAAGAGTCACAGAGATGTACAGCATGGAAACAGACCCTTTGGTCCAACCTGTCCACTCCGACCAGATATACCAACCCAATCTAGTCCCACCTGCTAGCACCCCAAGCTCTTCCTATTCATATACCCATCCAAATCCCTCTTAAATGTTGCAATTGTACCAGCCTCCACCACTTCCTCTGGCAGCTCATTCCATATACTTACCACCCTCTGCGTGAAAAAGTTGCCCCTTAGGTCTCTCTTATATCTTTCCCCTCTCACCCTAAACCTATGCCCTCCAGTCCTGGACTCGCCGACCCCAGGGAAAAGACTTTGTCTATTTATCCTATCCATGCCCCTCATAATTTTGTAAACCTCTACGAGGTCACCCCTCAGCCTCCGATGCTCCAGGGAAAACAGCTCCAGCCTGTTCAGCCTCTCCCTGTAGCTCAGATCCTCCAACCCTGGCAACATCCTTGTAAATCTTTTCTGAACCCTTTCAAGTTTCACAACATCTTTCCGATAGGAAGCAGACCAGAATTGCACAATATTCCAAAAGTGGCCTAACCAATGTCCTGTACAGCCGCAACATGACATAAAACATAGAAAAATACAGTGCAGTACAGGCCCTTTGGCCCTCGATGTTGCGCCGATCCAAGCCCACCTAACCTACACTAGCCCACTATCCTCCATATGCCTATCCAATGCCCGTTTAAATGCTCATAAAGAGGGAGAGTCCACCACTGCTACTGACAGGGCATTCCATGAACTCACGACTCGCTGAGTAAAGAATCTACCCCTAATATCTGTCCTATACCTACCACCCCTTAATTTAAAGCTATGCCCCCTCGTAATAGCTGACTCCATACGTGGAAAAAGGTTCTCATGGTCAACCCTATCTAAACCCCTAATCATCTTGTACACCTCTATCAAGTCACCCCTAAACCTTCTTTTTTCTAATGAAAACAGCCCCAAGTGCCTCAGCCTTTCCTCATACGATCTTCCTACCATACCAGGCAACATCCTGGTAAACCTCATTACAAAATTGAGGGGCATGGATAGGATAAATAAAGTCTTTTCCCTTGCTTCCCAGAGAATCCTAGGATAAATGCCATCAGGCCCAGGGGACTTATCTATTTTCACCCTTTCCAGAATTTCCAACACCTCTTCCCTACATCCCTCAAAGCCGTCCATTCACATCTGCAACAATGCCCTGTTCCTGAGTGAATACTGACGGAAAGTATTCATTCAGTGTCTCCCCAATCTCTTCAGCCTCCACACGCAATTTCCCACTACTATCCTTGGCTGTACCTATTTCTACCCTGGTCATTCTTTTATTCCTGACATACCTAGAGAAAGCCTTTGGGTTTTCCCTAATCCTACCAACGGAGGACTTTTCATGTCCCCTCCTTGCTGCTCTTAGCTCTCTCTTCAGATCCTTCCTGGCTACCTTTATAACTCTCAATCGCCCCAATTGAACCTTCACGCCTCATCTTTACTTAGGCCGCCCTCTTCCCTTTAACAAGGGATTCCAATTCCTTATTAAACCACGGCTCCCTCACACGACCCTTTCCTCCCTGCCTGTCAGATACATACTTATCAAGGACACTCGATAGTTGCTCCTTGAACAAGCTCCACATATCAATTGCGCCCTTGCCTTGAAGCCTACTTTTCCAAGCCACGCATCCAAAGTCGTGCCTCACCGCATCATAGTTACCCTGCCCCCAGCTATAACTCTTGCCCTGCAGTGCACACTTATCCCTCTCCATCACTAGAGTAAAAGTCACCGAATTGTGGTCACTGTCCCCAAAGTGCTCACCTACCTCCAATTCTAACACCTGGCCTGGTTCGTTACCCAGAACCAAATCCAGTATGGCCTCACCTCTTGTTGGCCTGTCTACATATTGTGTCAGGAAACCTTCCTGCACACATTGGACAAACACCAATCCATCAAACGAACTCGAGCTATAGCTTTCCCAGTCAATATCAGGAAAGTTAAAGTCCCCCATAACAACCACCCTATTACTTTCACTCTTCTCCTGAATCATCCTCTCAATCCTTTCTTCTACGTCTCTCGGACTATTAGGAGGCCTGTAGAAAACTCCTAACAGGGTGACCTCACCTTTCCTATTCCTAACCTCAGCCCAAACTACCTCAGATGGTGAGTCTTCATCCATCGTCCTTTCCACCGCTGTAATACTATCTTTGACAAGCAATGCCACACCTCCCCCTCTTTTACCCCCACCTCTGACCCTACTAAAGCATTTAAACCCTGGCACCTGCAACAGCCAATCCTGTCCCTGTTCTACCCATGTCTCCGTAATAGTCACAACATCAAAATACCAACCCACGCTGCAAGTTCACCTACCTTATTTCGTATACTTCTTGCATTGAAGTATACACACTTCAAGCCACTTTCCTGTTTACAGGCACCCTCCTTTGAGATTGATGCCATGTTCCTAACCTCCCTACACTCCAGGTCCTGCACCCTAAAGCTACAGTCTAGGTTCCCATGCCCCTGCAGAGTTAGTTTAAACCTCCCCCCCCCCCCCCCCTCCCAAGACCACTAGCAAACCTCCCCCCAAGGATACTGGTGCCCCTCAGGTTCAGGTGTAGACCATCCTGTTTATAGAGGTCCCACCTTCCCCAGAAAGAACCCCAGTTATCCAGATACCGGAATCCCTCCCTCCTGCACCATCCCTGTAGCCACGCATTTAACTGTTCTCTCTCCCTATTCCTCAACTCTCTATCACGTGGCACGGGTAACAAACCAGAGACAACAACTCTGTTTGTTCTAACTCTGAGCTTCCAACCTAGCTCCCTGAAAGCCTGCCTAACATCCTCAGCCCTCCTCCTACCTATGTCGTTGGTGCTAATGTGGACCACGACTTCGGGCTTGAACCCCATCGCTTACCCCTGGTAAGTTTTCCCCCCCCACAAGTATCCAAAATGGTATACTTGTTCTTGAGGGGAACGGCCGCAGGGGGTCCCTGCACTGGCTACTTCCTCCCAGTCCCCCTCACTGTCACCCATCTGTCTGCAATCTTTGGAGTTACTACTTCCCTATAGCTCCGATCTATGGCCCCCTCTCCCTCCCGAATGATCCTAAGTTCATCCAACTCCAGCTCCAGTTCCCTAACACGGTCTTGGAGGAGCTGGAGATGGGTGCACTTCCTGCAAGTGTAATCAGCAGGGACGTCCATGGCATCCCTCACCTCATACATGTTGCAAGAGGAACATTGCACTGCCTTCACTGCCATCCCTCTAAAAGTAACCTTTTTTAAAAAAACTAGGTCTAAAGAATAGAACAAGCAAAATGCAGCACTTACCTACTTACCACAACGGGTCTTATTATTAGGTTAGAGGAGGAGGGTGGGTGGGAGACACTACCTCTGTAGTGTCTCGGGTTCCTCTCCTGCGCGCTTTTATAGGAAAAAAAACCTACCCAGGTAAGCTTGCGCTACACCAGCTTCCGGGTCCCGGCTGCCCCTCTGGTCATCGTCACTTCCCCCTGCTGCTCCCACTCTTTCTGTGAAGAGAAAAAAAAACACCGCTGCCCGCTACCGGTAAGTAATTTTAAAACAAACTGTCTTACCTTAGCTGTAGCCTTCCGGGTTCGTTTAAACTCAGCTGCTGCTCGCACTCAAAAAAAAATGACCTCCCAACTCCAGTACTCAATACTCTGACCAATAAAGGAAAGCATACTAAACGTCGTCTTCACTATCCTATCTACCTGCGACTCGACTTTCAAGGAGCTATGACCCTGTACTCCAAGGTCTCTTTGTTTAGCAACACTCCTTAGGACCTTACCATTAAGTGTAGAAGTCCTGCTAAGATTTGCTTTCACAAAATGCAGCACCTCACATTTATCTGAATTAAACTCCATCTGCCACTTCACAGCCCATTGGCCCATCTGGTCCAGATCCTGTTGTAATCTGAGGTAACCCTCTTTGCAGTCCACTACACCTCCAATTTTGGTGTCATCTGCAAACTTATTAACTGTACCTCTTATGCTCGCATCCAAATCATTTATGTAAATGACAAAAAGTAGAGGACCCAGCACTGATCCTTGTGGCACTTCACTGGTCACAGGCCTCCAGTCTGAAAAACAACCCTCCACCACCACCTTCTGTCTTCTAACTTTGAGCCAGTTCTGTATCCAAATGGCTAGTTCTCCCTTTATTCCATGAGATCTAACCTTGATTATCAGTCTCCCATGGGGAACCTTGTCGAACGCCTTACTGAAGTCCATGCAGATCACGTCTACTGCTCTGCCCTCATCAATCTTCTTTGTTACTTCTTCAAAAAACTCAATCAAGTTTGTGAGACATGATTCCTCACGCACAAAGCCATGTTGACTGTCCCTAATCACAGAATGCCCTGGTGCTCACCTTCCACCCTACCAACCTTCGCATAAACCAAATCATCCACCAACATTTCCACCACCTCCAAAAAGACCCCACCACCAGGGATATATTTCCCTCCCCACCCCTTTCCGCCTTCCGCAAAGACCGTTCCTTCCGTAACTACCTGGTCAGGTCCATGCCCCCTACAACCCACCCTCCCATCCTGGCACCTTCCCCTGCCAACGCAGGAATTGCAATACCTGCGCCCACACCTCCTCCCTCACCTCCATCCAAGGCCCTAAAGGAGCCTTCCATATCCATCAAAGTTTTACCTGCACATCCACTAATATCATTTATTGTATCCGTCGCTCCCGATGCGGTCTCCTCTACACTGGGGAGACGGGATGCCTCCCAGCAGAGCGCTTTAGGAAACATCTCTGGGACACCCGCACCAATCAACCACACCGCCCAGTGGCCCAACATTTCAACTCCCCCTCCCACTCTGCCGAGGACATGGAGGTCCTGGGCCTCCTTCACCGCCACTCCCTCACCACCAGACGCCTGGAAGACGAACGCCTCAGAACACTTCAAGCCCAGGGCATCAATGTGGACTTCACCAGTTTCCTCATTTCCCCTCTTCCCCCCCTCCCCCCCCCCCCCCCCCCCCAAACTTACCCTAGTTCCAAACTTCCGGCGCGGCACTGTCCCCATGGTTTGTCCTACCTGCCTATCTTCTTTTCCACCTCTCCACTCCACCCTCCTCCCTGGCCTATCACCTTCATCCCCTCCCCCACTCACCTATTGTACTCTATGCTATTTTCTCCCCACCCCCACCCTCCTCCCGCTTATCTCTCCACCCTTCAGGCTCTTTGCCTTTATTCCTGATGAAGGGCTTTTGCCCGAAACGTCGATTTTACTGCTCCTCGGATGCTGCCTGAACTGCTGTGCTCTTCCAGCACCACTAATCCAATATCCCTAATCAGTCCTTACCTTTCCAAATACATGTACATCCTGTACCTCAGGATTCCCTCCAAGAACTTGCCCACTATTGAGGTCAGGCTCACCGGTCTGTAGTTCCCTGGCTTGTCTTTACTGCCCTTCTTAAAGAGTGGCATCACGTTTGCCAACCTCCAGTCTTCTGGCACCTCACCTGTAACTATTGATGATACAAATATCTCAGCAAGAGGCCCAGCAATCACTTCTCTCGCTTCCCACCGAGTTCTCGGGTACACCTGATCAGGTCCTGGGGATTTATCCACCTTTAACTGTTTCAAGACATCCAGCACTTCCTCCTCTGTAATCTGGACATATTGCAAGATGTCACCATAGAACATAGAACATAGAAGAATACAGCGCAGTACAGACCCTTCGGCCCTCGATGTTGCGCCGATCAAAGCCCACCTAACCTACACTAACCCACTATCCTCCATATACCTATCCAATGCCCGCTTAAATACCCATAAAGAGGGAGAGTCCACCACTGCTACTGGCAGGGCATTCCATGAACTTACGACTCGCTGAGTGAAGAACCTACCCCTAACATCAGTCCTATATCTACCCCCCCCTTAATTTAAAGCTATGCCCCCTTGTAATAGCTGACTCCATACGTGGAAAAAGGTTCTCACTGTCAACCCTATCTAACTCCCTAATCATCTTGTACACCTCTATCAAGTCACCCCTAAACCTTCTTTTCTCCAATGAAAACAACCCCAAGTGCCTCAGCCTTTCCTCATAGGATCTGCCTACCATACCAGGCAACATCCTGGTAAACTTCCTCTGCACCCGTTCCAGTGCCTCCACATCCTTCCTATAGTATGGCGACCAAAACTGCACACAATATTCCAGATGCGGCCGCACCAGAGTCTTATACAACTGCAGCATGACCTCAGAACTCCGGAACTCAATTCCTCTACCAATAAAAGCCAGTACGCCATATGCCTTCTTCACTGCACTATTTCCCTACAGTCTATATCTTCCATATTCTTTTCCACAGTAAATACTGATGCAAAATATTCATTTAGTATCTTCCCCCATTTTCTGTGGCTCCACACAAAGGCTGCCTTGCTGATCTTTGATTGGCCCTATTCTCTCCCTAGTTACCCTTTTGTCCTTAATATATTTGTAAAAACCCTTTGGATTCTCCTTAATTCTATTTTCCAAAGCTATCTCCTGATCCCTCTTTGCCCTCCTGATTTCCATCTTAAGTATACTGCTACTTCCTTTATACTCTTCTAAGGATTCACTCGATCCATCCTGTCTACACCTAACATATGCTTCCTTCTTTTTCTTAACCAACACTCAATTTCTTTAGTCATCTAGCATTCTCTATACCTACCAACCTTCCCTTTCACCCTGACAGGAATATACTTTCTCTGGATTCTCGTTATCTCATTTCTGAGGGCTTCCCATTTTCCAGCCGTCCCTTTACCTGCGAAAATCTGCCTCCAATCGAAATTTCTTGCCTAATACCGTCAGAATTGGCCTTTCTCCAATTTAGAACTTCAACTTTTAGATCTGGTTTATCCTTTTCCATTATGATTTTAAAACGAATAGAATTATGGTCACTGGCCCCAAAGTGCTCCCCTACTGTCACCTCAGTTACCTGCCCTGCCTTATTTCCCAAGAGTAGGTCAGGTTTTGCACCTTCTCTAGTAGGTACATCCACATACTGAATCAGAAAATTGTCTTGTACGCACTTAAGAAATTCCTCTCCATCTAAACACTATGGCAGTCCCAGTCGATGTTTGGAAAGTTAAAATCCTCTACAATAACTATCCTGTTATTCTTACAGATAGCTGAGATCTCCTTACAATTTTGTTTCTCAATTTCCCTCTGACTATTAGGGGGTCTATAATACAATCCCAGTAAGTTGATCATTCCTTTCTTATTTCTCAGTTTCACCCAAATAACTTACCTGGATGTATTTCCAGGAATATCCTCCCTCAGCACAGCTGTAATGCTATCCCTTATCAAAAATGCCACTCCCCCTCCTCTCTTCCCTCTCTTCTATCCTTCCTGTAGCATTTGTATCCTGGAACATGAAGCTGCCAGTACTGCCCATCTGTGAGCCATGTTTCTGTAATTGCTATGATATCCCAGTCGCATGTTCCTAACCATGCCCTGAGTTCATCTGCCTTCCCTGTTAGGCCACTTGCATTGAAATAAATGCAGTTTAATTTATTAGTCCTACCTTGTCCCTGCCTGCCCTGACTGTTTGACTCACTTCTGTTCTCAACTGTACCAGTCTCAGATTGATCTCTTTCTTCACTATCTCCCAAGCAGTTCTAGCAAGTTTCCCAGCCAGTATATTAGTCCCCTTCCAATTTAGGTGCAATCCGTCTTTCTTGTACAGGTCACTTCTCCCCCAAAAGAGATTCCAATGATCCAAAAATATGAATCCTTCTCCCATACACCAGCTCCTCAGCCATGCATTCATCTGCTCTATCCTCCTATTCCTGCCCTCACTAGCTCGTAACACTGGGAGTAATCCAGAAACTACTACCCTTGAGGACCTCCTTTTTAAATTTCTGGCTAACTCTCTGTAATCTCCCCTCAGAATCTCAACCTTTTCCCTTCCAACGTCATTGGTTCCAATGTGGACAATGATCTCTTGCTGGCCCCTCTCCCCTGTGAGAACATTCTGCACCCTCTCTGAGACATCCTTGATCCTGGCAGCAGGGAAACAACACACCATTCTGCTTTTTCTCTGCTGGCCACAGAAAAATCTGTCCGTACCTTGGACTACAGAATCCACGAACATAATTGATCTCTTGGAACCTGACGTACCCTTCATTGCATTAGAGCCAGTCTCAATACCAGAAACTTAGCTGTTCGTGCTACGTTCCCCTGAGAATCCATCACCCCCTACATTTTCCAAAATAGCGTACCTGTTTGAAATGGGTATATCCATAAAAGACTCCTGCCCTAGGTATTTTGGATTCTTACCAAACAAAACAGTTGCTTTGTATTTATTCTTTACTAATCTCTTTATCATTTTAAAAGTCTTCTGAGATCAAGGGATTCCAAGCCATGTTTCATGCTTATACAACCTCCCGCCATAATTTAAAACTTGAAGACTTAGTATAATAGAAGGAAAATAGTTCACGTGTTATTCTTTTTTTAATGACAGTGATTATTTCTGAGTACCCCGGGTGGAGAATGTTCAAACCTCTAAGACTGAAGCATAACTTCCTTCCCATTGTGTCCTGCCACCCCTTATAGTAAAGAGCAGCATTCTGTTAACTTTATGGATTACACTTTGTAGCTGTCCTCTAGGTTTGAGTATGTGGATATGTAAATTCAGTTGCTTCTCCACGTTTTAGTTTTGTGCCATTTAAAAACTCTTCCCATTTGGTTTTTCTTGGATCCAAAGTGGGTGACTGTGCACTTGCCGATGTAGAACTTCATCTGTTGTTTTGCACATTCACTTCAACTGTCGATATACCTTTCTAAGTTAGCCATCTGTTAAATTTACTGTGCCACCTAAGTGTCATCTGCAAACTTGGATCTACAGTTATAATGCTCTTCACATAAATTATTAATTTATATGGTTAAAAAGTTGAGTCCACAATATATACTTAGGGATATTTTAACATTATGGTTGTTACTGGGCCACTAATGGAGAGGCCTGGGCAAATGATCCAGAAGAGCTTTTGCCTGAAACATCGATTTTTACTGCTCCTTGGATGCTGCCTGAACTGCTGTGCTCTTCCAGCACCACTAATCCAGAATCTGGTTTCCAGCATCTGCAGTCATTGTTTTTACCTAAATGATCCAGAGACATGAATTCAAGTCCTGCCAAGACATCTGGGGAATTTAAATCAGGTTAATTAAATTTGCAACAAAAATACAGTGATGTTGACTGAGAAACCACTGGACAATCATCTGGTTCACAGAGAACGAAATCTGCTGGTCTTTCTTGGTTATGACTCCAGACCCACAGCAATGCAGTTGACACTCAGACACTCTGTAGGAGATGGTCCAGGTGAACTTGAGATCAGGGTGGAAGTTTATGAACTGTTCAACCTCTTCATGGGAGCATGAGGTAGTGCCAATACAGTCATCTCTGGACCAAAGGGGTTCCCATGGGGACCCGGATAGGCCCCAGCTATGCCTGCCTCTTCATCGGGTATGTGGAACAGTCCATCTTTCACAGTTACACCAGCACTACTCCCCACCTTTTCCTCTGCTTCATCGGTGACTGCATCGGTGCTACCTTGTGCTCACACAAGGAGGTTGAACAGTTAATCAACTTCACAAACACTTTTTCTACCCTGACCTCAAGTTCATCTGGACCATCTCAGACCCCTCCCTCCCCTTTCCAGACCACTCCATTCCATTTCCGGTAACCGACTCAACACGGGCATATACTTCAAACCCACTGATTCCCACAGCTACCTGGACTATACCTCCTCCCACCCTGCCTTCTGCAAAACATTATCCAAAGCCTCCGCCTCTGCTGCTTCTGCTTCCAGGAGGACCAATTCCACCATAGAACATCTCAAATGGCCTCCTTCTTCAGGAACCACAATTTTTCCCCTCCCATGTGGTCAACGATGCCCTCCAATGCATCTCCACTTCCCGCACCTCCACCCTTGAACCCCATCCCTCCAATCGCAGCAAGGAGAGAAACCCTCTGGACCTCACTTTTACACTCCACCAACCTCTGGATATATCGCATCATCCTCCACCATTTCTGCATTTCTCTCCCCATCTCTATCTGCATTCCGCAGAGACCATTGCCTCTGCGATTCCCTTCTGAGGTCCACGCCTCCCTCACCAACCCATCCTTCACTCCCGGCCCATTCCCTTGTCAATGTAAAATCTGTGCCCACACGTCCCCCCTCCATCCAAGCCCCGAAGGATCTTTCCACAATGGACAGAGATTTACCTATACTTCCACGTATGCCATCTACTGTGTCCGTTACTTTTGATGTGGTCCCCTCTACATTGGGGAGACAGGATGCCAACTTGCGGAATGTTTCAGACAACATCTCTGGGACACACGCACTATACAACTCCACCACCCTGTGGCCGAACACTTCACCTCCCCCTTGCACTCTGCCAAGGACATGCAATCCCTTGGCCTCTTCCACTGCCAAACCCTAACCACTTGACACCTGGAGGAGGAACGCCTCATCTTCCACCTTGGGACCCTCCAACCACACAGGATCAATGTTAATTTCACCAGTTTCTTCATTTCTCCTCCCGGCACCTTATCCCAGATCCAACCCTCTAACCCAGCACCGCCCTCTTAAACTGTCCTGCCTGTCTATCTCCCTTCCCACCTATCTGCTCCCCCTTCATCTACCTATCGCATTCCCAGCTACTTTGCCCCCAGCCCCACCCCTCTCTCATTTCTCTCTCTGCCCTTTCGGGCCCCCTCCATTCCTGATGAAGAGCTAAAGCTTGAAACATTGACTCTCCTGCTCTTCGGATGCTGCCTGACTTGTGCTTTTCCAGCACCACACTTTTCGACTCGATATCCAGCATCTGCAGTCCTCACTTTCTCCTAAAGTTTTATGCAGCTGTAACATAACCAATATCCTGACAGAGATATATATTTGATGCCTTAGCTGATGAAGGCCAGCGTACTGCATGCCTCTTGACCACCTTTTCCACCTGTATTGCAACTTTCAGGGACCTATGGACCTGTATGCCCAGATCCTTCTGTATATCAGTGCTCCTAAGGGTGCTGCCGTTTATTGTATAATTCACACCTGAATTTGATCTTCTGAAATACATCACCTCACATTTGTCTAGATTAAACTCTATCTGTCATTTCTCTGGCCACATCTGCAATCTATTTATATCCTACTGATCCTTTGACAATCCTCCTCACTATCTGCAACTCCTCCAATTTTGGCGTAATTGCAGACCTGCCAATCAGACCGCTTACATTTTTTATATATCAAACAACAAAGGCCCCAGCACTGATGCCTGTGGAATGCCATTAGTTACTGATCTCCTTTCTGAAAAGCACCCTTCCATTATACTCTGTCTTCTATAACCAAGCCAGTTCTGTATACATCTAGCCAGCACACCTTGGTTTGCGTGAGACTCTACCTCTTATACCAGCCTGCCATGAGGTACTTTATGAAATGTCTTACTAACTCCGTGTAGATAACATCCACTGCCCTTCCGTCAATTATTATTCTTGTCACCACTTCAAAAACTTCAATCAAGTTGGTGAGACATGACCTTCCCTGCACAATCCAATGCTGCCTCTCACTAACAAGTCCATTCGCTTCCAAATGTAAATAAATCCTGCCTCAGTAGCTTCTCCAGCAGCTTCCCCACCACTGAAATCAGGCTCACCAGCCTGTAATTACCTGGGTTATCTCTTATTTCCCTTCTTAAATAAAGGAACAACATTGACCATTCTCCAGACCTTTGGAACCTTGCCTGAGGCCAAAGAGGATTCAAAGATATTTATTAAGGCCCAAACCAATTCCTTGCCACCCACAGGGATAGATCCCATCCGGTCCTTGGGACTAGTGTACTAAATGCATTTCAAGACACCCAACACTTCATCCCTCATGTCCCTCTCTTTGTGAATACTGATGTAAGGTACTCATTCAGAATCTCATCCATTTTCTTTGGCTGCAGACATAACCTGTCTCCTTTATCCTTGAGCCGGCCTACTCTTTGCCTAGGTCCCCTCTTGATCCTAATATATGTAGAAAATGCCTTGGGATTCTCCTTAACCCTGCTGGCCAAGGACATTTCATGATCCCATTGAGCCCCCTTAACTCTCTACTTCCTACTTTCTCTATATTCTTCAAGGATTTTGTCTGTTTTTAGTTTCCTAGACCTGAGGTAGGATACCTTTTTTGTTTTTGACTAAACTGATAATTTCCCCTGTCATCTAAGGTTCCTGAAACTTGCCATTCCTGTCCTTCATTTTCATTGGAACATGCTAGCCCTGCACTCTAATCAACTGGTCTTTAAAAGACTCCCACATGTCAGATGTGAACGTACCCTCAAACAGCCACACCCAATCCACATTCTCCAATTTTTGCTAAATTCAGTTATAACTGGCCTTACTCCAATTTAATACTTTCATCCGAGGTTCACTCTTATCCTTTACCCATAAGTATCCAAAAGCTTACGGAATTATGGTGACTGTTCCCAAAATGTTCACCCACTACTGAAACTTTGATCACCTGGCTGGGCTTGTTTTTTAATACCACGTCCAGTATGGCCCCCTCCCTCAATGGAGTAGCCACATACTGTTTCAAAAAACCCCTTTGGACACACCTAACAAATTGCTTCCTGTCCAGGCCTGCCACACTAAGGGACTCCCAGTCAATATGGGGGAAGTTAAAGTCACCCATCACAACAAATCTGTTATTTTTGCATCTTCCCAGAATCTGACCACATATCCCCTCTTCTAACTCCCTCTGACAGCTGGGAGGTCTGTAGTACAATCCCGGCGTTCTGATTGCACCCATCCTATTCCTGAGCTCGACCCATATGGCTCACTACAAGATATTTCCGGGGTGTCCTTCCTCAAAGCTATTGTGATATGCTTCCTAACCAGTAATGCAACTCACCGACCTCTTTTGCTTCCTCCTCTGTCTTACCTAAAACATTGATATTTTGGAATATTAAGCTGCCAATCCTGTTTCCCCCCCCCCCCCCCCAACCATGTCTCATTGGTAGAAACATCATCATTGCATGCATTAATCCAGACTCTAAATGACTGCAGAATTAGACTGTATTTGCAGTTCCACGGAGCTCAGCAACTGCTCTTCCTCTTAGCAATACTTGCCTTCGTTTCAAGCTCTTCCCTAGTCTCCACTTACTGACCATCTGCTTCGGTTCACACACCGATCCCTGCCAAACGCCAGTTTTAAACTGTCTTGAGTGTCACTCATCAAACTTGATGCCCCTCCAGTTTAGCTGTAACCCATCCCTCTTGTACAGGTCCCACCTTCTCTGGAAGACATCCCAATGGTCCACAATGGCCTTTAGCCACGTGTTAAGTTTTACTCTATATCTGTTCCTAGCCTCATAGCACATGCCAGGTTGAGTAATCCTGAGATTACTACCCAGGTCCTGCTTTTTAGTTTGCTATCTAACACACTGAATTGTCGTTGCAGGAACCTGTCCCACTTCCTACCTATAACATTTATGTCAAAGTGGACAATAGCTTCTTTTTGTTTACCTTCCCATTTCAGAATACCTTCTACCTGCTCAGAGACATCTATGACCCTAGCACCAGGGAGGCAACATACCACCCTGGAGTCTCTCGCACAGCCACAGAAGTGCCTATCTGTGTCCCTGACTATTGAATCTCCAATTACTATTGCTCTACTACCCTTTGTCCCCTTCCCTGTGTACAGAGGGGTCAGCTGTGGTGCTGTCACCTGATGGGTCATTCCCCTCCTCCATCCGTAGCCAAGTAGAATACTTATTTGACAGGGGGTTAGCTGCAGGGGATCCCTGCAATGACTGTCTGTTCCATCTAGCAATCACGCATCTATCATTCTGTACCTTGGATGTGACTACATTTCTATAACTTCTGCCTATGATGTTCTCTCCCATTTGTGTGCTGCCTCGCATCTCCAACTGCCACTCAAACCGATCAGTTTGATCGGTGAGCAGCTGAAACTGGGTTCACTTCCGCAGATGGAATTATCAGGGATGCTTTCAGCGTCCATAACTGACCCATCTCTCAGGCGCAACACAAAACCCCACCAACTGACATTATTAACCCTCTACTGGCTGTTAGTTTACAAGTTAAATGTTAATTAGCTACCTAAAAATTGTAGTTATTACTTTCTAACAAATAGCCTTCCCTAACTATAGCACCAAGGGAATTCTCCAAACAGGTCTTGCCTTTGCCATGGCACTGAAATGCATCACAAAATGCATCTTTCATGTCTGTAACATTAGGGGTCTTGGCCACCTTTGACATGATTTAACACACTATCCTTCTGCATCTCCTCTTCCCCTTCATCCTTCTCAATGACATTGCTCTAATTACATGCTAATATGAAATTTGTTAATTGTTTGCAGTCAGAGGCTCTTCAACAAGCTTCTGTTTACATAGCTACTGTTACCTTTATAATCTCCAAGGATTTATCCTGGACCCCTCCTCTTGCTCAGCTTCCTGCTGTCTATTTGTGAAATAATTCTAATGGGCCAAACTCTCCTGATAAGCTGACCGCATCAAACTCTATCGTTGCTTCCAATGAATTTGTGTTGTCTGAAATGAATGCACCTTACTTTTCTCCAGTTAACTTTTGGGAAGCTTGAAGCTGCATTCTTAAAGCACAGCTATGAACTCTGCACCCTTCACACAATTTTCTATCAATTCAGTTGATGTCTGTAGCAAAACCAGACTCCCTGTAAACGTTACATCCTGCTGATCCTGAATTGAATTGCTGATTCCATCTGCTTTCCAGTGCTAATAATTTTGTCACACCTCATTCTTTCCATGCCTCAGCCTCATTTACTAGTGAAACCATTATAACTATGCTTGTTACCTCCAGACTTGAATATTCTGAAATTCTCCTGGCAGGCCACCTGTCCATGAACTTCAGGGCATGATGACAATGATCCATTTATATGCAAAACGTTCTTTCAAAGGGGGGAAGACGTGCATGTGGTAGATAATTACCTATTCATCTGTATAGATATGTATAGAGAGGTAAAGTTGTTCACATAAATATTGTTTTAAATCAAAACTTACACTCTGTGCAATGTTAATCCAATATTTTGTATTCAGGAACCATAAAGCTATTGGATCTGAAGTCTGCATCCCAGACTGTAAAGAGTGTGAAACGTGAAACCGTTCTGCCTGACCACATAATCACTAAAAGGGATGAGGAAGTTGAAGAAAATGAATTTGAAAATGGAGGTGATCAAGATAACTACACTGAGGCATTATCCACAGAGACCAGACCACGGAAACGAAAAACTGCAAAAACATCAGAGAGAACTCTTATGATCCTAGAAGAGGTTGAACAGAAACCAAAAGGAAGGCGCCAGAGGGACTTTGATAACACAGAACTGGATGATGATAGTGATGAGGAGAAGAAAAGGAAAGGGAAGATACGATCTTCAGAAGAAATTGCTGAATTGTGGAACCAAAATCAACAAAAACTGCTTGAGTTAGCCTTGCAACAGTATCCAAAGGGGACTTCTGAACGCTGGGACAAAATAGCAAAATGTGTACCAGGAAAAACCAAGGTAATGTGCTCTATATAATGGAAAAACTCGATCCATCCTATTAATAAAGGCGCCTCACAGTCTCAGTTTGTAAACTTGGGTTTTAGTTCTTTATGTTTCAAAATAACTTAATTTGTATTATATTTAGTACCTAAACCTCTGGTTTCTTTTAAGCTTAAAATATTTGTGAATAAAATATTGTAATTTTAAAAAAAGTGTTCCTGTAAATGAGTTCAAACTCCAAAGATATAAATGCAACTTTTAGATGGGAAAATGACAACTATTTTTTCTGGACAGTAGCTCCTAATCCCTTTTAAGCCACCTTCTTTCCCTTCCTGCTCCTCTGCAAAGTTATTAGACTAGACTAGACCAGACTTCCCACAGTGTAGAAACAGGCCCTTCAACCCAACAAGGAGAAAGTGAGGACTGCAGATGCTGGAGATCAGAACTGAAAAATGTGTTGCTGGAAAAGCTCAGCAGGTCAGGCAGCATCCAAGGAGCACGAGAATCGATGTTTCGGGCATAAGCCCTTCTTCAGGAACTCGATCCATCCTAGTAATAAAGGCGCCTCACAGTCTGTCAGTTTGTAAACTTGGGTTTTAGTTCTTTATGTTTCAAAATGACTTAATTTGTATTATATTTAGTAACAAGACCCAACAAGTCCACACCCACCCAGGCCCATTTCCCTCCGACTAATGCACCTAACCCTATGGGCGATTTAGCATGGCCAATTCACCTGACCTGCACATCTTTGGACTGTAGGAGGAAACGGGAGCACCCAAAGAAAACCCATGCAGACACGGGAGAATGCGCAAACTCCACACAGACAGTTGGCCAAGGCTGGAAGCAAACCTGGGTCCCTGGCGCTGTGAGGCAGCAGTGCTAACCACAGAGCCACCATGCTACCGACCAATCTCAAGATTTTCCATCCTTTGAAATGGAATATTTGGTACAGATGGAGTAGAGGTTCAAAGATGTTTTATGTTCAGTGTGTTGCTGACTAGGCCAGCACTGATTGCCCAGAGAGTCAACACATTGGCTCTGGAGTCACAGATAAGCCAGATCAGATAAAGATGGTTGATTTAAAGAGCCTTAATGAACCTAATGGGTTTTTGCAACAATTGACAGTGTTTACATAGTCACTATTCAGCTAGCTTTTCTTTTTGTTCAATGGAATTTGAATTTCACCGTCTGCCAAGATGGGATTTAGACCCCTGTCCGAAGAACATTAACCTGGCGTTCTGGATTTCTGGTCCCGTGACATTACTGCTATACCATTACATTCTCTACCCTAGGTGGAGAAGCAAAGCACTTCAGCATTTGTTACAATGTCCTTTATGGTGACCAGTAAACAAAAACAGGACATTTGCTTGGAATGCATGGCTGATATCATGACTTGGTGAAATCAGCGAGAAACAATAATGTGAAGTGGAGGTAAAGTGTAATTTATTTGTATATAAACTAAGCCATAAATGCTGAGTGATAAAAGACCCATGAAGTTTCAGGGCCCATATCAAATTTGGCCAGGTTACCAAATGCACAACTACTTTTCCACTACTTTGCTTGTATCAGTGTGATTTAAATATTGGTTTTGAGTATCTGAACTTGTCATTGTGAGTTACACTATTTCTGATGCTGTTGCTTTTAGAGCCCAAGTAATTCTCTCCTTTTTCTTCTTGATTAGTAAGCAGTTTGCATTGTGGTCCTTTTTTACATCAGATGGGTTATGTTTTTTATATTCATTCGTAAGATGTTGGTATTGTCCAGACAAACCTTTCTTGTGCACCCCTAATTTCCTTTCAGAAATTGTTGATGAGCCTGAAATCCATGAAGGTGACCACCGCCTTCTCAAGAGCAAACAGGTCACAAAATTTACGACCAGAGATTGCCAAGTTTATTTAGTCTCACTGAATGGATTTTGCTAATTTATTGTGCCAGTCAGCCTTTCCTCTTTAATAGATTAGATTAGACTACATTACAGTGTGGAAACAGGCCCTTCGGCCCAACAAGTCCACACCGACCCGCCGAAGTGCAACCCACCCATACATTTACCCCTTACCTAACACTACGGGCACTTTAGCATGGCCAATTCACCTGACCTGCACATCTTTGGACTGTGGGAGGAAACCGGAGCACCCGGAGGAAACCCACGCAGACACTGGGAGAACATGCAAACTCCACACAGTCAGTCGCCTGAGGCGGGAATTGAACCTGGGTCTCTGGCACTGTGAGGCAGCAGTGCTAACCACTGTGCCACCGTGCCACCCACTTGCCACTGCAGATAAACAGGGTTGTTATAACCATGTTTTTACATCTATTCTTACCAAGTCTTTACGTCAGTTGTAACAAATCTGCTCATACACATACTTTTCTGCTCCAAATGCAGAAGAAGAGTGACTCTCAGGAATGTTGGAGGGAGTCTGAAATTCTCTCCCTACATTAGCATGGATGTTAGTATCCCCTCTGCACTCTTATCATTTTCTAATATCTGGAGTCCCCAACAAGATTGTTAGCTGTCCAAGGGTTTCACCCAAAATTAGACATTTAGAGAACAGCCATTCAACCTTTTTGTCACTGCCATTTCAAAAAATCTGATGAGAGTTTATGAATCTACCGCCCTTCTCAGGTAATGAGTTGCTGACCCATATCCCCTGGATGGAAAATATTTTTTCCACCAACTCTGTGACCCTTGGTTAATGACCACTTAAAGTGAAAGGTCCTTTCTATCAACTCCATTCAGAACGGTCATGTTTTTCTTCATCTGAATTAAATCTCTGCTCAACATTCCCTGTTCCAAACAAGAACCACAGATGTCTCCGGTTATAGAATTGGGAAGTTACAGAGATATGGAGTGGATAATGCCAGAGAGGAATTTAGAAACAAGGATAATAATTTTCTTTATGCAGAGTGTGGTAAGGGTGTGGAATGCCTTATCTGCCAATGTAGTCAACTCAGCCACATTAGGGAGATTTAAACAATCCTTGGATAAGCACATGGATGATTTTGGGATAGTGTAGGGGGACAAGCTGAGAATAGTTCACAGGTTAGGCACAACATCAAGGGCCAAAAGGCCTGTTCTGTGCTGTATTGTTCTATGCTATAAAACTGAGGCATTTCCCAGATAGGAGCCAGTGTAGGTCAGCAAGCACAAGAGCATCAGGTGACCATGACTTTGTGTGAATTAGGAAACCAGCAGCAGAGTTTGCATGGCACTCATTAATGGTTGGTGAAGGATGGGGGACCAACCAGAGATGTTTTGAAAAACATTGAAAGGTAACGATGATATGAAAATGATGCCGCACACTTGGAATTACCTCTAAGCACCCTGCTTTTCAGGTTCTAATAAAATCACGTTTTGACCAAGCCTTTGGCACCTTTTCAAATTTCCCTCAGTTCTAAATACTTTTTTTTTCCTTTTCCTTGCAAACTCCCTGTTGACATTGTTTGATGTTGATCAAGCTTCAAAAGGTAACTTATAGCTAGCTGTAGCTTGCTTATTAAACACACTCAACTCTTATCTTTTTTTGTTGTCCTGCAGGAAGAATGCATAATCAGATACAAACTATTGGCTGAACTGGTTATGAAGAGGAAGCAAGCCAAAAGCTGACTGAAAATGGTACTTACAAAGCACTGATCTCCCACCAAGAAGCAGTACTGCACCATGGACAAATATATTGTTAAATGTGGAATCTAGTCGCTTGTAACTTACCTCAACTTTCCTTTTTACCAGTGTCATGTGCCTTAATAAAAAAACATTAATGTGCCAACATCTCCTACAGAATATTCTGATCCATTCATTTTTTTAGATTTCTATTTGTTCCCTAAATACACACTAAATGTTCACCATTGAGCGAGTTTTTAATTTGTTTATAAGAAGCTAATTTTCTGTATCCCAGTTCCATGTTTGTCTCTATACTTTCCTTTGAAAATTGTTGATAGAGTTTGGATTCTTGCATCTTTAACTGACTAGTTCTTTTATAACATGCTAATAGAGAACAGAAAGTTTTGACACAATGTAAAGTTGAATTTAAAATTAAGATCTTAATTGAGTTTTTTTTTGAATCTGTTTTTCTGTTTTTGTTTTATTTTCAGCCCCATCTTTCCTGAACGATGCTGTGTCATCCTGTTCTGCACCAAGGGTGATAAACAGCCCTTCAGTAACTTGTCCAAGTAAATGAACCTAACTTAAGCATTGGAGTACATTATATGTGGATCATAACCAGACTTGTTCTTAATGAAATCAGAAACTCAGCAGGTCTGACAGCAACCGTTAAAGTTTTGAGTCTGGTGTAGCTGTTCTTTGGAGCAGACATATCTTTGGTCACTATGTACGTGTGTTTCAAGTGCAAGTTTCTGGGTAGTGAACAAGATTGGAATTGTACCTGATTCTTATCCTTAGCTGAAAAATGCAAGATCATTTTCTTGCTGGCTTGGATCAGCTTATACAGTGCAGGTGGGTCACAGGACTAGAGACCTTCCAGTTTAGAATCGCTCAGTACCACATGGTAGGTAAACCTTTGTCTTACCCTCTGTGGATTGATATTTTTTAAAGATCACAAATATGGATTGCTCTTAAGTTCTTCATGTGCCCACAACTTCTGTACAGTACACTGTCACTGCTTGTTTTCTGCGGTCTATCTATTAAGTTAATATGTAACAGTTAGCATTTACTGTACGCCAAATGAAGCATTGTTTCTGTGAGTTACGTGTTGCTGGAACAACACAGTGTAGAAACTTTCAGTGGTATGTTTTCTAAGTCAAACATTTGTCCACTTGACAGATGTGATATATCTGTGGTTATAATTACAAGTGTTTGAATTTGGTTTATGCAGAACTCTTTTACTATATTTATATTGTTTTTAAATCAAGGCTTCATGTAGTTATATGTTTGTATGCTGAAGTCTACAAGAAGGTCTAATCTCAAATTAATTATGATAATTTAAGATTCCACAACATCTCTTTATTACAGTAGAAGACGAGCACGTTTAAGCCAGTAGGTTCCCTTTTGAATAACAAATTTTTCTTACGTACTGTGATGTACAGTGCATCTAGTTCCCAGGGAGTTCAGTGTTAACAATTCCATCTGTTTAATATAGTGAAAACTGTTTTCAAAGCTGTTAATGCTTGACATGTCTTTATCCACCAGATCTGTACTGGTAAGCTCTGGTATAATTTTCAAGTGTCTAGTGTAAACCCTCTGGATTAAATTATACTGGAACAAACCTTGTCCCTTTAAACTGTGTTTCCATATTAATTTTCAGTGTCTCAATCATATTACAATCTCTTGCTCTAACCTCAGGTCATTTCATGAAACTGTTGAAGATGGGATTTGCGATGGTGCAATAATTAAACTGGATATGCTCAATAGGTTAGTTCAAAACCTAGGTAGCAATTGTAAAAAGTATAGTTTGTTCTAGAAAACATTATAATACGCATACCTACATCAGAAACATTTGCAGATGGGTATTGTGGCTTTCTACCCCTCATACTTATTAAAGTTTTGGAAAGGGAGCATAAGGTTAATCAATTAGTCTATAGCAGATGGCAGAGTGAGGCAAGGAAGCCCCAGTGGTGAAAAGGATGGTAGTTTATAATTCTGTAGTCCCCTGTTTTCCCCAGTATGCTATACTTAAGTGTTATGTCTTATGATTTGCTTTCCTACATTTAATGTTGATAATGAATGTATGCTTGACAGAATGGAGTAAGCACCTGAAAGGAGAAATAAGAGTTGATGTATGAATTGTTTGGAATTATGAGTGGTCAGGAAATTAGCTCCAGCCAAGTTGCAAACCATGTATCAAGGAAAATATTAAGATGTAGAGTAGAACGAGAATAAACAAGGTAGGCTTTATCCTTTTAAGATCAGGTTCTTTGTATCTGATTCAAAAGGCTGTGTTAGCTGAGGTGGGTTATGTAATGTTAAATGTTCTATCACTTTGCAAATTCATCATTAAGGTTAAAAAAAATCCCAAAGGGATTCAAGAAAATTTCTAGTTTGGAGCAGTCCAAACTCAAAATTGCTGAAGTTAATGCACTTTAAGGTATTGGTTTCATTCGTTTTACTAACAGTTTAACTCTTCATCTGGAACAGTCTATTCTAATCTTATTTCTTTCCTTCTATGTTTTTGTGTATTTTCCTTCTCTTTAAATTCCTATTCAATTCCCTTTCCAGTGACGATGTAGCTCCAAAAGCCGCTAGCAAAAAGCATTCCAAGATCTAAATGTAGAATCATTTAATACTGAAGGAGGTAATGTAGCGGAGCATTGATGTTTCAACTTTTTGAAACAGTTACTCTAATCTTTTCCATATTTTTTGTAGTGACTGCCCTATACTTAAGTATCTTAATTCACTAGCTAGTGAAAGTTATTTGTGTGCTGCTTTTGAAGTTTTGTATTAGATTACCCCTGTTCATGGAGGAAAGTCCCATTTTCTTCATAATTATAACCTAAACATTAAACAGTAACTACAAATAGAAACATAATTGGTGCTTCTATTCATTTGGTTTTATTATATTGTCTTTGATGCAAAAATATTAGAGATCAAATTTTTCTTTTTAATCTTTCTTTCATGGGATGTAGCCATTGTTGGGAAAGCCAGCAATTGTCGCTCCTTCATTATTGCCGCTGAGCAGAGTGGCCTACTCGGCATTTCAGAGGATTAAAAACTAAGAAATCACTGTTTGCAATTGCTGTGGTCTGTGTAATACTTTTATGTAGAGTCTGCTTTCTCATTATTTAAGTAAGTTATCTCATTGATAAAATGTTGCTTCAAGGATGAAGCGTGTGTCAATGCCCAAGGTGGGGTAAGGAAGATGAAGTTGAGTTATAGTGTGTTGCCTGGCATGCTGTGTTGAAGCTGTGGAACTTGTTGCATTATGCATCTCTAGCCCTGGAATGAAGAAGTTGCCAGTTGTTGCTACTAGTTTATTTGGAGGCATATCACATGGGGCAGTTTGAGCTAGATGAGAGCTCTCTACATTGTTATTTCTAGTAAAGATGTACAGAGCTGTATGCTTGCAAATCAATCTTTGTCACGTTTTGCAGGAGCATCTTACATCATACATGTGAGTACATGACTGTTGATATATGTGCTCAGTTTGGTTCTCTAGGTACGGATTGACCTTTAGAGTGGTAGGGGCAAGAACCTCGGTTTCATTTTAAGACATTGATAGAATTAGGAAATAATTTTTTTAAAAAGTTACACATGGATCAATGTGTCAAGGATAACTTACTCAATCTGTATTTACTTAGTGGTTGTAGGGCAAGATTCTCTCTAACTACTTCAGATTTTTATTTCAGAAAAATTTACTGAGACTATTTTCTCACTTATTAAGACATGGTCAATGAAGATCCAAACAACTGAAAAGTACATTCCTTTGGGTTGCTCCTTCACTAGAAATGTATCATTAAATACATACGTACAAATTAGGAACCACGCAGTAGGCCACTTGGCCCCTCGAAGCTGGGAGAGAGTGAGGACTGCAGATGCTGGAGATCACAGTTAAAAAGGGTGATGCTGGGAAAGCACAGCCGGTCAGGCAGCATCCAAGGAGCAGGAGAGTCAATGTTTCGAACATCAGGAACATTGAAACTGCACTGTAATTCAATAAGATCATGGATGATATAATTGCTCCATGTTCCTGCCTGCCCTGACAATCAAGAATTTATCCACCTCTGCCTTAAAAAATTCAAGACTCTGCTTCCGCCATTTTTTTTGGCGAAGAGCATTCCAAACGATCACATCCCTTTCTGTGAGAGAGCATTGTTCCATGTATCTTAAAGCAGCAACTCCTTATTTATTTTTAATTTATGACCTTTAATTCTAAATTCTCCCACAAAAATAAATATCCTTTTTACATCTACTCTGTCAAAACCTTTCAGAATTTTGTACGTATCAAGTCACTCCTTGTTCTTCTAAACTCCAACAGATGCAGTTGCATGTCCAATCTTTCCACATAAGACAATCCATTTTATTTTTCTTAGTTGTTTGCTATACTTGATTACTAACATTTTGCAATTCATGAACTAGAATATACCAGATCCCTCTGCATTTCATTGTTGCGCAATCTCTCACCATTTATGTAATGGCCAATTTTTGGTAAAATTCACCCAAAGTGCAAATTTCAGATCTTTCATGGAGGATTTCTCATTGTAAGGTCTAGTAAGTTACCTCATGCAATTTTTGGTTGCATATCTCATGGTGTATTCACCACACCCCAATAGCACTGCACTATCATGCACACGCCAGTAGTGGCGAAGCACCACTTCTGTGCTTCCAGGAATATTAGGTTTTCCTGTTGTCAGTGCCATATTTAAAGCCTGGTTGTGCACCAGGTCAAATATAGTTATCCAGGAGAAGCAAGAGTAGCCCTTTACACATGTGCAAGGAAAATGAGAAAGGAAACTTTAGGGAGCATATCAGTTGCATATATAACTGGAAATAGAACATCATAATCTTAAATGTCTTGCCTCTCTACATCAGTTGTCTGGAAATATCAGAAACATAGCAGGTTCTTAGTGATGTAAGCAGTCGTATTTGCATCAGATGCAAATGACCATTTAACATTATCCTCGAACCAGTGGCAGGCATCCAAAAAGGAGGGTCATGGAATGCCTGTAGGTAGACCTTTGACAGAGTAGACCTTTTCCTGATTGATTGAAAATGCAATTAGAGATTGAATGCAGTAACATCACTCAACACCACTCAACACGTCATAACGTCACCAAAAAAGGCATAATTGCACTTGAGAACATCTTGGCAAATACAGTTCAAGGTAAGAAGAAATCTGCTGTGTGCCCTTGTGCATGTAGCGTTTGAGATCTTGGGTTGTCTTTGTGAATTGTGACCTCTATGTACCACTTTTAAGGGCAACTGTGATTATCTCCTTCACTGGGATGGCAATGGTAATAATAAAAAGACAGGACGTGGTCAAGATTGTTTGTGGCCAGAATTTATGTTTGATTCTGTGATTACAAAGATCTAAAACCTCAGTGTCTGATTAAGGCAGTTGCTCCTTGAAAAGGTCTCTCACCGTTCATGAATAAAGCCCATTTCCTTGGGCAGAAAAAAAACATTCTGCACTCCAAATCACTAGTGTACGATGGAAGAAAGTTGAACAGAAACTAGGTACTGCTTTGCAGAGTGAGTCTTATGCTCAGGCTGTTAATTTAGGTGACCCCACAAAATCTTCATATTGCTTTCTTCCTTGTGCTCCTACTGACCTATCAGTTTTGAGTTTCCACAGGTTCCTGTTCAACTCTTTCATTTAAGTTTTCATCTCCCAACATTACTCCTTGAGTCCTAGTCACAGAGATTTGTTATGTCATAATGATGACTGACTTGAAGCAACAACTCTGTTCTCTGTGCAGTTCCCCATCTGATTTATTGATAATCCTCCGCCTGGTTGCATTGGACCTACAGGACTGAAGGTGTTCCACCACCCAAGTGTGCAAGCCCCTGGATGGAGATTGGACAGTGTTCATGATTGACTGTACAGGGAACCTTGACAGGTGACAATCCCTTTTAACTGAGGATCATTCCCAAACTTTGAGGTATGGTCATCTGGTTGTAGCACATTCAGTTTGCTTGTTATGCAAGCTGCTGGCACATGCTTTGGGTGTAACATATTTGTTGCTTTGTGCCTGCACTAAAAGGCAAGGCAAAACTGAGTACTGTAAGTTATGTAAGGTGACAACACACAAAAAAGGCAGAGATACAATGAGTATCCAAGCCAAGTGTAAAGTGAGTGTGCAATGAGATCCACTGTTACGCATTGTGTTCTGATTCCTGAAATGGATGTTTGTCCTTCCACTCCATGGCCTTGCACAGAATTCTGTTCCAAAGTGCAGTATTGAAGTGGCAAATGTATTTTAAGTTATTTGGGGATCTACCATGATGTGGTGAAGTCTGGTGAGTGTCTGATGCTGAGTTCGCTGGATAAAGGATGCAGGTGGCTGCTGCCCAGAGATGTTGGGAAATGCTGGCCAAAATGGAGTCCCAAAAGAACAAAAGGTGAGCGGAAGCCATTAGGTACCTGCTCAGGCTTACACGTTGGGAATTGTCATCGTTCAGTTTCTCTCCACTGCCCTGCAAAATGGCAAGCTAAATATAAATTAGACAAGATTACATAACAATAATATGTTAATACATGCAAATCGATTCATGTCTTGCCATTAAAACCTTGCATGGAAAATCAGATTTATCTCCAAGAATCTTGCTATATTTTTCTTTACTGACTCATCATTTTTTGTTCTTCCTTCTGAACTGAACAATTCTACTTTTGACTACATTTATATTCCATTTTGCCACATCATTTGCCCACTCACTTAACCAATTATATTCCTATTTATTCTCTTGTAACCTGCTTTTGTACCTATCTTTGTGTCTTCAGCAAATTTTAGCGATGATTCATTCAAACCAAATAATTTTTATACATTGTAGATTTATATAAATAAAAGTTAAGGTCCTAGCATTGATCTCTGTGGTACACCACTCATTACATCTTTCAAACAGGAAATGATCTATTTATGCCTACTCTGTCCCCTGTTGGTTAATCAGTCTTCTATCCAAGCCAATATGTGACACTTACATCATGAGTTTATATTTTCCTCAATAAACTTATAATGTGATACCTTATCAAAAGTGTTCTGGAAATCCAAATTACTACTCGTTCCCCTGTGTCTATGGTAGCTATTACTGGGTTTGTTCCCATCAGAGTCTTCATCTCCCAACATTGCCTCAGTGGTTGATGGAGGTCCATAGATCCTGAATGGTATGGAAAATATGTCTCCTTTTGTTACTGTAGCCCAGGATTAAGGGGCAACCTTTTAGGGCCGCTGAGAGTTATTTTGTTTAAGGATTAGTAAGATTTTGGAACTTCGCCTCCAGATAAGGGTGGAAGCAGTGTCATTGAGTATGCTTAAGGTGGAGGTAGATGGCTTCTTGTTAGGCAAGGGTTCAAAGGACATGAATGGGAATGTGAAATTCGAAATGCACAAGGATCAGCCATGATCTTTACGGCCTACTTTTACTCCTAATTTGTATGTTCATAGATATGAAGTTAACTAGACTGTAGTTATCTCAGTACCACTTCCCTGGTGATCGTGTTTTTAAACATTGTGTATTTGTGCAAGGGCACTAGGATAATGGTGTAGTTATGTTAATGAATCAAAACCAATGTATCATCATAGATTGTCAAATGAAAACATTTTATTAATTTACATCCCACATCTATGTATTGCAAAGTCTTTATTGTCCCTTTTGCCAGACAAAAAAAAAGTTTAAATATTTGCAATTTTCATTTAGAGATGGAGATCAGAAATGTTAAATACTTGAGAGTTATGGAGCCAGAATCATTGATCCTGATGTTTTTCCTGGTTCTGGGCTCCCTATTCTTTAGCAACAAGCCCCACCTTCTCTCCTTAATCATGCTGCTTTTCTTACCCTTTACGAAGCTCACTGAGTATCAAAGAAAGTTCTAGTTTAAAAAAAATAATGAAACACATTGCTACTTTTATCATTACTTCTGAGGTGATCCCATCACAACTGCTAAACTGACAGCATTGCACAAGCTATTTATAACACTGCACTGATTCCAGACCCTGCCTGTTGAATACTATATTCCTATTGGAAGATGATTAAATACTTTCAACCAGATTACAGGAAAACTATACGTTTTAATATATGTTTCAGCTACCTATTCCACGTTGAAAAGACTTTAAGTCTCCATACTGCAGCTCATATTGTTTCTTTGTTGAAGAGAGATTAGAAATGGTAAAAAGAGAGAGAGAGAGAGAGAAAAAGGGAGGAGGAGCGAGGACCATCCCATTCACCTGCTGCTGTCTGAGCTCCCTTCTCCCTCTCAGGGCAACTCATACTTCACCTCTACCCACTGGCACCTCTATTTTTGGCATATGGCTGATTTCTGAGCAAACTATCCAGGTAGCTGGAACTATATGCTGCTGCCCAGGAGGGAGGGAAGGAATGAAGAACCTCTGAGGATTACATGATATGGAAATGCTCTCTCCTGGGTACACAACCTTTGGGTCCCCATTCCTTTGCTGTGTTTACAGTCTCCCTACTCCCATTGGTGCCAAAAGACACAGACTATGGTGAGGTAAACATCTGGCCCTGTGGCCCCAGGATCGGCCAACAAACCTTCCAGTTCAGCGAGCAAATTAGCCAGAAAGTAGCTAGTTCAAGACTTACCTGAGTTAATTTTTTAGTCAGAGGTAACCCCAAAATGTTGATAGAGATAATAATGTTATTTAATATTAAAGGGAGATGATTGGATGCCTTCTTTTAGGAGATAGCCTTTTCCTGGCACTTATGTTTTGAAAATGTTTCCATGTTGTGGAGGTACTGGGGTGGACAGAGTTAAAAATCGTACAACACCAGGTTATAGTCCAACAGGTTTATTTGGAAGTACTAGCTTTTGGAGTTTTGCTCCATCGTCAGGTATCACAGCCCAAATGTGCTTTAGTATGAAAAACTGTAAATTATACTGAGCATTGCACAATTGTTGGCAAACATCCCCATTTTTGATGTTGTGATGGTGGGAAAGTCACTGATGCAACTGAAGATGAAGGCCCTATCCTGAAGGACTCCTGCAGAGATGTTCTGAAGCTGAGATGTCTGATCTCCAACAACAACTACCTTCCTGTGAACCAAGTATGATTCCCATCTAACACTGACTCTAATTCTGTCACATTTCCTTGATGTCACATTCAATCAAGTGTATGCAGGTTCCGTTGGCAGTTTGGAAGGCAAATGCAAGAGGGCCAGAACGAAGGACCCAATACCCAGCATGAGCAAAACCAATGTAGTGTACAAAATCCCATGCAAGGACTGCACAAAACACTACATAGGACAAACAGGAAGACCCTAACGAACTGCGTCCATGAACACCAACTAGCCACGAAATGACACAACCAGCTATCCTTAGTAGCCACACATGCAGATGACAAGCAACATGAATTCAACTGGGACAACACTACTATTATAGGACAAGCCAAACAGAGAACAGCCAGGGAATTCCTAGAGGCATGGCACTCATCCACAGATTCAATCAATATGCACATCGACCTGGACCCAATATACCAGCCACCGCAGCGGACAGCTGCAACTGACAACCGGAAGCGGCAGAGACAAACCACTACAAATGCCGGAAGAAAGATCACAGAAGCGCTTCACAGGAGTCTCCCAAGCACGGAGGATGTCACCTAGGCAGGGGACAAAACGTCTGCAACACAAATTCCCAGCTCGGCGAACAGAACCACAACAACGAGCGCCTGAGCTACAAATCTTCTCACAGACTTTGAATAAAGGAATGCATACCATATGCCTCCTTCACTGTGACTCCACTTTCAAGGAGCTGTGAACTTGCACTCCAAGGTCTCTTTGTTCAGCAACACTCCTTAGGAGGCTACCATTAAGTGTATAAGTCCTGCTAAGATTTGCTTTCCCAAAATACAGCACCTCACATTTATCTGAATTAAACTCCATCTGCCACTTCTCAGCCCATTGGCCCATCTGCTCCAGATCCTGTTGTAATCTGAGGTAACCCTCCACTACACCTCCAATTTTGGTGTCATCTGCAAACTTACTAACTGTACCTCTTTTTTATGCTCGCATCCAAATCATTTATATAAATGACAAAAAGTAGAGGGCCCAGCACCGATCCTTGTGGCACTCCACGGGTCACAGGCCTCCAGTCTGAAAAACAACCCTCCACCACCACCCTCTGTCTTCTATCTTTGAGCCAGTATCCAAATGGCTAGTTCTCCCTGTATTCCATGAGATCTAACCTTGCTAATTAGTCTCCCATGGGGAACCTTGTCGAATGCCTTACTGAAGTCCATATAGATCACATCTACTGCTCTGCCCTCATCAATCTTCTTTGTCACTTCTTCATAAAACTCAATCAAGTTTGTGAGACCTGATTTCCTGAGCACAAAGCCATGTTGACTATCCCTAATCAGTCCTTGCCTTTCCACATACATGTACATCCTGTCCCTCAGGATTCCCTCCAACAACTTGCCCACCACTGAAGTCAGGCTGCTCTGTCTATAGTTCCCTGGCTTGTCCTTACCACCCTTCTTAAACAGTGGCACCACGTTAGCCAACCTCCAGTCTTCCAGCACCTCACCTGTGACTATCGATAATACAAATATCTCCGCAAGAGGTCCAGCAATCACTTCTCTAGCTTCCCACAAAGTTCTCTGGTACACCTGATCAGGTCCTGGGGATTTATCTATCTTTAACCGTTTCGAGACATCCAGCACTTCCTCCTCTGTAATCTGGACATTTTGCAAGATGTCACCATCTATTTCCTTACAGTCTATATCTTCCATATTCTTTTCCACAGTAAATACTGATGCAAAATATTCATTTAGTATCTCTCCCATTTTCTGTGGCTCCACACAAAGGCCACTTTCCTGATCTTTGAGGGGCCCTATTCTCTCCCTAATTACCCTTTTGTCTTTAATATATGTGTAAAAACCCTTTGGATCCTCCTTAATTCTATTTGCCAAAGCTGTCTCATGTCCCCTTTTTCCCCTCCTGATTTCCCTCTTAAGTATACTCCTACTTCCTTTAAGTGAATCTAAGGATTCAATCAAATTATCCTATCTATACTTGACATATACTTCCTTCTTTTTCTTAACTAAACCCCCAATTTCTTTAGTCATCCAGCATTCCCTATACCTACCAGCCTTCCTTTTCACCCTAACAAGAATCTAGATAAAGTATATATCTGTTATCTCATTTCTGAAGGCTTCCCATTTTCCAGCCGTCCCTGTACCTGCGAACATCTGCCTCCAATCAGCTTTCGAAAGTTCTTGCCTAATACCATCAGAATTGTCATTTCTCCAATTTAGAACTTCAACTTTTAGATCTGGTCTATCCTTTTCCATCACTATTTTAAAACAAATAGAATTATGGTCACTGGCCCCAAAGTGCTCCCCCACTGACACCTCCGTCACCTGCCCTGCCTTATTTCCCAAGAGTAGGTCAAGTTTTGCACCTTCTCTAGTAGGTATATCCACATACTGAATCAGAAGATTGTGTTGTATGCACTTAAAATATTCCTCGCCATCTAAACCTTTAACACTATGGCAGTCCCAGTTGATGTTTGTAAAGTTAAAATCCCCTACCATAACTACCCTATTATTCTTACAGATAGCTGAGATCTCCTTACAAGTTTGTTTCTCAACTTCCCTCTGACTATTCGGGGGTCTATAATACAATCCCCATAAGGTGATCAACCCTTTCTTATTTCTCAGTTCCACTCAAATAACTTCCCTGGATGTATTTCCAGGAGTATCCTCCCTCAGCACAGCTGCAATGCCATCCCTTATCAAAAACGCCACTCCCCCTCTGCTCTTGCCTCCCTTTCTATCCTTCCTGTAGCATTTGTAAGTTGCCAGTGCTGCCCATCCCTGAGCCATGTTTCTGTAATTGCTATGATATCCCAGTCCCATCTTCCTAACCATGTCCTAAGTTCATCTGCCTTCCCTGTTAGGCCCCTTGCATTGAAATAAATGCAGTTTAATTTATTACTCCTACCTTGTCCCTGACTGTTTGACTCACTTCTGTTCTCAACTGTACCAGTCTCAGATTGATCTCTTTCCTCATTATTTCCCTGGGTTCCCCCCCCTCCCCCCCCACCTTACTAGTTTAAATCCTCCCAAGCAGTTCCAGCAAATTTCCCTGCCAGTATATGGGTGGCACAGTGACTCAATGGTTAGCAATGCTGCCTCACAGTGCCAGGGACCTAGCTTCAGTTCTAGCCTCAGGCAACTGTCTGTGGAGTTTGCACATTCTCCCTGTGTCTGCATGGGTTTCTTCCCACAGTCCAAAGATGTGCATGTTAGGTGAATTGGCCATGCTATATCGCCCATAGTGTTAGGTGTAGGGGACTAGGTCTGGATGGGTTGCTCTTCGGAGGGTCAGTGTGGACTTGTTGGGCCAAAGGGCCTGTTTCCACACTGTAGGGAATCTAATCTAATCTAATCTATATTAGTCCCCTTCCAATTTAGGTGCAACCCGTCGTTCTTGTGGCGGTCACTTCTACCCCAAAAGAGATTCCAGTGATCCAAAAATGTGAATCCTTCTCCCATACACCAGCTCCTCAGCCATGCATTCATCTGCTCTGTCCACCATTCGTTCCCTCACTCGCTTGTAGTACTGGGAGTAATCCAGACATTACTATCCTTGAGGACCTCCTTTTTATATTTCTGCCTAACTCTCTGTAATCTCCTTTCAGAATCTCAAGCTTTTCCCTTCCAATGGCATTGGTTCCAATGTGGACAATGACCTCTTGCTGGCCCCTCTTCCCCCGTGAGAACATTCTGCACCCTCTCTGAGACAGCCTTGATCCTAGCACCAGGGAAGCAACAAACCATTCTGCTTTTTCTCTGCTGGCCATAGAAATGTCTGTCTGTACCTCTGCCTATAGAATCCCCGAACACAATTGATCTCTTGGAAGCTGATGTACCCCTCGTTGCATTAGAGCCAGTCTCAATTCCAGAAACTTGGCTCTTCGTGCTACGTTCCCCTGAGAATCCATCACCCCCTACATTTTCCAAAACAGCATACCTGTTTCAAATGGGTATATCCACAAAAGACTCCTGCCCTAGGTGCCTACCTCTCTTACCCTCCTGGAGTTAACCCATCTATGTGACTGTATCTGAGACTCCCCCCGCCCCCTTCCTATACCTACCATCCATCACATACTGTTGCTGTTGCAAATTCCTCATCACTTCTATCGGTCTCTCCAATCCACTCGATCTGATAAGATTTGCATCCAACATCGTTTATGGCAAATTTAATCTGCAGTAACCCTTAAACTCTCCTTAAACTCCCACATCTGACATATCACTGCAAAGGACATTGTTTTTGCTCCTTCACAATCTACAGACCTAGAAAATAACATTGTCTTATTCCTCTACAAAACACTGCACCAGGTTAAATTTTTAAGTTTAATCAGGAGACTTATCTCCAAAAACACATAATCAAAGAACCTACTGTACTCAATAATATAGCCTTTCTCTTGGACAGACTTAACACAGAACCAGATAAGTTAATTGTTGTTTTATGAACTTCGCCCAAACCGCTTCCTCCAAGATTAGTTGTGAAATTCAGTGTTTGGAGTGCATCTGGGAAAATGAACAATGTCCAGCGACACATGAATTCAAAAACAGCAAAGGCAGTAATCGCTCTCTCTCTCTCTCTCCTGCACTGTCCTCACCATGTGCAAAACACCAAACGGTCTGTTTCCATGTTATACATCTTTATGACTCTAAGGCTGCGGTCAGACTGGAATATTGTGAACAGATTTGGGCCCTGTATCAGATATGTTGGCCTTGGAGGTGGTCTAGAGGAGGTTCGTAAGAATGATCCCAGGGATGAAGGTTTTGTTACATGGAGGTGTAGTTGAGGACTCCAGTCTGTACTTGATGGCATACCTTTTAGAACTTAGATAAGAAGGAATTTTTTCAGCTCGAATCTGATGGTGAATCTGTAGAACTAATGGTCACTGAATGCTCTGGAGATGAACTCATTGAGCGTATTTAAGTGATAGGTTCTTGATTAGTCAGGGTTATGGGGAGAGGGGAGAAGGCAGAAGAATGCATTTGAGAAACAAAGCATCCATGATCGAATGGTTCAGCAGACTTAATGGGCTGAACGGCCTAATTCTGCTCCTATATCTTATGGAAACTTGATGTTAAGGCCAGTCACCCTCATAAGAATTTCACCAGGAGTAAGCAATTCAGGTCCTTGAGCCAGCTCTGCCATTTATTATAATCACAGCTGATCTCATCTCTGCCTCAACTTGTTCTTTTCCTGCATGCTTTTCACCCTTCAAACATTACGAATTAAAAATTTGTCTATGTCGTCCTTAAATTTACTCAATATTCCAGCATTCATCACACTTTGGGGTAGTGAATTCCACAGATTCACAACTCTGGGAGAAGAAATTTCTCCTCATCTCTGTTTTAGATCTGCCCTTAAAATTACAACATTTCATTCTAGATTGTCCCATTTGAAGCATTTTTTTTCTATGTTTACTTTGGTGATTAAAAGAATGAAGAGTTCTAATTGAGGTATCTAAGAGGCTAAAGGGGATTGACACAAAGTCTCAAACTGCTCACTCTGTCTTCATGGGACAAATCCTCCTTTCTGGAATCAATGCAGTGAAACTCATCTAAACTTCCTCTAATGCAATTATGTTCCTTTTCAAGAAAGGATCCAAAAATCTTTTGTCCACGATTAAAGTAATGCTGTCATGAGGTTGGGAGTAGAATGACCCTGCTGATGATCTAAACATCCATGAGCAGGACTGTACAGCATGTTCTATAGTATTATTGGAATGTTCTCAGCCTTTGCAGTAGCCAGTGCCTCCACTTGTTGATCTTTGATACCACGTTGAGTGAATCAATTGAGTGAATGTGATGCTGGAAAACAAAGGAGGAGACTGAGCTGGAGTGTTAACTTGGCATTTCTGGATGCAAACGTTTCAACCTTGTCTGGAACACTGATGTATAGGGGACATTCGGTCACGAATAATAGCGGACCACTGTTTAACCAATTGGACGGCAAAGCTCCATGCATGTGACATGATATCAGAGTTTTGGTTGTAGGATCACTTTTTGCATGCTGCTTCTACAGTTAGGAATGTATTGTTGTGTTCATCTTTCTTGTGAAATAGTGCTTATTGATTTTCATCCTGCCTATCTCACAATGTATTTCTCAGTCCAATTTGGAAACATCGACAAAGCTGTATACAAGAGCCACATCAAGCTCAGGTTACAATCAACAGCCACCAATGTTTATTTTATCCATATACCTGTATAGATTTATTTCCCAAATGTGCTGCTATTCCTTAATAATTGAAATTACATCTATTGTCAGTAAAATGTTGGAATCATGTTTTTAAGGTCCAGCCTTCTCTTAGTGCTTTTCCTTATGCTACTGAGCATTGCTACTAGGCTACCCAAACTTCCCCTCATTCTTGTAATGTTGGATCATCTGCTATTTTGCAAAATCCATTCCATCACATCAATTCAACTTGTTTCTTGTGACTGTAGTCAGGGACACTGTGGGCAGATACTAACTACAGGTTGGACCAATCTGTGACACTCTGGCTGTTAGTTGCTGAATACTTTGGGCTTTGAGGAAACAAAATCTAGAGAGAGTCAGTGCAGACACAATGGGCTGAATGGCCTCTAACTGCACCACAGAAATTGTGATTCTATAACCTGTTTCAGCCTTTGGTAAAGTTGACCCTACCATCTGCTACACTTCAGGGTGATTGTACGTGTTGGGTTTGATTTCTATTCTACATCAGCAATGAGCTGTTATGACTTTAAAACAGCAGGACTGGGTTCATGGCCTATTTGTTTCAGAGGTTGTCACCGTGTGTCCCAACAGGTTGCTTAAAATATCTTTTATCCGAACCAATGACTTCTCTTTCCATTTCCAACATTCTTTAAGTATTTGTCTTAGGATGGATGCTTGTGAAACCAGTTATTACCCATCCATTAATAGCCCTCAGTTACAGGTGAACTGCCTTTTCAAACTATTGCAGCCCTTGGTGCATTAGCTTAATACACATCAGAGAGGATATTTAAGGATTTTGACCTAGTGGCAATGAAGAAATGGCGATTTAGTTCCAAGTTAGGTGGTGTATGACTTAGAACCACTGCCATCAGCAGACCTCCTCTGTCTATCTGCTGCAGTTCATCCTTCTATGTGGAAATATGCATCAGAAATAGATCCCACCCAAGTTGATTTCAATAGTGGGAAAAGAGTTTAATATAAAGGAAGCAATCTAAATTGTTAAAGTTAAAATCTGAGTCACTACTACCATGGAGGTACCCTAATCTCCAGCAGTAACTTTGCCAGATGTTTATCAGAAACCATGTTTTTCAGTGGTTTATGCTAAAGTTACAACATTAGACTAAAAGTGCTCTCCAGAAATTCCATCTATTTGTATCACAAACTGATTTTTTTTCCCCTCAAAAGTACAAGTAACTTCAGAGCTAACATTTTGGGCGGCACGGTGGCACAGTGGTTAGCACTGCTGCCTCACAGCGCCTGAGACCCGGGTTCAATTCCCGCCTCAGGCGACTGACTGTGTGGAGTTTGCACGTTCTCCCCGTGTCTGCGTGGGTTTCCTCCGGGTGCTCCGGTTTCCTCCCACAGTCCAAAGATGTGCAGGCCAGGTGAATTGGCCATGCTAAATTGCCCATAGTGTTGTTAGGTAAGGGGTAAATGTAGATGTAGGGGTATGGGTGGGTTACGCTTCGGCGGGGCAGTGTGGACTTGTTGGGCCGAAGGGCCTGTTTCCACACTGTAAGTAATCTAATCTAATCTAATCTAAACATTGACCTTTCGGGGGTTAAAAAAATGAAACTCCACAATGGGCATAAGTGAAGGGATGTAGCTACTGCACAAGCTTATAATGTGCAAGATGGATTAGTAATTGGTTAGGATTAATAATTGGTTAATGAGAAATAAAAGGGGTTATTCACAATAATAGTTTTAATCAGGTACACAGATAGTGTGATCTGTGCTGTTCATAATGTTAATTGCTTTGACAAAGATATTCAGAGCAGATTTAAAAAACATAACAGCAGGATATAACCAGGATCAAATAACTTAATCATCTACCTGAGCAAGGTATGATAAGTACTATTTAGTACAGTAACAAAGAACGTAACAACATAGAATCATAGAGATGTACACCACAGAAACAGACCTTTCGGTCCAACTTGTCAACGCCGACCAGATAGCCCAAAATAATCTACTCCCATTTGCCAGCACTTTGCCCATATCCCTCTAAACTCTTTCTATTCAGATGCCTTTTAAATACTTTCTCTGGCACCTCATTCCATACACACACCACCCTCTGCATGAAAATTTTGCCCCTTAGGTCCCTTTCATACCTTTTCCCTCTCACCCTAAATCTATGCCCTCTAGTTCTGGACTCCTCTACCCCAGGGAAGTGACGTTGTCTATTTATCCTATCCGTGTCCCTCCTGATTTTATAAACCTCTATGAGGTCACCCTTCAGCCTCTGACTCTCCAGGGAAAACTGCCCTAGCCTATTGAAGCCTCTCCGTATAGCTCAAATCCTCCAATCCTGGAAACATCTTTGTAAATCTTTTCTCAATCCTTTCAAGTTTCACAACATCCTTCCGATAGGAAGGAGACCAGAACTGCACAAAATATTCCAAAAGTGACCTAACCAATATCCTGTACAGCCACAACATGGCCTCCCAACTCCTGGACTCAATACTGACCAATTAAGAAAAGCACCTGTGACTCTACTTTTGGCACTCCAAGGTCTCTAGTTCAGCAACACTCCCTAGGACCTTAGTATAAGTCCTGCTAAGATTTGTTTTCCCAAAATGCAGCACCTCACATTTATCTAAATTAAACTCCATATGCTACTCCTCAGCCCATTGGCTCATCTGATCAAGATCCCCTTGTAAAATGAAGTAACCTTCTTTGCTGTCCAGTACACCTCCAATTTTTTGTGTCATCTGCAAACTTAACTATAACTCCCTATGTTCACCTCCAAATCTTTCATACAAATGACAAAAAGTAGTGGATTCAGCACCGGTGCTTGTGGCAGTCCACTGGTCACAGGCTTTCAGTCTAAAAAACAACCCTCCACCACCACCCTCTGTCTCCTATCTTTGAGCCAGTTCTATATCCACATGGCTAGTTCTCCATGTAGACCATGAGATCTAACCTTGCTAACTAGTTTCCCATGGGGAACCTTGTTGAATGCCTTACTGAAGTTCATGTAGATCATGTACACTGCTCGGCCCCCATCAATCCTCTGTTACTTCTTCAAAAAACTCAATCAAGTTCATGAGACATGATTTCCCACACACAAAGCCATGTTGACTATCCCTAATCAGTCCTTGTCTTTCCTGTCCCTCAGGCTTCCCTCCAACAACTTGCCCACTACCAGTCTATAGTTCCCTGGCTTGTCCTTACCACGTTTCTTAAACGGTGATAGTACTTAGTCCTTTTTGCTTTGACACAAATCTAGATAAGAATAGTTGTGTTGTTTAAAATAACTTTTATTGCCAGTTGATTCCAAAAGACAATGAGCTTGCTGTTATTGCTTACACTGGCTCTGACCCCCACCACAGAATTTTAAACTTGTGTTTCAGAAGACAGCAGAATCTGAATAATTAAAGCAATAAAATAAAAATGGAAAATCTGATCTGGAAGTAGAAATGCTGGAAATACACGGTTCAGTCAGCTACTACAGATGACTACATGTTGACTGTAATTAACAACTAAAATGTTATTTGCAAAATGTTTGGTTTTTATTATGATATAAAAGTAGCTGAATAGTATCAGAATTCTAGTGAAATGACTTTGATGACTTATACCTTCTTAATTTGAAGTTTCAGCAATTCAAGTAAAGCCTATGGGGAACACAAACTTGTTTTAGGATTTTATTTCTATCCATCTGGCCTTGGCTGTAGCTAACCTGAATCTAAATCTGAAGGGAAAACTAAATATTTGGATATTCGTCTTATTGTTCATAAGTTATTAATTAACAATGTTGCTGAAAAAAATACATTTTGTCTAACAGGTACAGCATATTGAACAAAGCGTAGTCAGTTAAAACTCTATTAACATTTGACCATAGGATAGAAGAACATTACATTCCTTGTCCACTGACACTCATGCTGTGAAATGTTTGATGCAGATAATGAAATACCAAAGCCAATAGAATGATATTTTGAATTGCTGGTAATTAAACCCTATTGTAATAGAAATTGCATGGCATATAGCCTGATGGGATCAATTTCTACTTCCTAACACCCAACTTCAAGGATATTAAGCTAAGGTTGTCAGTCATACTTGTTAAATCAGCCTTTAAGAAATCTGAAGAACAAGGATTCGTAAATACTATCCATGTATCTCTAACCAGCTGAAACTAACACAGAATGGCAAGAATACTAAACAGGAGCAGGAACATGCGAGAGACCATGCTTGGCAAACTATCACATCAAAGCTTTCCAGTCCTGTCTCTGGAAAGGTGATGGACAATTAATCTAAACAAAAGAGGCTCCAGAAACATTCACATCCTCAATTATAATAAAAATAAAACACTAGAATAACTCACCTTTCTGGTGGAGAGAAACACAGAGTTGATTATTGAGTCCGGTAATGACCTCTTTGGATCTGAAGTAGTCTTACAAATTTTATGTCTTTCTCTCTCCACCCATACTGCCAGACCTGCTGAGTTCCTCCAGTACTTTGTTTTTATTTCAGATTTCCAGCATCCACAGTATTTTGCTTTTATTTGCATCTTCAAAACTGGGATCCCTACATATCAGTGCAATATTCAAGGCTGAGGCATTTGCAATCATCATCAGTCACAAATGCCAGGTAGATGATCCACTCGACTAGAAAGCTACAGGCCCTGACACGTTTGCTGGCTATAAAACCGAAGACTTGAGTAATCATGTTTCTTGTGTAACAGTTCCAGTACAGGTACAATATTGCCACCAAAAAATTCAGCCAATTATTATCCAATCAATAAATAAAGCTGCAGTTAACTCAGCATTAACGTATTTATCAATGCTCAGTTTTGGTTTTGTTTGAAACCACATGGTTTAAGACATTGTTGGTCTTGGTCAAAGTCAAAACATGAACAAAAGAACTGAATTCAAGAGATACATGGAAAGTAAACTATCCCTGTCATCAAAGGAGCATTTGACAGGGATAGCAACAAAGACTGCTAGAAATATTGAAGTCAATGTGAAGCACTGGAAAAATCTTTCCATTGGTTTAAGTCATAGCTAGCCCTGAAGGCTAATCATCTCAGCCCAGGATTTCCAAGCCAAACACCATCCTGACTTAAAAAGAAAATGGTTTTCATCTATATTGTGATTTTCATGACCACTAATATAACATTGTTTAAACCATAGAATAAAATAATTTTGTGTTGTTGCTGTTAATGTTAGAGTTGGGAACTTTATCACCATTACTCCACTGTCACTAGATAAAATTATGGATTTCCGTTCTGAACAGCACTATGGGTCTATATTACCAGCACTGCAGTTTTTCAAGAGTTGTTCAACGACACTTTCATATAGAAAGTGAGGGATAAAATGCTGGCCTTGCTAGTGATGCTCACATCCCATGAATGAAAACAAAATTTTTTCTTTTATGGAAAAGAGAATTAGCTGTTTTTTAATATCAAAGTACAAGTGAAACAGTTGAATTGAAGTCCATTTGGTGGCTCAGTGGTTAGCACTGCTGCCTCACAGTGCCAGGAACCTGGGTTCAGTCAGTCTTGGGCACCTGTGTGGAATTTGCAAATTTTCCCAGTGTCTGCATGGATTTTGCCTAGGTGCTCTGGATCCCTCCCAAAGTCCAAAGATGCGCAGTTTAGGTGGACTGGCCTTGCTAAATTGCCCAAGGTGTCCAGTGATTTTTTTTGGACGGGGGATTATCCATGGGAAATGCAGGGTTACAGGGTTACGGTAGGAGGGTGGAATGGAGTGAGATACTCTTCAGATGGTCAGTGTGGACTCCATGGGCTGAATGGCCTGCTTCCACACTATAGGGCTTCTATGATGATACATTAAAGTTTGATCAATGACTAACATCTTATCCATGTTAGAAAATTATTTCAAAGACTTGAGAACAAGCTGAATATGAAACGTAGCTGCTTTCTACCACAATGTCAATGTAGCACACTGACTTTTGCTTCAAAATATCACAACGTTGAGTGGACTGTATTGGATTCAAATAAGTCATTTGATTCAGTAGTTTTTTTTGGAAGTTAGGGATTTACTTGCTCAAATTAAGATTCATGAACTAAATAATTTGATAGGTAGAGTTAATGTACTGAATTTACTTTACACCTGGTGCTGTTTCTAAAAGATTGCTGGGCTGGTAACTTGTTTTAATGATTACTTATTTTAAAGAAAAACAATTTAGCAAGGAAGCTATTCTTCATTTAAAACTGGTGAGTAGTTTTCTGTGGTCAACGTCATCAGCTTCAGGGCTGAAGCATCGGTTATTGTCAACAATGAAATGCATTAAGTTACTAGTTTTGTTTAGATGAACTCCCTGATGGGTTGGAATTCAAAACCTAGGTTAAATTTTTGGAGCTGTGAAGATCATACTTAAATGACACTCACTTTAATTTGCAAATAAAACCAATCAGTAAATGCAAAATCCATTTAAAATTGATTGGAACTTAAGACAACCAGCCTTCAGCAATTCTTTGTAGGAGGTCAAACACTTATAAAGGACCAATCTCAATCTGCGAACCTGAAACAAAAGCTAAGAAAGGAGAAATCTGTTGTCAAAAAACGTGTAAAGCAAGAATATTTTCCAGTTAACGAACATAAGCTCTGGGAGGAAACATGCAATTCATCTCTGTATAATATTTAGGTAAAATGTACAGAATAAAGTAAATGCCATACAAAAGAAAGAAATGATAGGGGATGCTGATTTCTTTGTTCATATTTGGTTAAAATCATAAGTTCAATTTGTATGTTGATAACGATAGCAGCATTCAGCCACTGAGATGTGATGTGCAAAATAATGAACATTTTTTTAAAAAAAAACTTAAGAATTTAATTTTATATGCAGAGAATTGACTTTGAGATAACTTAATTTTTCATGTGCAATAGGGCAGCGATAAAGGTGAACATACAAAAACTTAACATGCAAGTCGTAAAGTTTCTTTGGAATCCAAAACCATTTGGACAATTATTTATATAAAACACTATTATTTAGCAACAAATAAACAGCAGCTAGTTTTGTAGGCCCACAGAAGGCAGTGAAGAAATCATTAACAATAGATACATTTTGTGTAGCTCCCAAATTGTATTCACTGCTTTAGCCTCAGTTGTTAGAAAATCAGTATGCCTAAGTACAAACATTACTAACAATCATTGCTGAGAGAGTTTTATATATCATTTTTTAATACATTTGATATTTTACAACTAAGTAAAATAAACACTACAGCAAATATCTTCAAAATCTGTACAAAGTTTGATACAGAACAACCAGTGGGTTGAAAATAAGAATCTAAAATGAACCACACTGACTTTTCTTTGCAATTATCTACAAAATCCAGTTGGTCTTACTGTTCTTCTAAAATTCCCTTGCATGTATAAAAATAAATTAATAAAACAATACTCTTCCAGTCAACAGCACAAATGCTAATTAGAAATATTACAAACCAAAATATTTAGGTTTTATATTTCATTTTTCCTCACAATTACTCAAATTCACCAAAGAATATTTATAGATGAAGTACAAACTGTGCAACATTCAACCTTGAGATTTATTAGTTCAAATACTCTTACAGTTGGATCTGTGGAGGGGGTCAGACAACAGATTGTTCAAATTGGTTCAGCCATATAGAGAGCTGGGAATTCCCTCCAAGAAGAAAGACTATGTACTATTGGAAATTCCTGCTGCTGTGACAGGAATAGTGATTGTGTGCATACTCAGCTGTCTGGAGTTATTTCACAATGGACCTAGCAACAGGCACTTGGTTAGGCTGACAGCCAACACATCCCTCAAAGGAATCTTCCCCGGTGGCAGGCTAATCCATTTCTTCCACTTTATAGATTGATCTTGTCCCCCAGCAGCCAAAGAAATCTCAGAAGCCTATTGCACCACAACTGACTAGCTATGCCAGCAGTGGTCCTGGAAGCATACCACATCCACAGCAAAGGAACAGGACACAACACACAATGCATGCAATGTAGAACTGAAGTGATGCAAATCTCAAGTCCTGCCTGTCACAGCTGCAGAACTAGGTATAATTTTTTGCAATGTAACTTGCATTTGTAATTTAAAAGATATCTAAGTTTTATTTAAAAATCATAATTTTACTTCCATCTAAACAGTTCAAGACAAGCACAAAACCAAATGGTTCAAGTTTTACCAATGAATTTGAAAACAGGTTCATTTTTCGGATTGCTCCATGTCTAATGTCTCTTAAACAAAGAGAAGTTTCATATTAGTGCAATCAAGCTGCAAGACTAGTAAACCAAATGTTGTGATATAGGAGCGTTTATCAAAATTATTTGGGGTACTTGTTCATATATGGTGACTTTCAGTGTATTTGCCACTCTCCTTTAAGGTCCTCCAACCACACAAGTAAGATTCCATTGGTTAAATTGCTGTGAAAATGGGATAGACATTCTGGAATTTACAAATCCTGTGTCAACTCTTTTCCTGTGTAACAGGACTTCCTTTGTCACTGAGCCTCTGAAAAAAAGAAAGTACTGTATCAAAATTTTTCCACGAGTATAATTAATTTATAGAGTCTCACTTCCATTTCCTAAGTCCCTTTACTGACAGTCAGAGTCATGCAGATGTACAGCATGGAAACAGACCCTTCAGTCCAACTCGTCCATGCCGACCAAATAGCCCAACCTAATCTACTCCTATTTGCCAGTCACTTGGTCCATATCCCTCTAAACCTTTCCTATTCATATACCCATCCAGATGCCTTTTAAATGCTGTAACTGTACCAGCCTCCACCACTTTCTCTGGCAGCTCACTCCACAGACGCATCACCCTTTGTATGAAAAGGTTGCCCCTTAGGTCCCTTTTATATCGTTCCCCTCTCATCCTAAACATATACCCTCCCATTCTTTACGCTGCCCCCCCCACCTCCCACCCTCGGAAAAAGAAATCTTGTCTATTTATCCTATCCATGTCCCACATGATTTTATAAACCTCTATAAGGTCACCCCTCAGTTTCCAATGCTCCAGTGAAAACAACCCTTATTTCAAATTGCCCATGGTTTCAAAATGTTTAGTTTAAAATGTAGTCACAGTATTGCAAAAATGTGTGGGTTAACAAAAACATGATTTTAAGAGAACTGCTCACACCATTCAAACCAAATACAGAGATTCAGATATGTACATATGTTTTAAACAAGTCTAATTAAAGAGTTTGAATTTGTGTTTAATTTCAGCAGTTTGGAAATACAATTCAATTATACATCAAAAAGCAACAGAATAAAATATCTCCTGTTAGAAGCTAAAGTATACTGTTATAGGCTATGACACTTACTGCAACTTTTGGTGTGCAAGTTTCATTATGAATGGATATGAAAGGATTGGGATGGGCTGAGTGAAGTGGTTGAGTTTGGGCATTTGCCAGTAGGTTATTTATAGGGATTGGTGCTGTTCCAGTGATCTGCAGCTGTTGTAGCTCATGTTGTTGATGGTGGTGGTGGTGGTGGTGCTGTTGCTGCATTATCTGATAAAACAGAGCTTGATGTTGTTCCTGGTGACAAGGCATGCAAAATATGAATTTAACATTAATTGGCAGCACAAAATAGCATTGAGTACTTTAATTATAAATACATAGATCAAGAGTAATTAGGACAGAGGTATAAAAATAATGTACTTTTAATGAAGTATGTAAAGGCAAAATACCACAGAATATACTCAGCAATCTAACAGAAATAATTAACAAGCCATAGGTCAAATCCAGTTACTCCTATATCCTCTCAACCCTAAATAAATTCCAAATTCACCAAGACGGCCTACACCTACCTCCACAATATTAACTTACCTTAGTTCACCTTCAACATAATCACAACAAGCTGCCACCTTTTCTCAGAACATGCTAATGTCTGTCAAACTATCTCCAGCAATACTGGCAATATTACTGTTGCCCTTGACACCTCTATTGGCTCCTGACTCTAAGCTTAAATTGCTGCATGATTTCCTCCACTAACAGTGCAAACTACTCCAATCTGGTAATCTGCAGTTCTCCAAACTCTAGCCTGCTTTGCAACTCCAAATCCTTTACTATTTTGGCTAACTCTTTAAGGGTTTTCTCAGTCTATTTTTTGAAAATGTAGGCAGGTACAGTTAACTGGTGCCTGTATTTTCCATGCTCTAAGCATTTGGGAAGTCTAACAGTCCCATCTAAACCAAAAACTATAAAAATCTAAAATGCAGCACCATTCAATTCCCAAGGTTGCTGGTTTTGAGACACTATGCCTGTAGTACTTTCTTCCAAGTCTCAGTGATTATTACTCTGGTGTCCTACAGAATGTTCTCCATTCATAAGCCATACAATTGCAAATATTTTTTATTTAATCGTAGTATGTGCATTTCGGTGGCAATGCAAGCATTGGCTAGGGACATGCAACCAATCTTGGATTTATGGAGTGGCTCACGCTGCTCGCAGAGGACAGTTAAGAGTCAACTACATTGCTATTATTCTGGAGCTATATATAGATCAGACCAGGTAAGGATGGCAGATTTCCTTACCAAAAGGACAACACTGAACAAGATGGATGTTTACATCAATACATGATGATTATCATGGTCTTTTAATTCCATATTTTTCAAATTTCACCAGAAACCTAGTCCCCAGAACATTACACTACTTTCCTGGTGACAATATCATGAGGCCATTGCTCTCCCAAATTGGTACACATTACAGCAACAATCACGATTACATTGGACGCATGATATATATTTACTTTGCATATCCACAGTGTCTGGTCCAGCCAGACATCACACTGGATGGAATTCTGAAGTGGACATGTAAAGAGGAGGCGTGGAGGTTCAATTGGGGCGATTGAGAGTTATAAGGTAGCCAGGAAGAATCTGAAGAGAGAGCAAGGAGGGGACATGAAAAGTCCTTAGTTGGTAGGATTAGGGAAAACCCAAAGGCTTTCTATAGGAATGTCAGGAATAAAAGAATGACTAGGGTAGGAATAGGTCCAGTCAAGGACAGTAGTGGGAAGTTGTGTGAGGAGGCTGAAGAGATTGGGGAGACACTGAATGAATACTTTTCATCAGTATTCACTCAGGAACAGGACATTGTTGCCAATGTGAATACTGAGTCACAATTAATTAGAATGGACGGCTTTGAGGTATGTAGGGAAGAGGTGTTGGAAATTCTGGAAAGGGTGAAAATAGATAAGTCCCCTGGGCCTGATGGAATTTCTCCTAGGATTCTCTGGGAAGCAACGGAGGAGATTGCAGAGCCATTGGCCTTGATTTGTGTGTCCTTGTTGTCTACAGGAATAGTGCCAGAAGACTGGAGGATAGCAAATGTTCAAGAAGGGGAGTAGGGATAACCCTAGTAACTATAGGCCGGTGAGCCTCACTTCTGTTGTGGGCAAAGTCTTAGAGAGACTTGTAAGAGATAGGATTTATGAACATCTGGATAGGAATAATGTGATCAAGGATAGTCAGCATGGTTTTGTGAAGGGCAGATCGTGCCTCACAAAGCTTATTGAATTCTTTGAGAAGGTGACTAAGGAGGTGGCCGAGGGGAAAGCGGTAGATGTGGTGTATATGGATTTTAGTAAGGCGTTTGATAAGGTTCCCCATGGTAGGCTACTGCAAAAAATACGGAGGTATGGCATTGAGGGTGAGTTGAGGTTTGGATGAGGAAGACGACAGAGGGTAGTAGTTGTGGTAAAGGTTCATCTTGGAGTGCAGTTACTAGCGGTGTTCCGCAAGGATCTGTTTTGGGACCATTGCTGTTTGTCATTTTTATAAATGACCTGGAGGAGGGGCGAGCAAGTTTGCGGATGATACGAAAGTCGGTGGAGTTGTAGACAGTGAGGAAGGATGTGTCAGGTTACAGCGGGATATAGATAAGCTGCAGAGCTGGGCAGAAAGGTAGCAAATGGAGTTCAATGTGGGTAAGTGTGAGGTGATTCACTTTGGTATGACTAACAAAAAGATGGGGTACTGGGCTAATGGTCAGATACTTGGTAGTGTGGATGAGCAGAGGGATCTTGGTGTCCATGTACACAGATCTCTGAAAATTGCCACCCAGGTAAATAGTGCGGTGAAGGCGGCATATGGCGTACTGGCTTTTATTGGTAGAGGAATCGAGTTCCGGAGTCCTGAGGTCATGCTGCAGTTGTATAAGACTCTGGTGCGGCCGCATCTGGAGTATTGCGTGCAGTTTTGGTCGCCAGTTTTGGAAGGATGTGGAGACACTGGAACGGGTGCAGAAGAGGTTTACCAGGATGTTGCCTGGAATGGTAGGAAGATCGTATGAGGAAAGGCTGAGGTCCTTGGGGCTGTTTTCATTGGAGAAAAGAAGGTTTAGGGGTGACTTGATAGAGGTGTACAAGATGATTAGGGGTTTAGATAGGGTTGACCATGAGAATCTTTTTCCACATATGGAGTCAGCTATTACGAGGGGGCATAGCTTTAAATTAAGGGGTGGTAGGTATAGGACAGATGTTACGGGTAGATTCTTTACTCAGCGAGTCATGAGTTCATGGAATGCCCTGCCAGTAGCAGTGGTGGACTCTCCCTCTTTATGGGCATTTAAACGGGCATTGGATAGGCATATGGAGGATAGTGGGCTAGTGTAGGTTAGGTGGGCTTGGATTGGCGCAACATAGAGGACCAAAGGGCCTGTACTGCGCTGTATTTTTCTATGTTCTATGAATAGGAAGGAGCTATGCATATGCAACAATCTCACAATGAGGAACAAATGTGACAGGCAATTTAGGGGAACACTGGAGTTTGAAATCTGTATCTACTATGGATGTCAGAAGCGAGAGGACAAGAAATTTGACACATCTTCACAAGCCATCTCTAAAAACAGCAATGTTCAGCTTAAGACATTAACTTTTAGTGAATAAATGTGTCCATGTTGTTGCCTAGCCTTGATAGCAATATATTTCTTGATGTCAAAGGTAATATCACAACACACAGTTGATTACTCAATGTTGTGACACTGGCTTTGCAATATTTACTTGATGTTTAATTTCTGAATTAGAAGTACAGATTTTAAAACAAGCTTTTGTCTTATTTTAATTGCAACCGGTCCATCATGTTAATTTAGCAATGTCATTTCTTGAGACAAGCAAGCCCTTTCCAGTTTTGGTCAAACTAAATGGTTGAGACCTCCGCATCATATGTGGAACAGAATCACAATCATTTGGCTCATCATGCTGTACCAGGTCTTCAAACAAGTAGAACTGCCTCGTGCCAATCTCCTGCTTTATCCCTCATACCTTTCTATCTTAATAATCATCCAGTGCCTTCATGAAGGTTTCAATTAAACCTGCCTTCACTATGATTCAAGGCAGTGCACTCCATAACTACTCTCTCTTGTATCATCCTTGCTTCTTTTGCACATCATTTTAAATCTATGCCTTTTGTTCTTGTGCCTTTTACAAGCAGGAACAGCTTCTCCCTATCAACTCTATCCAGCTATTCATGACTTTGAAAATCTCAGAAATCTCCTTTCAGACTTCTTTTCTCCAAGAAGAACAGTCCCAACTTTTTAAAATCTATTCTCATAAGTTTCTCATTCCTGGAACCATTCTTGTAAATTGCTTCTGCAGTCTCTCCAATGCATTCATATCTTTCCTACAATATTCAAGCCGAGAGCTAATAAATATCTAATATAAATTCAATATTACCTCCTTGTTCACATACTCTATGCCCCGATTAATACTGCTGAGGACACAGTATGCTCCACTTGTCCTTCCATCTTCAATGATCTCTGCACATATATACCCAGGTTCCTTTGCTCCTGTGCCCTTTTTAGATTTGAACCGCCTATTTTGTATTGTCTTTCAATATTCTTCCAACCAAAGTGCATCACCTCATACTTTCCTCATTGAGGCACACATTTATTACCTACAGCTATTACCTATGCCCACTTCACAAACTTGCTCATTTTGGAGTTCCACACTGTCTTCGTCAGTTTACAATTGTTCTCAGTTGAAAGTCATCAGTAAACATTGAAATTGTCCCCTGTACACTGCACATCATTAATATACATGAGGAAAAATGGAGGTCCCAATACCAACCTCAGGAAAACCCCCAATATAATCACCATAGTAGTAGGGTATTACATTTTCAGCTTAGTTTAATTATACACTTAAAATCTTCTCAAAATCACAATTTAATTTATACTTGCAAACAATTTACTTAAAATAGAAAACAATTATATTTATTGTAAATAACATGATATCAAATTAATAAGCTTTCTTCCATCAATTTGAAATATCATAAAAGAATAGTCTTACTGGAGTGAGCTGCTGGGATGGCAACAATTGTTGAAGTGGTTGTTGCTGTTGGTGAAATAACAGTTGTCTTTGCTCAGAAAGTAAACTCAATCCTGGCACACTAAAAAATAGAAATATTTTGCAAAAAATATACAAAATACAATTTTGAAAAAAATAGGACTTCTAAACTATGCATTTTTTAAAAGGATTAGATTAATGAATTTCATCATTTGATCTAGTTTTTTTAAAAATTCTTTTTGTTTTGCAAGGGACAATAATGATGAGAGTACTTTAGCCTAAATAATTTCAGAATAGCATTGCCATCTGATAGTTGGAATTACTGACAAGTATCAATCTCACTCCACACACTGTATAATGACTCTGTAAATAAGTACAGCATGCTGATTGGAACTGTGCCATAAAGATTTCTGCTTTAACACCAGGTTTGTGCTAACTTAACAAAGATCATGGATGGCCTTAATATTCAGAGGAGTTAAAATCAAAGGATGTGTCATGTTAAGCAGAGTGGGTAGCTAATGCTTTGTTGATATGCACACAACACAATGACAACAAGGTCATCCAATGCCATAGTGCCATCTGTGCAAAATGGCAATGCAATTGGGAATTTAAAAGTCAAGTGAAAGAGTTATTTGCAGTCAGTTTTAGCCAAGTCTCAACCAATGCTGGTGGTGGGATTGGTCATAACCCCAGTTAATAAAGGGAAAGCATAATTCAGTCCTGTCTACTGGAAATTACGTAGCATGAGTATTTGGAGAATAGAGGAGAAAGTGAGGACTGCAGATGCTGGAGATCAGAGCTGAAAATGTGTTGCTAGAAAAGCGCAGCAGGTCAGGCAGCATCCAAGGAACAGGAGAATCGATGTTTCGGGCATCCTGAAGAAGGACTGATGGCCGAAACGTCGATTCTCCTGTTCCTTGTATTTGGAGAATAGAATCTATTTCAAGATACTATAGAATTGAGGAACATACAGTATCCTTATTACTGTTGAATTACAGTAAAAATGTGAGAATTTAATACATTCCCATCCTCTGCAAAGCATCTTTGAACATATATTACACCACTAAGGGAGAATGTCTTCAAAACGGCTTTTAAAAAAATAGTTGGAGAAAGAACGGCAGAGGTAGAGGAATGGGGTGAGGGCATATCAGAATTGAGTCAAGATGAGAGGTTGGAAGTGATTGACTGAGTGAATTGGATACCAGTATAATTGAGCAAAGAAAGGGAAAATGCATAAATGAGACTTTGCCGGATAGAGTGAGAATGGCTGAGGATGGAGAGGGTTGTGATATGGGTTGAAAAATGAGGAACTGAAATAGAAAATGATGGAAAAGTCATCAGAAATGATGATTTTGACAACAATGACACAAGAGATGGTCAAGTCAAAGATCTAATAGAAATATCTGGCATTTAAATGTACAGTTAGATCCAATCCAATCCAATTTTATTAGTGATCGAGTACACCACCAAGCATACAAAATGCTCATCAAACTGGAATATAAATTGGCACTCTAATTCCAAACTTTGTTATTGATTGTCAGATAGTTTACCAGAGCAACTCAGCAGACTTCATTAAATTTTCATCTCACCATGTACTGTGCAGAGGTGGATTTGTAATATTCACAAGGTATTTATTAAATGTATACATTCATACTTTAATGGTCAAAAGTTTTTAACAGTGTTACCTTCAGTTAGTTTCTAAGTTAACTTTTAACTAAGCCAATCATGAAGTAGAGCCTTTATAAGTCTTAAGCACTGAAATGTCATCAGCCTGAAAAATATCCATTAACTAATACTCTTTTTTTATTACTGTCAATATTGTATCCATGTTGCTACTGTTGCTTTTATATCATGACCTGTAACTTTCCTATAGCTAAGCCACTGTGTCAAGGCATATTATTTGTTGAACTAAAGTGTGATAGAATCTCATTAACAGTTTAAACACATTTTACCACATCTAATTTAAAAATGGCAGGCCAAGCAGGAAAACTGTGAAAGCATGTTTTTTTTTAAAAGTAGGTCTGTCTTGAACTAGAAACATCTTGTTAAATATCTTACATTGCTTTTGCTAGATTCTCACGGAATCCTTTTGCTTTTTTCCACTGCAAATTACTACACAGGACTGGAATTAGAGTGTGCAATTGCACAATCTGGCCACATGATGGTAGTTTGAAGAAAACCTCCAAGGTTGCTCTCAACTCTGATACTTTGTTGTGCAATCCCAAGGCAGTTCATCTCTTTGGCTAAGTTTACATTAAACATGATTTAAAAGTTTTAAATTTGTTCTGATAGCTGATCCCCTATAGGTCTTCATAAAGGAGTCAAGGGCAGGTGAATTGAGTTTCAAAAAGTGATCTATTTTGCCCTGAATAGTGCTCAGCATTGAATGCTTTAGGAGCTGCACATATCCAAGCACTTATAAGAGGTGGGCAGAGTCAAGAGGTGAGTTATTCATTATAGAAATGACAAGTCTTTTATCTAATCCAAAGCTCACAATTATTATGTTTGCATTCATTGGTAATCTTCAGCAAGATTTTCAGAAATGATAATCATTGTCAGTGAATGTTCAAAGGAGATGCTTTGATTCTTGGATGCAGGGACATAATATACAATAGCCAGATTTGCAGATGACACTAAAATAGATGGAAAAGTAATTTGCAAAGCGGAAATAAGAAATTTATAAATGGCTATGGATTGGTTAGGAGAACAGGCCAATTTGACTGAAGTTTAATTGGCTATGTGTTAGGTTATTCATTTTGATTGGAAGAATAAAAAGAAGCTTATGTAAATGGAAAGAAACTTAAAATGCTCAAGTGCAGCGGGATCTGAGTGCCTCTTGCATGAGTTGCGGAAAACTAGTACTTAGGTACATAGTGTAGTCTGGAAAAGCACAGAAGGTCAGTAGGAGAATCAACGTTTTGGGCATAAGCCCTTCATCAAGCCCTGCTCCTTGGATGCTGTCTGACCTGCTGTGCTTTTCCAGCAATACACTCTTGACTCTGAGCTCTAGCCTCTGTAGTCCTCACTTTCTCCTAGTATTTAGGTACAGCAGGTAATAAAGGAGGGCAAATAGAATTTTGGCATTTATTGCTAGAGGAATATCTGCTCCCCTTGTCCTCCCCAGTGGTAGAGGTTGCAGGCTTGGAAGGATCCAGAGTGAATTACTGCAGTGGATTTTGTTGATGGTGTACACTGGTACTAATGCATATTAATGAAAGGGACAGAATATTTGAAGAGTATTACTTTCCACTATCACAACTGAATGTGGCAGGATTACAGAGCTTAAATCTGATCCAATGGCTGCAGGATTGCTTAGATTGTTGGGCATATAAAATAGACATAATTCCACCACCTCATTTTTAGATATGATTGGCCCTGCTCCTGGCAAGCTGTCTTATACTTTTTGAACCAGGTCATTGAAGTCCTGCAGTTAGAGTACACAGTGTGTCCTTAACATCCTAAGTGATTCCTCCATATGACCATCAACATGGAGAAGCAATGATTAATCAGCTGAGGGAAGGTGGTGGGTGGAAATCTGCAAATAGTTTTTTTGCTTATGCTTGACCCAAAGGAACTTTACAGAGTCACGTTGAGGACTTGCATGACAACTCCTTCCTGACTGCTTGCCATTATGCCACCTATGGGAGGGCCCTCGATGGGACAGGACATACAGGAATGGTGGTGGAGGTGCCAGGATATGATTCATCGAGTATGACTATATTAGGTGTTACTCCCAAATCTTTGCAGCATTTTCCATACTGGGAATTGTGCCGAGTTAACATTGCTTTTTCTGGAGCTCAGGTCATTGCCAGGTAGTTGATCTGGTTTTACTCTTATTTGACTTTTCCCTGTAATTATGATACCATAGAGGTTTATTAGACTATTTCAGGGAGCAGTTGAGAGAATCATTCTACTGTGGGTCTGGAATCACATGTATTACAGATAAGCTAAAGTTAGATTTCCTTCTCTAAAAGGACATTATTAGACATGGGTTTTGTAACAATCAAATAGTTCCACTATTATGAGAATAGTATTTCATCTATTAATTAAGATTTGACTGCACAGTTTCAATGTTTTGGCCTGAGCTTCAGGATTATTAGTTCAATGACATTATCACTACACTAATATCTCTCTAATTTGTCTTTATGATTACCAAGGGAAAAGATGCTGACAAAGTATCACTTGTGGTTGAATGAGGTTATGGAAGGACTAAAGTTCAGGAAGAGGTTGTACTGGAAAGGATGGCTATACATAGACTGAATCAAATGGCTCACATCCCAGGTCAGCAAGGACAGTGGGGTTAGAGAAGTGGAAAGGCTTGTCATAATTTCCAAGCATCCATGGATACAGGGAGCATCCACGAGGAACAAACAGAACATTTGAACATAAGAACTCCAGAAAATTTGTCAAACATGATTTCTATTTCACAAAACAACATATGACTGTATTGAACTCTGCTTGATCATATTAAGTTAAAAATCACACAACACCAGGTTATAGTCCAACAGGTTTAATTGGAAGCACACTAGCTTTCGGAGTGACGCTCCTTCATCAGGTGATTGTGGAGGGCTCGATCGTAACACAGAATTTATAGCAAAAATTTGCAGTGTGATGTAACTGAAATTAGACATCGAAGAATTGATTGTCAGTTAAGCCTTTCATCTGTTAGAATACAGTGATAGTTTCACTTCTTTCATGTGTAAATAACAAAACCCTTTTTTTTTAAAAGTTGCATTCTCGGGTTAGCTGTTAACAATGGTGATAGCTAGACAATATGTTGAAGGTGTTAGCCCCCTGTGTTCTCTGTCTATGACCTGATGTTTAGATTGATTCCAATCTAAAAAGTGAGATAACAGAATTTTACATAAATTCATGCAGTTTTTGAGCTCAGAGTTCTACATGAATGTATGTGGTTTTTGGGCAAAGTGCAATGTAACTCTGCAAGTACAAAAAAATTCACCACACAAAATATACGTGTGCATGTGGGTCTTTGTCTGTCTGTCTGGGGTGGAGGTTGAGAGTGTGAGAAAGTGTATAGTGAGTGCAGAGTGTCTTAAGTCTGTGAGGGGGTGCATGTGTGGGAGTGCATGTCTCTATAAGGGTGTGTGTGGGTGCCTGTGTGCACGTCTGTGTGGACCTGTGTCAGTGTGTATGTGAGAGCGTGTGTGTGTGCGTGTGTGTGTAGTGCAATGGAGATCACCTGTAATGTGACATGAACCCAAGGTCCCGGTTGAGGCCCTCCCTTTGGGTACCGAACTTAGCTATCACCCTCTGCTCGGCCACTTTCCTCTGCTGCCTGTCCCAAAGTCCACCTTGGAGGATGGCCACCCGAAGGTCCGAGGTTGAATGTCCTGGACCACTGAAGTGTTCCCCAACTGGGAGGGAACCCTCCTGTCTGTTGTGCGGTGTCCATTCATCCGTTGTCGTAGCCTTTGCTCGGTTTCCCCAATGTACCATGCCTCTGGGCATCCTTGCCTGCAACGTATAAGATAGACAATGTTGGCTGAGTCACATGAGTACCTGCCATGTACGAGGTGGGAGGTGTTCCCACGCATAATAGTGGTATCTATGTCCACAATCTGACAAATCTTGCAGCGTCCACCGTGACAGGGTTGCATGGAGTTGTCCTGAGAGCCGGGCAGTTTGCTACGAACAAGGATCTCTTTGAGGTTTGGCAGTTGTTTAAAGGCAAGTAGTAGAGATGTGGGGAAGGTCTTGGTGAGGTGCTCATCCTCATTGATAATGTGTTGCAGGTCACGAAGAACATGGCGTAATTTTTCAGCTCCTGGGAAGTACTGAACAACGAAGGGTACCCTGTCAGTTGCAGCCCGTGTCTGTCTCCTGAGGAGGTCATTACGGTTCCTTGCTGTGGCACGTCGGAACTGGCGGTCGATGAGTTGAGCGTCGTACCCCGTTCTTGTGAGGGCACCACTATTACGCGTGGGAACACCTCCCACCTTGTACATGACAGGTACTCATGTGACTCAGCCAACATTGTCTATCTTATACGTTGCAGGCAAGGATGCCCAGAGGCATGGTACATTGGGGAAACCGAGCAAAGGCTACGACAACGGATGAATGGGCACCGCACAACAGACAGGAGGGTTCCCTCCCAGTTGGGGAACACTTCAGTGGTCCAGGGCTTTCAGCCTCGGACCTTCGGGTGACCATCCTCCAAGGTGGACTTCGGGACAGGCAGCAGAGGAAAGTGGCCGAGCAGAGGCTGATAGCTAAGTTCGGTACCCATAGGGAGGGCCTCAACTGGGACCTTGGGTTCATGTCACATTACAGGTGATCACCATTGCACTACACACACACACACACGCGGACACAGGTACACACAGACACCCACACGCACCCTTATAGACACACACACTCCCACACATGCATCCCCTCATAGACTTAAGACACACTGCACTCACTACACACACACACACACACACACACACACACACACACACACACTCACAACCCCCACTCCAGACAGACACACACAGACCCACATGCACACATATATTTTGTGTGGTGAATTTTTTTGTACTTGCAGAGTTACATTGCACTTTTTTTAAAAACCACATACATTCATGTAGAACTCTGAGCTCAAAAACTGCATGAATTTATGTAAGACTCTGTTATCTCACTTTTTAGATTGGAATCAATCTAAACATCAGGTCATAGACAGAGAACACAGGGGGCTAACACCTTCAACATATTGTCTAGCTATCACCATTGTTAACAGCTAACCCGAGAATGCAACTTTTAAAAAAAGGGTTTTGTTATTTACACATGAAAGAAGTGAAACTACCACTGTATTCTAACAGATGAAAGGCTTAACAGACAATCAATTCTTCGATGTCTAATTTCAGTTACATCACACTGCAAATTTTTGCTATAAATTCTGTGTTACGATCGAGCCCTCCACAATCACCTGATGAAGGAGCGTCGCTCCAAAAGCTAGTGTGCTTCCAATTAAACCTGTTGGACTATAACCTGGTGTTGTGTGATTTTTAACTTTGTACACCCTAGTCCAACACCGGCATCTCCAAATCATGATTATATTAAGCTTTTCTAAATGTCCTGCTACTTCTTCATGAATAATGGACACTAGCATTTTCCCAATACCAATGTTAAACCATTCCTGATGTCTAAGGCAGGAGGTTTAGAGGGGATTTGAGAATTTTTTTTCCCCCACACTGGGGTGGCGGGAATCTGTGATGCACTGCCTGGGTACTTGGATGTGCACATGAAATTTATAACATTCAAGGCTATGGGCCTAGTGCTAGAAAGTAAGACCAGTACAGATTTAGACCTTTTTTTTTGTCAGTGCTGACTTGATGGTCCGAAGAGCCTCACATCTGTACTATAAACTTCTGCTTTCTGTTCCCTTTCCTTCTTGAACAGGGGCATCACATTAGACATTTTCCAATCATCTGGAATGTCCCAGAATCCAGCCAGTCATGAAATGGATTGGGCTGTGCTTTCATCATCTCTGCAGCCAATTCCTTTAAAACACTTCATCACAGACTATCAAGCCCCATTGACTTGTCTGCTTTCAGTCCCATTCAATCAGTCAAATACATTGTCCTTTCTGATAGAGGCTATAACAAGATTTTTCCTCCCATTGCTATCCTGCTTAGTTGATACATTTAGGATGTCTATAGTATGAAAACTAAAGCAAACTATTGCTTTAGATTGTCTGCCATTTCCCTGTTCCCCATTATCGGTTCCCCAATTGCATACTCCAATGGCCCCAAACTCACTTTGGATATAATTTCTGTTTGTATATGTATCGAAACTCTGCCTGTTTTCTATATTTCTTGCCAACTTACTTCAATAATCAATTTTTTCTCCTTTTATTGGCTTTTCAGATGACCATTGCAGATTTCTAATAAATTCCCAATTTTGTGACTAGTTTTCACTACTTTATATGCTTTCGCTTTATTGATCACAGATGGCTCATCCTTTTAATTGAGTCCTTCTTTTGGACTGCAATAAATTTAAGTGTTCTGAAGTTTCTGCTGTCTGCCACTGCACATCAAATGTCTGCCAACTTCCCTCAGTCTATTTCTCAGCAGCTTCAGACAACTGTTCTTTCATATTTCTGTCACGGCTTTTGTTTAAAATGAAGGCACTGATTTGGAACCTGAAATGGTCTCTCTCAAATGGAATGTGAAATTCTACCATTTTGTGATCCCAGACAATGCTGAACTGAGATCTCGGCAGTCTGGAGTGGCCTCAGCGTGGACTTTCATCCTTGAGATGATTCCAGGCTGGTCTCCTGGCCTCAAGAACCTCGAGGTGAAGCCCAGTACAGAACAAAGTCAAGGTCAAGCTAGAGGACTAGAGGCCAGGTGTTGGCATGAACTGGATTCGAAGGACTGTTATTCTGAACGTATTTCTTTATTTTTCCAATTTATTCCTATGATCTGTAATTCTGAACTTTTATTTCTTTATTTTTCAATATTTTCCCCCAAACATTTGCACTTCAGAATCTGTACTTTGTACCTAAGATAGCACCGTAAATGGTAACTTGTAAACTTTTCACTGTATTCTATTCCATTCTCACTAACTTAGCTCTGTGTGTATTACGAAATCTAAAAGAGCCTGTATCTCAGGTAGTTGTGCAATGTAGTGCTCCAAGAAATAATCCCTGATGTACTCTACAAATGCATCTTTCACATTACTCCTGCTCATCAGACTTCTCCAGTCAATATACAGATTAAAATAACTCATGACAATTGTAGTGCCCTTCTAACATGCCTCCTGTAATGGTAGATTTGTTTTGTCCTACAGTGAGACCAATCTTTGGTGGCTCCCACCTGTGACTCCTTTCCTTGGCTGTTCCTTCTTTTCACCCAAACTGGTTCCACAACACGGTCAAACGTATCTATGTCAATATTCAACAAGACTTGGAGGTGCAGTGGTTGGACTGGGGTGGACAAACCTAAAAATCACACATCATCAGGTTATCATCCAACAGGTTTATTTGTGAGCACTAGCTCGGTGCTCCGAAAGCTAGTGCTTCCAAATAAATCTGTTGAACTATAACCTGGTATTGTGTAATATTCAACAAGACACTGATACCTTCCTTTGTTAACAACACAATCCCAAGTATTTTTGCCTATTTTTCTAGAATAGAATATCTAGTCTTGATCACCCTGTAACCACATCTCTGAAATCACCATAAAGCCATTCATATAGTCCTATTTGTGCTGTCAACTCATCTATCTGGTCACAAATGCTCTATGCATTCAAATAAAGAACCTTTTTAAGCCCTGTGTTTTCACCATTATGCTCCATTATTATGCTTATATTACCTTTCTATTTCCTTCATTTCCATTTTTTCCTATGATACTTTGATATCTTTTGCCTTTTAAATGTATACGGCATGAGTGAGGCTGCACCTAGAGTATTGCGTACAGTCTTGGTCCCTTTACTTGAAGGGGGATGTAATTGCATTGGAGGCAGTTCAGGGGAGGTTCACTAGATTGATACCAAAGAATTGTTTAAGAAAGGTGGTAAGGAAAAGCTAGGGGACTTGAGAGACCAGTCAGTCTGACACCAGTGGTAGGAAAGTTTTTGGAGGGAATCCTAAGGACCAGGATTTACATGTATTTGGAAAGGCGAGGACTTACGAGGGACAAATGAGGACTGCAGATGCTGGAGATTGGAGTCAAGAGTGTGGTGCTATTAGGGACAGTCAACATAGCTTTGTGCATGGGAAATCATATTTCACTAACTTGATTGGATTTTTTTGAAGAAGTGACAGAGTGGTGATGAAGGCAGAGTGGTGGACATGATCTGTGTGGGCTTCAGTAAGTTTCCTTGGTTAGCAAGCTTAGATCACATGGAACAGAGGAGAACTAGCCATTTGGATACAAAATTGATTCGAAGCTAGAAGACAGAGGGTGGTGGTGAGGGTTACGTTTGAGACTGGAAGCCTGTGACCAGTGGTGTGCCACAAGGATCAGTGCTGGGTCCACTGCTTTTTGTCAGTTACATAAATGATTTGGATATGAGTATAGGAGGTATGGTTAGTATGTTTGCAGATGACACCAAAATTGGAGGTGTAGTAGACAGCGAAATTTACATCGGAGTACAAAGGAATCTTGATCAGATGGGCCAATGGGCCGAGGATTGGCAGGCAGAGTTTAATTTTGATAAATGTGAGTTGCTGCATTTTGGAAAGGCAAATCAGGGCAGGACTTACCATTAAGTGTATAAGGACCTGGGGAGTATTGTTGAACAAAAAGAGACCTTGGAGTGCAGGTTCATAGTTCATTGAAAATGGAGTCTCAGATAGATAGGATAGTGAAGGTGCAGTTTGGTATGTTTGCCTTTATTGGTCAGTTGGGAGGTCATGTTACAGCTGTACAGGACATCGGTTATGCCACTATTGAAATACTGTTTGTAATTCTGATCTCCCTGCTATAGGATTTTGTGAAACTTGAAAGAGTTCAGATAAGATTTACAAAAATGTTGCCAGGGTTGGAGAGTTGAGAGAGACTGAATAGGCTACGGCTATTTTCCCTGGAGCACGGAGGCTGAGGGGATTTATACAATCATGAGGGGCATGGATAGGGTAAATAGACAATTTATTTTCCCAGGGTGGGAGAGTCCAGAACTGGAGGGCATAGGTTTAAGTTGCGACGGGAAAGATTTAAAAAGGGATCTAAGGGGCAACTTTTTCACACAGAGGGTGGTGAGAGTATGGAATAAGCTGTTAGAGAAAGTGATGGAGGCTGTTACAATTACAACATTTAAAAGGCATCTGGATGAGTGTATGAAGAGGAAGGGTTTAGAGGGATGTGGGCCAAATGCTGGCAAATGGGACTAGATTTTATAGGATATCTGGTCGGTATGGACACATTGGACTGAAGGGCGTTTCTGCGCTGTATATCTCAATGACTCTGAGGGATTTGTCACATGAAGATAGATTGAGCAGTTTAGGCTATACCTTCTGAAGTTTAGATGAGATATAGGACATGCTAAAGGGTGTTCACAAATTAGATGGAGGAAGTGGTTTCCTCGTGGGGTAATCCAGAATGACGGGTCATAGTTTTAAATCTGCTACCCCTTATCCGAAAACAGAGATGAGGAGAAATTATTTTTCTCAAAAGGGTCGTAAATCTGTCCTTTACCAGCTCAACATATGATGGATGCCAAGACATTGAGTAAATTTGAGACAGACAGATTGTTAATTAGTAATGCATTTGAAGGCTTATTGAAAGTGAGCAGAAAAATGGAGTTGAGGCTCAGATGAGATCAGCCATGATCATATTAAATGGTGGAGCAGGTTCAAGGGGGCTGAATTGCCTATCCCTGCTTCTATTTCTTATGTTCTCATGTTTACTACCCTGTACTTCTTTCATTTCCTTTTGATTTTATAAGTGTGCCTTCAAGTGAACCTTTCCCCTCCATTCATTAAAGCCCCATCTAGAAGCCTAATTATATGATTCTCCAGGACACTGGTTCTAGCATCATTCAAATGAAGCCTGTCCCTCTGAAACAGCTCTCTCTTTCCACAATAACGAGCCCCATGCATTATAGAGTCATAGAGATGTACAGCATGGAAACAGACCTTTCGGTCCAACTCGTCCATGCCAACCAGATATCCCAACCCCCAGCACCTGGCCCATATCCCTCCAAACCCCTCCTGTTCACATAACCATCCAGTACTAGCCTCCACCATTTCCTCTGGCAGCTCATTCCATACACGTACCACCCTCTGCGTGAAAATGTTGCCCGAGAGGTCTTTTATGTTTTTCCTCTCTTGCCCCAAACCTATGCCCTATAGTTCTGGACTCCCCCACCTCAGGAAAAAGACACTGTTGATTTATCCTCTCCATGCCCCTCATGATTCTGCAAACTTCCATAAGGTCACCTCTCGGCCTCCGACGCTCCAGGGAAAACAGCCCTAGTTTATTCAACCTCTCCCCATAGCTCAAACTTCCAAACCCGGCAACATCCCTGCAAATCTCCTTTAAACCCTCCCCAAATTTCACAATATCTTTCCGATAGGAAGGAGACCAGAATTGCACGCAATATTCCAAGTGGCCCAACCAATATCGCGTACAGCCACAACATGACCTCCCAACTCCTATACTCCCTACTCTGACCAATAAAGGAAAGCATACCAAACGCTGCCTTCACCATCCTATCTACCTGTGACTCCACTTTCAAGGAGCTATGAACTTGCATTCCAAGCACTCCTTGTTCAGCAACACTCCTGAGGACCCTACAATTAATTGTATAAAGTCTTGCTAAGATTTGCTTGGAAACCATTTCTCCCATACCAATCTTTGAGCCAGATTTTTACTTTTTGTCTACTATCCAGAGATGCTTTTATTTGAAAGTTTTACCCCACCACCAAAGTTCTTTGTTTCAAAACCTTTATCTGCAACTAAGTTACCTGGGTCTCTAATTAAACAAAACATAACAAAATTAAGGAAAGGTAGGACGAAAGAACAAAATTAAAATGGAATTGGAAGGGGCACATTTACTTCTGTAATCTATTTATCTTATTCCTAATTGCATTTAGCTCAAGGAGTAATCTGGAAATGATCATCTTTGTGGTTTTGCTTTACAATTTAGCCTCACCTGCTTGTAACCCCTCAGCAGATCCCTTTCCAAGTCCTACTTAGTAATTGGTACCTACCTAGATCATGACAACTGGATTGTTTCTCTCTAGCACAGATGAGATGCCCTTAACTTTGACACCAGGTAAGCAAACCTTGGGACGACTCTGGCTTTGCTGCAGATGTCAGCATCTATTCCTCTAATTATGCTATCTCCTATTACTACCGCTACAACATTTCTTTTTGTCTCATCTTGAATGCACTCTGTACCAGTGCTATCATCAGTTTGCTCATCCTCTCTCCTGTTTGCGCCCTCATTCACAACAAGAGCAAGAACCATGTACCAACTGGGCAATAACTGAGAACTGAGGCTGCAAACTTAAATTCTGGATCTCAATAGCAGCATTGGCAGTCACACTCCCCTGACCGTGGACAAACTTTCATGTAATGTAGTTAATTAAAGGGGTGCAATTATCTCTGAACGAGTGTCCAGGTAAATCACAGAAATATTACAATACAGCAGAAGGCCCTTTTACCTGTAATGGCTCAGTAAATGAGCCTCATTATCGAGAGCCAATCTCCTGTTTCTTCCTCATACATTTTGTACATTTATTTTTATCCAAATAATCATCCAAAGCCCTTTTGAATGCCTCCATTGAACTGGCCTCCACCATATTTCCATACAGTGCGTTTCATACTCTAGCTCTTCACTCTGACTCCAGCTCATCGATTCTGAGGCAAAGGTGCTCAAGCAGCCACCATGTTTTGCAGATGTGCTCTCCATGAAACACACAGCATTCACCAGCTCGGTCTATTGCATTTAATGAATCGATTTGTATGTTAAAAATTTTTTAAGTGAATTTTCTAATTACTTTTCAGCTGTAACAATGTCCAAATTAGTTCAGACAAACCAGAATACATTTCTAAAAATCCTCACTAATCACCTGAATCTTTTGATGAAGTAACAGAGAAGAGTGATGGAGAGAAGGTAGTGGACGGTGTCTACGTGGATTTCAAGAATGCGCTTAACAAAATACCACAAATGTTTGATGAATCAAATTGATAATTATAAGAGGAGTATCAACATCACATTGGATTATTAAAAACTGTTTTTCATCTCTGAGTCAGTAAGTTGTGGCAAATGTTTTTTTGAAATTGGAGAATAGTACATAGTGAACTTCCCAAGAATAGGAACACTGCTTCTTTGAGATTAATTACTTGTACAAATTTTTAAAATTTGATGACACCAAACCCCGGAGGTATGGCAAACAACGACTATCTTACCAATTGATTACCAACAAGATACAAACAGGAAACTGAGAAGTGATGTATTTTGGCAGAGGAGAAAGGGAGAGGCACTACACACTTAGTAGCAACATTGTAAAGTGTGCAGGAATAAAAGCTGTCTGGACTTACATATGCAGAGAACTTTGAAGATAGGAGGACATATTCAGAAAGTAGCCAGCAGAGCAAATAGGAGTTCACTCGACCCAAAACGTTACCTCTGTTTTCTCCACAGATGTTGTCAAATCTACTGAGCTTTTCCAGAAATTTTGAATTTTGAAAGCAAATAGGGTCTTGGATTTCATAAATAGAGGTATTGAGTACAAAAAAAAGGAAGCTATGTTGTAGTTATATAACAAAGAACAGTACCCCGCAGGAACAGGCCCTTTGATCCATCGAAACTGAGCCAACAAATGATGCTTTTCTAAACTAAAAACTTTTCACCTCACATGGTTTGCATCCCTCTACTCCCTACCTATTCATGTATCTGTCAAGATGCTTCATAAACATTGCCACTGTATCCACCTTCACCACCTCTTCTAGCAGTATATTCCATGTAAAAAAATGTGCCTCTCACATCTCCTTTAAACACACCCATTTTTAACTTAAACATATGTGTTCCCTAGTAATTGATATTTCTGCCCTGGGAAAAAGACTTCACCTGTCTACGCCTCTCATAATTTTGTAAACTTATCAGGGCTCCTGCATCCTTCAACATTCAAAATAAATGACATTTGTCCAAACTCTCCTTGTAGGCAACATCCTGGGTAACAGTTTCTGTACTCATTCCAAAGCCACCACATTCTTCTGGTGGTGTGGCAACCAGGATTGCACACAATATTCCAAATGTGATCTAACTATAGATCTATGCAGCTGCAACATAAATTGTCTATTTTCATACTGAATGCCCTGCCTAATGACGGCAAACATGCCAAATGCCTTCTTGACCATCTTATCCACTTGTGTTCACACTTTCATGGAATTGTGGACCTCTATGTCCAAGTTCCTCTGTGTGATGATGCTACAAAGAGTTCTGCCATCGACCGTACAATTCCTTCCTGCATTAGATATCCCAGAATGCATCACCTCACAATTGTCTGGATTAAACTCCATCTGCCACTTCTCTGCCCAAACCTTTCTATCTCCTGCTATATCCTCGAGCAAACTTCCTCACAATCTGCAACTCCCCAATCTCTGTCGCCTGCAAACTTGCTAATCAGGCCACCTGCATTCTCCTGCAAATCATTTATCTATAATTACAAAAAAAAAACTGGGATCACCATAGTGATCTCTGAAAAACACCACTGGTCACAGAGCTCCAGTAAGAAAAACACTCTTCCAACACTAGTGTCTGTCTTCTATAAGCCAGATCTGTATCCATCTCACCACAGAGCCCATTTGAGTTCACCTTTTGTATCAGCCGGCCATAAGGAACCTTGTCAAAAGCCTTGCAAAAGTCTACATAGACATCATATACCACCCTGCCTTCAGCAAACATCTTTGCCACTTCCTCAAAACATCAAGTTTGTGAAATACAGTCTTTCTTGCACAAAGCCATGCTGCCTATGGCTAATAAGGTAGACAAGCAGAAAGAACAAAACAAGCCAGGCAGCATCAGGAGGTGGAGAAATCAATGTTTTGGGTGTAACTCTTCTTCAGGACTGGGGGTGGGTGTAAAGGGTGCTGTAGATAAAGAGGAGATAGGGTGGCTGACGTCTGCACCTCCTGATGCTGCCTGGTTTGCAGCAGGCAGAGGGGGATTGGTTTCACATTTAAAAGGGACCCGATGAACAACCTTTTCACACAGGTGGTACGTACATGGGACAAGCTGCCAGATGAAGTGGTAGACACTGTACAGTTACATAGATAGGAAAGGTTTAGAGGGATGTGGGCCAAATACAAGCAAATAGAACTAGTTCAGTTTAGGAAAGCTGGTTGGCATGAACCATTTTGGGCCGAAGGGCCTGTTTCCGTGCTGTATACCCCTATGACTCTATAAGCTGAGGGTACAAGATTATAGGTAAGAGATCAGTGGAGTAGCGTAAGGAAAAAACGTTGTTTTCCCCTCCATAAGTGATGATAACTTGAACATGGTACCTACTCGACTAGTTTAAGACAATGAATGACTTGAAAAGAAAATTCAATGGCTACTGAAAGAAGTAAATGTTCAGAACTACAGGGATAGATCAGGGGAATGGAGCAGACTGGATTTGATCTACAGAGCTGGTACGAAGAAGACTTGTCATCTGGCCTCCTTCTGTTCAATAAAATTGTTGCAAAAATATTGGAATATATGATGGTATTCAAAATCTATTTTGACACAAAGCAACTATCTTTGAACTATCTTAAAGATAAACAAAGACACCAACCTACCATTTCCATAAGGCAAATTAACATTTTTGATTGGCTGGCAAGTGATACATGATCAAACAAGCGTGCAAACATCCAATCACAGTCGGAAATCTTGCTGCCATCTCTCATCAGCTAACCTGATCAGGATTGGCAATGATCCCTATGCCAGTTGTTAGCATCCAGTTCACTAGTCATGGCTACAGATAACAACCCTGCTTGCTGCCACAGTATAATATCCCATCATCTCTTACAACAATACTGTCAACTTACAAAATACACAGGGTACTGCAATTAGTTGTTCACAAGATTGCCAAGGGAAAAGGGGGAAGAGGTAAAAATGTCCAAGAAAAGTGGAGGCAAACATAAATTTGACAACATGGAAACTTTAAAAAACACTTCATCTGGACTACCTGTGCATTGACACTGGAGACCAATGTTAACACAGCTTTATACATCAAGAAAAACATCAGTCTTCTTCAATATGCTCTGATTAATAATTGTTTAGTTCAATTTTGTTTTCAGAAACAATAAACTTCCAAGCAAAAACCTGAAAAATTCAGCATGTCAACTGTTCTCTGATAACATTCGAATCATAAGACTGACCAAATGAAACTCAGTGCTGATTTTATAGGCCAAAAGCAAGTTTTCAAAATGCTGGTAGAAACGTTTGAAAGATCTTACCTGTTGTTTAGATTGGTAGACAATGGAACACTCACATTAGGTGGTACAGCTGCATGCGTTAGTGGACTTGCATTTTGCGCTATTGAGATGGGAGTCTGTATAACTCCATTTAAAGTACCCACAAATCCATTTATTGCTAGGTGATTTCCTGGTAAAGTTCCCATTAACCCACCTACTGAAGACATTGTGGGGATGGAGGAGGCCATTGTCTGCATACCGCTAGCTAGTGCTCCTGACATACAATTAACCTGATGAATTCCTGATCCTTGCAGAGCTGGACTCTGACCAGTTGTCGGTGGACTAGCGAGAGAAGAACTGCTAGTACTCTGTCCACTGCAAGCCCGTTCCTAAAATTATAAGATTCAAATTTACTATGCAGCTTCTTTACAACGAAACATAAGAAAACAAATGCTTAAGAACTACATTTATATAGTACAATAGTTAACTACTAAACAAAGTTAATCACAGAGCAAAGACATTGAAAATGAGTAAACATGACAAAAAAAAAAAAGAGGGAATAAGGGGTAATGGCACAGAACCATGTTGGGACCAATTTTCTGGTGAATCAAATAACTAGGGCTGTAGAAAGGGCTTTAAACCAATGGTGGGGGAGGGTGTGGGCAAGCTTGCAAACTAAAATGGCAGAATTACAAGGCAGTTATCTTGATAATGATAACCAGAGTGGGACTGAAAGAAACAGTACACAAATAGTAAATAGGGTGAAGGGGGGAATAATTATAGAAGGGTAAAATTAATGGCTAATCACTTAGAATCCCTACAACGTGTGAACAGGCCATTCAGCTCAGCAAGTCCATTCTGACCCTTCAAAGGATCCCATCCAGAACCATCTCCCTATCCTTGTAACTTTGCATTTCCTATGGCTAATGCACCTAACCTACACATACCTGAACACTATGGGCATTTTAGCACAGCCAATCCATCTAACTTGCACATCTTTCGACTGTGGGAGGAAACTGAAGCACCAGTGGCAATCTACTCAGACAGGGGAGAACATGCAAACTCCACACACAGCTGCCCAAAGTTGGAATTGAACCCGGGTCCCTGACACCGTGAAGTAGCAGTGCTAACCACGGAACCACGGTGTTTGCCCTTGAACGAGAATAGTGTTCAGAACAAAATAAATGAATTAATAGCACAAATGCAAGTTAACAGATACGATCTGTGTAGCCATTATTAAGATACAGTTACAAGTAGATCAAAGCTGGGAACTAAATGTTCAAGAAGATGCAAATTTTTGGAAGAATAGGAAAGGGTGGGGAGGTAGCATTAATAATACAGGATGAATTAATTATGATGGCAAGAAATGATCTTGGATTGGAAGGCGTAGAATCCACATGGCTGTGGGCAAGAAATAAAAAAGGGAGGAAGACACTGGTAGAAGTTGTCTGTAGGGTCCCTAACAGTAGCTATATGATGGAACAGAGAATAAATCAGGAGATATTGAAGGCAGGTAACAAAAGCAGTATATTATGCATAGGTGACTTTAATTTTCATGTAGATTGGGATAGTCAGATTGGCAGAAACAGACAAAAAGATGACAAGTTCCTAGACAAGTTGATGAGGGTCGAGCAGTGGGTGTGGTGTATATGGTGTATATGTGGTGTGTATGGACTCAAGCAAGGCATTTGATAAGATTCCCCATGGTAGGCTCATTCAGAAGGTCAGGAGGAATGGGATACAGAATTGGCTGGTCGACAGAAGACAGCGAGTGGTACTGGAAGGAAAGTATTCTGCCTGGAAATCAGTGGTGAGTGGTGTTCCACAGGGCTCTGTTCTTGGGCCTCTACTGTTTGTAATTTTTATTAATGACTTGGATGAGGAGATGGGTTAGCAAGTTTGCTGACAACACAAAGGTTGGAGGTGTCGTTGGCAGTTTAGAGGTCTGTTGTAGGCTGCAGCGTGACATTGACAGGATGCAGAGATGGGCAGATGGAGTTCAACCTGGATAAATGCGAAGTGATGCATTTTGGAAGGTCGAATTTGAAAGCTGAGTACAGGATTAAAGGCAGGATTCTTGGCAGTGTGGAGGAACAGCAGGATCTTGGTGTGCAGGTACATTAAAATTGCCACCCAAGTGGACAGGGTTGTTAAGAAAGATTATGGTGTTTTGGCTTTCATTACGGTGTGGGGATTGAGTTTAAGAGCCGTGAGATCTTGTTGCAGCTCTATAAAACTTTGGTTAGAACACACTTGGAATACTGTGTCCAGTTCTGGTTGCCCTATCATAGGAAAGATGTGGATGCTTTGGAGAGGGTTCAGAGGAGGTTTACCAGGACGCTGTCTGGAATGGAGGGCTTATCTTATGAAGAGAGGTTGACTAAGCTCAGATGTTTTTCATTGGAAAAAAGGAAGAGAGGGGACCTAATTGAGGTGTACAAGATAATGAGAGGCATAGATGGAGTTGATAGCCAGAGACATTTTCCCAGGGCAGAAATTGTTAACATGAGGGGTCATAGTTTTAAGCTGTTTTGCGGAAAGTATAGAGGGATGTCAGAGGCGGGTTCTTTACTCAGATTTGAGAGAGCATGGAATGAGTTGCCAGCAGCAGTTGTGGAAGCGAGGTCATTGGGGATATTTAAGAGACTGCTGGACATGCATATGGTCACAGAAATTTGAGGGTTTGTACATTAGGTTTACCTTACATGAGGATCAATGGTCAGCACAACATTGTGGGCTGAAAGGCCTGTTCTGTGCTGTACTGTTCTATGTTCTATAAGAATTCATAGTATGTATTTAGGGCAGTTTCCTAGAACACTATATGGTGGATCCAACCAGAGATCAGGCTAGTTGGATCAATCAATGTGTAATGAGGAAACAGTGACCATAACATAGTAGAATTTAGCATTCAGTTTTATCAGTTTTATCAGTTTTAGTGGGGGGGGGGGGGGGGGGGGGGGGGAGAAGAGAAGAGAAAGAGTTTGGAATTTGGGTCAGAAATAACTGCGTTAAATTTAAATAAAGTTAATTACAAAAAAATGATGGCAGAGCTGGTTACAGTACTCTGGGAAAGGAGTCTAGCAACAAGGACAGTTAAGAAACAAAGGGTAAACGCTTAAGACAACAGCTCATGGCTCACAACAAGATACAATCTCTGTTCCTCAGTAAGATGTAAGAAGTGGATAAACCCACTATGGTTAAACAGGAAAGTGAAAGACCATATTAAATTAAAACATACACTGTGGCAAAAATTAGTGGTAAGCCAAAGGATTGAGAAACTTTTAAAAACCAACACGATTATCAAAAAAAGGGAGAAATTAAACAGTGTAAACTTGTCAATATTATCAAGATGGACAGCAAGAACTTCTTGAGAGACATACAAAGGGAGAGAGAAACCAAAGTAAATATAGCCTCTTAGACTACAAGACTGGGGAAATAAAAATGGGGAACCAGGAAATAGCAGTAGAGTTGAATAAATACTTTGAATCAGCCTTCAAAGAAGACAACACTGGATAGTTTTCCAAAATTATTTAATAATCAAGGAGCAAAAGGTGATGAAACAAATACAATAACTATCACCAGAGAAAAAGTGCTACTGAAACAATTGGTGGTAAAGATTAACATGTTTTCTGGACTTGACGTGATGCATCATACGTTAGTGAAGGATGTAGCTAGAGAAATACTAGATACACTTGTGGTAATCTTCCAAAAATCCTTAGATTCTGGAAAAGTTTCAGGACTGGAAAGTTATCAATATAACAGTTTTATCTAAAAAGACATGGAGATAAAGAACAGGTAACTATAGATCAATTAGTTTCATCTCTATATTTAGGAAACTGCTAGGTTCTTTTGAAAAGAATCTAATAACAGATCATTTAGAAATAGATAGCAATGTCAGCACGGCTTTTTCAAGGGGAAGTAGACAGACAGGAGGCTGGAAGAACACAGCAGGCCAGGCAGCATCAAGAGGTAAAGAAGTCGACGTTTCGAGTGAAACTCTTCTTCAGGACTGGGCATGGGTGTAGGGGGAGCTGCAGATAAAGGGGGTGGGTTGGGACAGGTTGGTGAAGTGGGGATAGGTGAAGACAGGTAGAGACTACCCGGTTGGTAGCAGAGAGCAGAGGCATTAAGGGGGAGGGGCTGGAAAAGGAGTCAGGGGCTGTAGGGTGCTCAGACGGAAGATAAGGTGTAGTTCCTTTAATAGGCGCTGTGGCTCATTGTGGCAATCGAGGAGGCCAAGGATAGTCATGTTAGAAAGGGAGTGGTTGGGGGAATATAAATGGGTGTGGACTGGGAGGTCGGGTTGGCCCCCGCTGACCAGGTTGCAATGCTCGGAGAGCCGTTCCCTAAGCTTAAGTTCGGTCTTCCCGATGTACAGAAGATTACATCAGGAGCATCTGATGCAATAAACTGGGTTGGAAGAGAGGCAGGAGAACTTGTGTCTCATATGGAAGATGTTTTGGGCCCTGGATGGTGGTGGTGGTTGTGTGTGTGTGTGTGTGTGTGGGGGGGGGGGGGGGGGGGGGAGAAGAGAAGGGTGGTGTACTGGCAGGTTTTGCTTTTCTGGTTGCAGCGATGATGTGAACCAAGGACTGTCAGAGGGAACAGTCCTTGCAAAAGGCTGAGAGGGGTGGGGAGGGGAAGATGTTGTTGGTGGTGGGGTCTATTTGAGTTGCCAGAAGTGTTTGAGGATGATGCGTTCGATGCGAAGACTAGTGGGGTGGTAGGTGAAGACAAGGGGGACTCTGTCCTTATTGTGTTGAGGGGAGTTTTAGAGCAATGGAATGGGGAATGGAGGTGATGCGGTGAAGGGCTGTCTAGATGACTGAGGGAAGAAAAGTGCATTCCTCAAAATAGGTGGGCATCTGGGATGCTCATTAGTGGAATGTCTCCTCGTCCGAGCAGATGCAGCGGAGATGGAGGAATTGGGAGAATGGGATGGTGATTTTGCAGGATACTGGATGGGAGAAGGTGTAGTCCAGATAGTTATGGGATTCTGTGGGTTTGTGGTAGAAGTCCGATCTGCAGAAAGTAGCTGGAGATGGAAATGGTGAGGTCACAAAATGGGAGGACAGTGTCTGAGATGGACCAAGTGAATTTGAGGGCAGGGTGGAAGTTGTGGGTGAAGTCGATGAACAGCTCCAGTTCAACCTGGGTTCAGGTCACTGCACCAATGTAGTCATCGATTAACAGTGGAAGAGTTGGGGTACAGTGTCTATGTAGGTGCTGAGGAGAGACTGTTCGATATGGCTGACAAAGATGCAGGTCTAGCTGAGGCCTATCCGGGTACCCATGGCCACACCTTTGATTTGGAGGAAATGTGAGGAGTTGAAGGAAAAGTTATTGAGGGCCCAACCGCCCCAGCAGATCCACCGTCTTGGCAAGTTCCTGCCCCACCGAACTCATTCTCATCCTACCTCAACTCATCCTCTCCCCCATAGTTCAGGCACTTTCCACTTACATCCGCAACACCAACTACGCCCTCCATATCTTCAACAACTTCCAGTTCCCCAGCCTGCAGTGCTTTCTCTTCACTCTCAACATGTAGTCCTTATACACATCCCTGTCCCACAAGGACGGTGTCCTGGCCCTCCACTTCTTCCTCTCCAATAGATCCATCCAGTACCCCTCCACCAATACCCTCCTCCGCCTCGCCGAACTGGTCCTCACCCTCAATAACTTTTCCTTCAACTCCTCCAATTTCCTCCAAATCAAGGGGGTGGCCACGTGTACCTGGATGGACCCCAGTTACACCTGCCTTTGTCAGCCATATCTAACAGTCCCTCTTCAGCACCTACTCAGGCACTGTACCCCAACTCTTCTGCTGTTACATCGATGACGGCATTGGTACTGCATCCTGCACCCAGGCTGAACTAGAACAAGTCATCGACTTCACCCATAACTTCCACCGCACCCTCAAATTCACTTGGACCATCTCAGAGACACCCTCCCCTTTCTCGACCTCACCATTTCCAACTCTGACAACAGTCTGCAGACAGACGTCTACTATAAAACCACAGTCTCCCATAACTACCTTTTGGAGGAACACACCTTATCTTCCACCTGGGCAGCCTACAGCCTTGAGGACTCAACATTGAATACTCCTCCTCCCACCCAGTATCCTGCAAAAACTCCATCCCATTCTCCCAAATCCGCCGTCTCCGCCCAGACGAGGAGACATTCAACTCGTGAGCATCCCAGATGTCCACCTAGTTTGGGCAACGCACTTTTCCTTCCTCCCTCCCTCATCCAGACAGCTTTTCGCCACACCACGTCCAAGTCCCCTTCCACTGCTCTAAATCCCTCCTCCCCCAATGCAATACGGCAATAGTCCCCCTTGAACTTACCTACCATCCCAATAGTTTCTGCATCCAATGCATCATCCTCAAACACTTCTGCCAACTCCAAATAGACCCCACCACCAAGAACATCTTCCCTTCCCCACCTGTCTCAGTCTTCTGCAGTGACCATTGCCTCTGACAGTCCTTCATTCAGTGGCTGGGGGTGGTGTGAACACCCAGGTATCTTTCACTGCAACCAGAAAAATACAAAACCTGCTAGTACACCACCCCTTCACCTCCATCTAGGGCCCCAGACAGTCCTTCCAGGTGAGACAGAGGTTCAACAGCCTCTGTTCCAACCTCGTTTATTGCATTAGGTGCTCCCGATGTGGTCTTCTCTATATAGGGGAGACCGAACATAAACTTAGGGAATGACTCACCGAGCACCACAGCTCGGTCTGCAGGGGCCGACTGGACTGCCCAGTCAGCACCCATTTCAATTTACCCAACGACTCCCTTCCTGACATGACCATCCTTGGCCTCCTCCATTGCCAAAATAAACCAAAGCGCCTATTGGAGGAACAACACCTTATCTTCCACCTGGGTGCCCTACAGCCTTGAGGACTCAACATCGAATTCTCAATTTCAAATAACCTCCCTCCCCATACCCTGACCCCCTTCACAGCCCCGACCTCTCACAGTCACTGCTCCCTGCCACCAACTGGATTCATTCCTCCCATTGTCCAACAAGGCCATACTCTCTACCAGTCTTCACTTATCTCCACTTCATCATCCTGCCCCAACCCACTCCCTTTATCTGCAGCTCCCCCCACACCCACTCCCGGTCCTGAAGAAGGGCTACACAAAAAACATTGACTTCTCCACCTCCTGATGCTGCCTGGCTTGCTGTGTTCTTCCAGCCCCCTGCCTGTCTACTTTGGATTCTAGCATCTGCAGTTTTTTTTGTCTCTATCTAAACATCTTCAAGGGAAAGTCATAACTGACAAATTTATTAGAATATCTTGAACAGATGACAAGCATGATAGATAAAAGGAAGCAATGGATGTAATATATTTGTTATTTCAGAAGGTTTTGAGAAGGTACCACACATTAGGCTACATAATAATAGCCTATCGTGCTGTAGATAATATATTAGCATGGATAGAGGGGTGGCTAGCTAGATAGACAGTTGGGCTGAGGGGGGCATTTTCAGAATGACAATCTTTAACTCGTAGAGATCCATGCTAGGTCCATAACTATTAAACACAATATATATTAGTGACTGGATGAATGAATGCACTATGACCAGGGGGATGAGACAAATGTAAGTGGCAAGGCAAATTGCGAAGATAAGACTAAGAGTCTGAAGATGTATACTGACAGGTTAAATGAGTGGGCAGAAACTTGACAGTGGAATATAAGTTAATGTGAGGTTATGCATTACGGGAGGAAGAATAGAGGAGCTGATTATTATTTAAATTTTTTTTTAAAATGCAGAAAGCTGCAGCAGAGGGGGTTTTGGAAATCCTCAATGAATCACAAAAAGTTAGCAGCCAAGTTCAGCATGTAATAGGGAAGGCTAGTAGAATGGTGGCCTTTAATTGACACATTTTGCTAAAACTACAGAGTACTAGTCAGACCACAGCTGGAATACTGTGAATGTTTTTTTGTTCTGTTACCCAAGAAAAGATATACTGGCTTTGGCTGTACACCAGGCATGGAGCAACTGTCATACAAGGGGAGGTTAAGTAGGTTGGGCCCGTCCTCGTTGGAATGAGAGGTGATCTTACTGAAACCACAAATCAAAGCAATAATACAGCACAGAAGGAGGCTGTTCAGCCTATGTTGTCCATGCCGACCCAAAAACACCTAGATGCCCCTTCTGTACCCATCTTCTTATACATGGCCCAGAGCCCTGCAGTTTGTAGCACTTAAGGGGCAGATCCAGGTACTTTTTTTAAAAAAAAGAGTTTAAGGTCTCTGCCTCAACCACCAACTCAGGCAGTGACTTCCAGACATTCACCACCATCTGTGGAAAAACATTTTTCCTTGCATCCCCATTAATCCTTCTGTCACTTAATTTGAATCTATGACCCCAACTTTTGAACTCTCTGCCAAGTGAAACAGGTTACTCATGTCTACTCTATCTCTAACCTTCACAATTTTGTATGCCTCAATCATGTCACCCTTCAGCTTCTCTGTTCCAAGAAAATCAATGCCAACCTCATTCTAGTAAATCTCTGCATTCTCCTCAGAGTAATTACTTCCGTTCTGTATGTGGTGACCACAACTCTACACAGTACTCCATGTTGTGGCCTCAACAGTGTTGTATATCATTATACCTGCATCAATATCTCTATTTTTGTATCCTACACCTTGGTCAATGAGGGGCAACATTCCATATGTCTTTGTTACCTTCTTATCTACCCATAATGCTACTTTTAGGTACTGTGCACTTGCACGCCAAGATATCTCACTTCATTTACCCTTCTCAGTATATTCCCATTTAAGGTGCATTGCCTTTTTACTCTTTGACCTCCCAAAATGCATTAAGTTCACACTAATCCGCGTTGAATCCATCTGCCACTTTCCTGCCCGCTCCACCAACCCATCCAAATCATTTTGGAACTTACAGCTATCCTCTACACTGTCCACTACAAAGCCAATTTTTGGGTTGTCTGCAAATTTCCCAATTGTGCCTCATCTGTTCAAATCCAAACTGTTGGCGTATAAACCAACAGCTGGACCCCCAACACAAAGCCTTGCAGAACACCACTTGAAATGGCTTTCCAATTGCAATGAAGTCATTGACCATTACTCTTTATTTCTTGTTACTAAGCCAACTTTGATCCAATTCAACAATTATCCTATACCCCATGGGCTTTTTTTTTTTACCAGTCTGTCATGTGGAACATTGTCAAACACCTTACTAAAATCCATGTAGACAGTATCCACTGCATTACCCTCATCAATACTCTTGTCACTTCCACAAATTAAATTTGTGATGCATGACTTTCTCTTTACAAACGCATGCAGACTATCCCTGACTAATCCAGGTCTCTAAGTGACAGTTTATCTGATTTCTCAGGATTGATTCTAACAAATTGCCCTCCATGAAAGTAAGCTTAACTAGCCTAAATGTTGTAAAAACAATGACTGCAGATGCTGGAAACCAGATTCTGGATTAGTGGTGCTGGAAGAGCACAGCAGTTCAGGCAGCATCCAAGTAGCTTCGAAATCAACGTTTCAGGCAAAAGCCCTTCATCAGGATGAAGGGCTTTTGCCCGAAACGTCAATTTCGAAGCTACTTGGATGCTGCCTGAACTGCTGTGGTCTAGCCTAAATGTTTGGCATTTCCTTTGTACCCTTTCTAACAACAGGACCCTATTTACAGTCCTCCAGCACCTCATCTATCTAGTGAAGCTTGGAAAATAACCCTCAGAGCACTTGCTGTTTCCTGTCTGGCCTCCTCCAACATCCTACAGAACAATCTATCTGACCCTGATAACTCATCCATTTTCAAGGATTCCAACTTCTCTAATACTTCCCCTCTCATTATGATTATTTTGTACAATATTCCACACAATAAATGGGAATATACTGAGGGAGGTAAATGAAGTGAGAGACCTTAACATGCAAGTACACAGTATTTAAAGGTAGCATTATGGGTAGATAAGATTCTAACAAAAGATTCAACATAACAGGAGATAGGGTAGAGGAAATGAGTCTGGAATAAAAGGAATGTTAGAATAACACAAGAATAAAGAGAGCCTGGGGCAGGCAAATCCAAAAGACTTTAAACTTGTGCTATGATTGATGCAGCAGGTGCGTGAAGAAAGCAGAAAAAGGGAATGACAAGTTCTACTTCTTCACTACCAAAAGCAGCATTTGATTGTGGAAAAGGAGGAATTTTTAGGATAGTGCTGTCAAATGTAACAATCAGATCAGTTATTTAATAGGTCAGCTCAAACCTGGAGTTTAGGATATACACTGGGTGGGGGGGGGTGGAAATGACTAGGAGAGAATTGGAACAAAACTTCAAGAGCAGAACTACCAAGCAGTTCAATTGATACAACGGTTATAGCAGGTGAAGGGCAGTGGAGGAGAACTAGGAGATTACGACTAGCAAGTGTTGTATAGAACCATGGTGCAACATTACTCTCCCACAGCAGAGTTTGAGGAGAGTGATAGTGGAGCTTAGGCAGTGGACAGATAAGGAGGTGGTAACAAAAAAAACAAGCAAATAATCAGAAATTGCCGAGTCAATGTTTGAGACTTTGAAGATAGCCTGTATACTGAAACGACAGATAATTATCTCAAGTACTAAGTAAAAGTAATAAATAAGAAACACCTGGGTTGGTATTGGAAGTGAATTTTCAGGCAGAAAGCTGTTGCTCAGATGGGAACCTTTGCTGCTGTGCAAGGAAGTTGCGTTGTGAACTAAAGAGAATACATTAAAATTGAATTTTTAACATAAAATAGTATTTTTCATTGCAAACAAAATAATTTTGACCAATAAAGTTGAGCATAATATCACTTACCAGTTTGTACAGTGAATGGGTGTATTGGAGTTGTTGGACTGGTATTTGAATTCATGACAGGAAATGGGACTGAAAGCTGAGCATTTAGTAGCTGGAGGCGCTCCTTCTTAGCTGTCAAATTCTTAATTTGCTCCTCCAGCTGCCGATTTTCAACTTGAAGTTGGTGTAGTGATTTCAACATTCCCATAACTATTTGGACAAAAATGGGTGAATAACTTAAAACATAGTTGTACCAATGACAAACTTCAAACACCTTAACCAAAAAAATGCAAAGAAATTAAAGATTTGGAAGAAATTAGTGAAAGGAAGCATATCATAACTGGTAAGATTTCTAATAGTAGAGGAAAAGTCAGTCAGGTGAAGAAAATAAAATTTTAAACATAGGTATGAAGCTAAAAATGAAATGCAATTAGAGTTCTATTTTACACATAAGAGTATTTAAGTTGAATATTTCAAAGACACTGGTTATTACATAATTGGAGTTTTATATGCTTTTGTGAATAACTCAGCATAGTGAAGATATAAAAGGCATGGAAAGGACACAGTGAGGATGCATCAGAATTACACAAGGAATTGTGTTATGGTGTAGAGAAAGCCTTCTTGAAAGGTTAGCGCTCTTTTAGCTTGAGTAAGGAAGGCTCTGGGACTTAACACATCTTTTAGCATTGTGGAATGTTTAGAGAAGGAAAATAACTACTTCCACTAATTGGTGAATTAGTAACAAGAGGATATACATGCAACATTATCCCAAGAATGACAAATATGTGAAACTAGAAGAAACATTCTCATATTTCAGCTCCACACATTGGACAGAACAAGAAACATATCACAAAAGACTACTGAAGTAGAAATACTTAACATCCTTGAAAACAAATGAGCTATGTGGAAAATCAGGACAATAGGATTACAGCACACTATGAAATTTCAAGACCTCATATTAGCCTGTGTTGCGTTAGGTCCCATACAAGCCCCAAATCTGATATGATTCCAAAAGGAATCCCTAAACTGTTAAGCTCCCTGGTGAGGGGGGGGGGGGGGGGGGGGGGCAGATGCACTAGCTCACCCGCTCCTCCGTTTGTTGCAACAAGATTAATTTATAAATAGATCCCTTCCCTTGTGGATACCTTTCCGTCGAGATGCAAGTTTTAAAAGGAGCTAGTTTAGCCAGGTTTTTTTTAAACTAACAAGAGGGAGTTCATTCAATAGTAAAGTCACGAAAAATTGGTCATCTAACCACTTAAACAACGATTAGAAATAAGAGGCAGTCCAAAAGATAACTTTCGTTTAAAGAATGGATAAATTGTTCACAAAGAATGGATAGTTTACTGTTGCAGTGGAAGTTACTGGAAGTTTTAATATTGGTAGTTGAACAGTCAATTTAGAGATTCTTAGTTTTGCAGGTTCATTGAGAACCTATTATTCTACTTTCTTTTGACCATGACTGAATCTCAGTATTCAAGTTGAGAGAAAGCCCTCTGTTTTCCTATAACCTTTGTCTGATCTACCTGTGAGCTGACTTCTAGCACTCTACAAGAGAGTTCCTTTACCAGCAACACAGGGGTGACTAGCAGATACTTCTTCAACAGTGACCTTCACAGTACACAATGCTCAAACTCTGGCTTGCACACACAGGCATCTTAGCCCAAGGGCATGCACAAGAAGCTCCGTCCCACCAGTGCATACAAGTAAAGTCGAAGCTGGCTTTTTAACCCATGTCCCTTGGGCATTCTTTAGAGAGAAAAACACAATGTGTTTGCAATTTGGGACATAATTCATAGCGGGTGGCTCACTGTCGGCAAAGAGGCCTCTCGCTAACTTTGTACTCACAAGAGATCACAGTCTAACCTGATCTGACATCTTTTCCCCTTTTGAAGGGCTTTTGTTTGAAGTTCCTTCAACATCCTTAGGTATGCCATTCTATGGTTTGGTTTCTCCAGACAGCCACTTAATTTACATCCAAAGCAGTCAGCCCTCTTTTAAAAACACATTTTGGAATTACAAATTAAAATGTCCATAATATGATGGGTTCTGATCAGTGGTCACGAACACCTGATAGATAGAAAATAGTTTCTATGCACACTACCGTAATCTTTGAATCTTAGAGGAACCATAGGCTTTCCTTAAACTCAGTGTAAGGAACCATTGATCATTTGGAATCTTCATCTCATTACCTAACATGGAGGTTTTGCTGATTTTCTTTCCTCCAAACTTAAGCAATAATTCCTAAGGTTTCTTTTCATTTGACTTCATTACTAGCAAACTTGCTATATTTTAAAATGTCAAACTCACATCAAAAGGAGAAGAAATTAATGTGAGATAAAAACTGAAAATCTGTATGTATAATTTAATGCTTATCTAGCCAAATATTATATTATAAATGTTTTGATGACAGTGCAATTAAAAGGATCAGAATGCCAAGACTTACAAATGAGTTCAAGCCTTTAAATCAGAAAGATGTCAAGTCATCAATTTTTGAATGAAAGATTATTAGATCTGGCCAGGAATTTAAGTTTGGTAAAATCTGAAAAATATTATTTTAGCTATTAATGCAGCTTAGGCATCCAATAATAATTATGACATTTAGACAAGGAAAGCCACAAGTCTATGGTGACCTATTGAAATGCAGCTGGTAATTGGTTAGAAACCGATGCCGTGGTAAATGAACAATCAACCCTGTTCTGGTCCTGATTGTAGTTACACTAACAACAGAAATTACTGTGGCAAAGTTGTGAAAAGGCAACATTAGATACAGAAGTGATAGAAGTCATTGTTAAATACTCTGTGTGCAATTATGGTTAAGATCTACATATAAGACTTCTAGTCCTGGAGGGTAACTAGTACTGTCTCTCTCATATCGTGGTCAATATAGAATAACACAACAGAATTATGTTGTTTCATCTAGTCTGCATCAGCTTGTTTTTGAAGAGAAATCACATTGATCCAACTCCCCAGCTCTTTTCACATTATCATTACTTTTTTTCCTTCCAATATTTAGGCAACTTCCCACAAAGTTACTATTGAATCTATTTTCACTAGTCTATCAGACAATGCTTTCCAATGCAAACCACTCTTACAAAACAAACAAAAACAGAAGCTGCTAGAAAAGCTCAACAGATCTGGCAGCATCTGTGAAGGGAAATCAAAGTTAACATTTCAGGTCCTGTGACCCTTCTTCAGGATTTGCAAAACAGATTTTTTTTCTGATTGCCAACATTGGGTTCTTTTGCTCATCATCTTCTAACCTTAAATGTGTTCCCTCTGGTTACCAATACTTTTGCTAGTGAAAACATTTTCTCTTCATTTACTCTCTAAATCTTTCATGATTTTATGCACCTCTAGAAAACTTACTCTTGGTCATCTCTGCTTTCAGGAAAGAAACCCCAGGTTCTTCAGTTTATATAAACACCGTTCTTCAAAATATTCTGGTAAACCTATACTTCACATCAGGCAGAATCTCGTGGAAGGATCCCTCTGATATCTTGCAAGAATTCACACCAGGGTTGCTCGTCACTATTCTCTTGTGGCAAGCTCCTGTCCATTACTGGATTAATATCAGCAGTGACAAGATGAGACCTTTAAAGCAAGTGTTAATTGCCTACTTAAGTGCCTCAATTGGCAGAAGAGGACATTTGTCCATGGACTTTCCTGCCATGCTCTTAATCAATGTAGAGACTGGAAGATGATGTCTTACTCTAAGCACATTCTTCTTAAAATGTTGCAAAACTTATGCCAGAACAAAATTAAGTTTATATATGCAGCATAGATTTTGTATTCTATCCCTATATTAATAAATTACGTGCTTTATAAGCTGTTTTGTCAACGCATCCTGCTAGCTTCAAGTAATCCTGCATCCTCTTTAAAATTGTGCTATTTACGTTCTATTATCTAATCTTAAACTTCACATCCTTCAATAAAGGAGAGAAAACTTGAGGGGAAAAATGGCCAACTGTTAATTTATGCTTATTACTAATTTTCTGGCAAATACACTGGAAGATATGATCCCAAACGTTTCTTTCAGAAGCATGACTACTTAAAAAAAATTCTTCTCTTGCAGTCCCTCAAGATCGAGGGTTATTTGCTCCAACTTAGATTCAAATGAGATCTGAGATGGCCAATAAGTCCATTGTAAAATCTGCACATTGCCACATGCAAGACATCTAGTATTTGAAAGGGCAGGCAGATGAGTATTTTGGAGGTGTGTACACTTAGGCTAACATTTTATTGATATGCTAGTTGTATCAATCTTAAGCATACTTAAGTGAAGGGCATGAAGTAGCTTGAGCATATGTAAAAAGATACTTCTGAGGCTCTTGTAATTCAGTGGCACTGTCCCTTAACATGGTTCCAAATTCTACATGCAACACAGGTGTGCCATAACATGCCTGAACAGGTTGATTTATACTTAGACACTTTTCGGACACTGTACTGGGAGGAAGCCAGTCACATTGAGAACATCTATAATTCCTTTCGACAGACCTCCTGGGAGTGTGGTCATGCCTGAGCTCAGAGAAGGGCAGTTACTTGAAGAGTCTGGTTTCAAATGACATATCCTAACCAGTACAGCTGGTTTTGAATATTTGCTGCTTTGATGGTCGGTACATTCACTTGGGAGAGGATACTGCTGTTGGACCACCTCTCTTCGACCAGATTTGTAGGATCTTATGAACATATTCCTGCATACTATACCCCATGTCCAGCATTTATCGACAGGTGTGGTGGAACCATCACAACAAGAACTGTTCAACCTATGCTACATTCAATCCATTTTGATACAGAAACACAGCAAACAGGATCACAAGTGAGCCATTCAGCCCTGAGCATGCTGTGCCATGCAGTTTGATCATAGCTAATTATCCAACTCAGCACCCTGTTCCCGCTTTCTCTTCATGTCCTATGACTACAGAACGACTGCAATCGCAGTCTCAAACTCTATCATGCAGATGATAATTGGCATATACTCACTCAGCAACTGAGCTCCGGATCACAGTCCATTCATTCGGCAGGGCACGAGGAACCTTTCATTAAACACTGGGAAAATGGAATTCCTATTCCAATAAACTTCCACAGCATAACAACTTAACTAAGATCAATAAGATGAACCTGGAAAATGTAGACCATTTTATGACAAAGGTAGATATAACAACAAAATCCACAATAATTTCCGATGCTGTAGAATCATAAAGATGTACAGCATGGAATCAGGCCCTTCAGTCCAACTTGTCCATGCCAAACAGATACCCCAACCGTATCTAGTCCCACTTGCCGGCATCCGTCCCATATCCCTTCAAATCCTTCCTATTCACATAGCCATCCAGATGCCTCTTAAAATGTTGCAATTGTACCAGCCTCCACCACTTTCTCTGGTAGCTCATTCCACACACACACACCACCTTAAGTTGCCCCTTAAGTCCCTTTTATATCTTTCCCCTCTCACCCTAAACCTATGCCCTCTAGTTTTGGACTCCCCCACCCCAGGGAAAAGATTTTGTCTACTTATCCTATTCATGCCCCTCATGATTTTATAAATCTCTATAAGGTCACCCTTCAGCCTCTGACATTCCAGGGAAAAACAGTCCCAGCCTATTCAACCTTTCCCTATAGCTCAAATCCTCCAACCCTGGCACCATCCTTGTAAATCTTTTCTGAACCCTTTCAAGATTCACAACATCCTTCGGATAGGAAGGAGACCAGAATTACACACAGTTTCCAACCAACATCCTGTACAACTGCAACTTAGCCTCCCAACTCCTATAGTCAATACTGAAATATGTTCACTCATAATTTGGCTGGATGCGAAAAAGATCTCAAACCCAAGACTAAAGCTATGGTTTATTGGGCTGCAGCGAATTCTGGGATCCTGCATCTTCAAACTTCGACACCCTACAACAGACAGCTTAAAACATTGGAAAAATACCACCAGAAATGCAATATCAACATTTAAAAAATGATAAGCGTGTAAATATCATGCATTTCCACTCCTTCATTTTGATATAGAAACATAGCAAACAGGAGCACAAGTAGGCCATTTAGCCCTTTTAACATGCTCTGCCATGCAGTTTGATTGTAGCTCATTATCCAACTCAGCACCCTGTTCCAGCTTTTTCTTCATGCCCTATTTATGTACTATACAAAAAACAATATTGAGCAGTGTTTTCATTGTATTTGGAAGAACAAATTGGTTTCGCCATAAACTCAACAAGAGGGTTTTTTTTTCAGAAATAGGAGAGAATAGTTGAGTAGCTCTTCCTCACCGACTTCCTGTTCCTCATATAATTCTAAATACCAAAGCACTGTCCAGTCACTGTTCATACACTCCAAGCAGGAATCTACGACATTGCACGGGGTTTTTTTTAAGATTACATTACAGTGTGGAAACAGGCCCTTCGGCCCAACAAGTCCACACCGACCCGCCGAAGCGCAACCCATACCCCTACATTTACCCCTTACCTAAAACTACGGGCAATTTAGCATGGCCAATTCACCTGACCTGCACATCTTTGGACTGTGGGAGGAAACCGGAGCACCCGGAGGAAACCCACGCAGACACGGGGAGAACGTGCAAACTCCACACAGTCAGTCGCCTGAGGCGGGAAATGAACCCGGGTCTCTGGTGCTGTGAGGCAGTAGTGCTAACCACTGTGCCACCGTGCCGCTCACGGTTATTACTAGTCTAATACAAAACAAAGAACTGCAAATCCTGGAGACCTGAAGAAAGAAATTTGGTGAAACTCAGCAGGCCCAGCACCATCTGTGGGAAGAAAACAGAGTTAACGTTTCGAGGGCAGCAACTCATCAGAAAACTGGTTATTACCAGTCGTTCAATTTCTATGAAGCCTTGTTTAAAAAAAGTCCACTGTGACTTTTCAAATGCTTTTAAAAGAAACTATTCCAGTTATTTCCACAAAAATTTAAACAAATTGATTTTTCCACAAGCCTTCAAAACCCAAGCCCATATTGAATATGAAGCATCTTCATGATAATAATCAAAGACATTTGGAACATAGGAATGTCGGAACAGGAGCAGGCCAGTCAGCCAGTTGGCTACACTGTCGTTCAATACGATTACAGCTGATTGAACACTCAATTATTTTTATCCACTCTATTCCCGTAAGTGTGGAATAAATCTCCAATCAGCATTTTTTTTGGGGGGTGGGAGGGGGGGTTGGCTAGAGCTGATCATAAATAGAACCGGACCAGGCATTCAAATACTGTGAATACAAAAGCAGGTCCAAGGCTGGAATTCAGTGTAGCTCACTACTTGATTTCTCAAAGTCTGTCCACAGTCTACAAAGCATGAGTCAGGATTCTGATGGCACTCTCTCCACTCCCTACATGATAGCAGCTCCAATGACACAAGAAATCAACTAAGAAAAATCAGACCCATTGACTGCCACCTCATCCATCACGGATGTACTGCTGTGGCAATACACATTACAAAAGACACCAAAGCAACTGAAAAGGCTCCACCAGCAGTACTTTCCAACCTGTGACCTTGAGGGTCAAGGGCAACAGACGCATGGATATGTCAGAGTTGGAACTATATCACCATTTCTGTGTCAAGCAGTGCAGCATCCTCTCCAATAGCTGTGTGGACATGCCTACAGCACAATGATTGCTGTAGCCAAGGTGGTAGCTCACATCACCCTGAGGGCAATTAGGGATAGATCACATTTCAAAAACAAAAAAAAATTGGAAATCACCAATAGTTATTGCAGAATTCAGGGAATCCTGTGTTTTAATGAACCCTGAAGTACAATATATCACAACCATAAGACAAAGGATCATTGAATCTGCTTTGTCATTCAGTGAGATCATGAATGATCTAATAATCCTTAACTCCACTTTGCCTTTTACCAATAACCTTTAATTCCAATATGCATTAAAAATACTTCTTTTGTTTTGAACAAGGGTCACTGAACCTGAAACATTAACTATGCTTTCTCTCCAGAGATGTTGCCAGACCCACTGAGTTTTCCCTGCAATTTCTGTTTTTGATTCTGATTTCCAGCATCTACAGTTCTTTAGGTTTTTTGCATTAAAAATGTCTTTCCCGTCTTGAATATACTTAATGAGCCACACCTCAACAGAATTTGAGTTCAAGAATTCCACAGATTCACTGCCCTCTCAGAGGTGTCTTAAATATGCAACCACTTATTCTGAGATTTTTGACCTCTGGGCCTAGACTCTCCCGGAAAGGGAAATAACCTTTTGGCATTTACCATGTCAAGTCTTGCAGGAATCTTGATTTGGAGATGCCGGTGTTGGACTGGGGTGTACAAAGTTAAAAATCACACAACACCAGGTTATAGTGCAACAGGTTTAATTGGAAGCACATTAGCTTTCGGAGCAACGCTCCTTCATCAGGTGATTGTCACCTGATGAGGGAGCATTGCTCCGAAAGCTAGTGTGCTTCCAATTAAACCTGTTGGACTATAACCTGGTTTTGTGTGATTTTTAACTTTGCATGAATCTTGTGTGTTTAAATATGGTCAATATTATTCTTCTATATTCCATAAAGTATAGGCCCAATCTACTCAGTCTCACCAATAATGGCTAAACAAATATCCATAAGGCCAGAAAAGGTGGTGATGTATGGTACATGTCTTTGAAGATTGGGACCCACAACTACATGATTTATTCACGTATTTAATATACACCTATAAAAGGTGATGCACATAGGATAATCATGAAAAAAAATAGTAAATCAAAAAAGACATCAGTAGCATCGCTGACTGCGAGGAAACGAACTGTACAGAATTATGAAACAGGCACTTTTATGTATGAAATGATAGATGCATTGAAAATCAAACCTGCTGTAAATACATACCTTCTCCAGGAGTGCCCTGTTCCAAAAGAAACTGCTGCCCTTCACTCCACTGCCTTTCCAATAACTGTTCTATGCTCGATGCAACTGGTGGCAGATTCTCCAAGACACTGTTACTTGACTGATCATAACGAATTTGTAAACCACTTGCAGGAGATCTGTTTGAAATGTTAGGATTTCCAAATTAGAAGTAGTACAATTAGTCTGTTTAACTCTTATGGAATCTCGTGTCAAAAAAAAAATCAGCATCCTACCCCAACCAGACATCCCAATCTGACCTAGTCCCATTTGCCAGCATTTGGCCCATATCCCTCCAAACCATTCCTGTTTATACACCCATCCAGGTGCGTTTTAAAAGTTGTAAAAGTGTACCCACTTCAAACGCTTCCTTTGGCAGTTCGATCCATGCGCGCACCACCCTCTGCATAAAAAGGTTACTCCTTAGGTCCTTTTTAAATCTTTCCCCTCTTACCTTAAACCTATACCCTCTAGTTTTGAACTCACCCATCCTTGGAAAAAGACGGTGGCTATTCAACATAATCCATGCCCCTCACGATTTTATACAGCTTTATAAAGGTCTTCACTTAGCCTCCAAAGCTCCAGGAAAAGGTGCCCCAGCCCGTTCAGCCTCTCCTGTAACTCAATCTCCAGTCCCAATAACATCCCAACAAAAATTTTTTCTGCACCCTCTCAAGTTTAGCATCTTTCTGATAGAAGGAAATATTCTAAAGGTGGCCTCACCAACATCCTGTACTGCTGCAACATGACATCCCAAGTCCTATACTCAAATGTAATCAAACATGTCCATCCTGCGCAATATTAGAGTTTCAGATGGTCACACCACCTAACTTGGGAATAATGCAACAGGACTAAAATATTCTGCTTAAGCAAAACAAAATATCACAATAACTTTCATTTAGGGGCGGCAACTGATAGCTCAGTGGTTAGCACTGTTGCCTCACAGTGCCAGGGATCCGGGTTTGATTCCTGCCTCAGGTGAAAGTCTATGTGGAATTTGCACGTTCTCCCAGTGTCTGCATGGATTTCCTCTAGGTGCTCCAGTTTCCTCCACAGTCCAAAAGATGCGCAGGTCAGGTGAATTGGCCATGCTAAATTGCCCATAGTGTTAGATGTATTAGTCAGAGGCAAATATAGGGTAGGGGAATGGGTCTGGGTGGGTTACTCTTCGGAGGGTCAGTATGGACGTGTTGGGTTGAAGGGCCTGTTTCCATACTGTAGGGAATCTAATCCCAAATCCCTCTTTGATTAGCTAGTTGTTTACTAGCAATATATTAAAAAAACACTACATATTTAAATTAAAATTCTTAACAAGAATGAACAAACAGATTGATGAAATTCAATATTTTTGGTTCAGTGGCATTATGTTCAAATTGTGTAGAGGACAACAGATTTCGTTGCTGAAAATACCCAAATCTAAATGATCCACTCCAACAGAGATATTAGCAACACTGGAGAGACTGGGATTCTCCAGAAGGTGTTAATGAGAAATCTGCTGGTAGAATCTGGCAGTGTTGCAGGATGACTACTCTGATATTATCTATGCTTACATTCCTCGGAAATATTATCAGTTCAGAGTGGTATTTGCAAATATTGTGAGCAGGTAACCTAATTGCAGTTCTTAAGAAGAGTATATCAAAGGCCTTATTAAATCTTGTAGGAATAAATGATACTCAAAATTCAAATGGCAGATTTTAACAGAAGAAATAAGAGCAAGAATAGACCACATGACCCATCAAGCCTCTTGGCCATTTAGTATGGACAAAGCTATGCTTCAGCTTTCCTGCTACTTTCCAATAAACATTCATTCTGCAAACACCAAAAACCTGTGTGTCTCAACCAAACATCTAATTTATTCACCCACAACCTTTCAGCAGTGAAGTTCAAAAAAATCCACAGTACCATTTTCGCAAAGATATATTCTCTTACATAAATCCTAAAATAATCGTACTCTTATCCAGAGACAGCGCCCACCATGATATAGATTCCCTAACTAGGAGAATCAACATCTCAGTATTTATCCTGTTAAGCCTTTCAAAGTCTCGTTTATCATAATGAGTACAGGAACACGTGATGGGAGGAGTAACCCAATTCAACCTCAGTCTTAAATGATTGGCTCATTACCCTGAAATATGCTCCTGTGCTTTTATTGCTGCCGGTCTCTCTCTATATCTACCCAATCATTGTAAGTTTCAATGAGATTGCCTCTCATTTTTTCAAAGCTCCACAGCATGTAGACTCAATTCATTCAACCCTTCATCATAAATTAAACTTGCATCTCAGGGACCAACCTACTAAACCTCTGCTGAATTGTCTCCAACGCAAGAATCAGCATTATTCAGAATTTTGCTCATTCTTGGAAAGAAGTTAAATTCTCTGCAACAGGATATTTATCGGCAAGGGGAATTTGATCTACAGTTTTGTGCTCAAGGGCTATCTGGTCATTTTTCCACAATTTTTGGCAGAAGTCAGCTATTCAAGCTTTACAGAGGCAACTTTGCTTGGGTCTAGATGTAAGCTCATACTTGGCACAGATTTTTTTGTTTAGGGTGTAGGTTTGCTCGCTGAGCTGTAGGTTTGATATCCAGACGTTTCATTACCTCATCAGTGGTGACCTCCAAGTTAAGCGAAGCTGTTGACTCCTGCTTTCTATTTATATGTTTGTCCTGGATGGGGTTCCTGGGGTTTGTGGTGATGTCATTTCCTGTTCGTTTTCTGAGGGGTTGATAGATGGTATCAAGATCTATGTGTTTGTTTATGGTGTTGTGGTTGGAGTGCCAGGCCTCTGGAATTCTCTGTCATGTCTTTGCTTAGCCTGTCCCAGTCGAATTGGTGGTATTTTTCATCCGTGTGTAGGGCTACGAGGAAGAGAGGGTCGTGTCTTTGTGTTTCAGAATTTCAGAAATGACAGCCAGACTACTAAGACCCCTCAGAATCCTAGTAGCACACAAACCCACCAACACTCTCAAACAAAAACTAACAAAAACTTAAAAGACCCAGTACATCCCATGGACAAAACCAACGTCATCTACAAAATTCCATGCAAGGACTGCCACAAACATTACGTAGGACAAACAGGAAGAAAGTTAGCCACCAGGATACACGAACACCAGCTAGCCACAAAAAGACACGACCCTCTCTCCCCCGTAGCCCTACACACGGATGAAAAAAAAAACCCACCAGTTCGACTGGGACAACACATCTATCCTGGGACAGGCTAAGCAAAGACATGACAGAGAATTCCTAGAGGTCTGGCACTCCAACCACAACGCCATAAACAAACACATAGATCTTGATACCATCTATCAACCCCTCAGAAAACGAACAGGAAATGACATCACCACAAACCCCAGGAACCCCATCCAGGACAAACATATAAATAGAAAGCAGGAGACAACAGCTTCGCTTCACTTGGAGGTTGCCACTGATGATGTTACCTAGCCAGGTAATGAAATGCTTGGATATCAAACCTACAGCTCAGCGAGCAAACCTACTCCCTAAACCTCAACCTGAGCTACAAATCTTCACAAACCTTGCAAAAAAAAGATTTTCTCGTATTCACCATCTGGGCACTGTGGTAGTTTAAGATGGGATGTTTGTAGGGGCTCCTCATTCTCCTTAGCATCTTCATTGCTTACATCAATTCACAACAGAATATGGCAGGGCTGCAAAGCCCTGATCTGATCCACTGAATGAGAGATCACTCTACTGTATTCAATGCTCGACTCACTGTAACACAATATCACTAATTCCACAAGATCCTCTCTTTTAAGAAGTGTCCCATGTCTGACCAAAAGTGTTCTGCAAGGGCCCAGACAGATAATAACTGACTATTGGTTACCCTCTTCCAATTAGCTTGCTGACTTCAAGAAATTTGAATTGCGATGGCAACGTTTTGGAATTGTAGCCTTTTTTTTCCTCTCATGAAAGCCACACTAAGAACTCCCAATATGACCCTCGCCAAGTGGTGCATCCCTAATGTTTATTTGGGCATCTTATTATCAAATTAGTGAGCCTACAGTTGTCAACTCCTAATTATACAATGATAAAACAGCTGTAGTCAGTGTCAAAGCCAGTATTTCACTTCTCACATGCACTATAAAAAGATGATCCAAGACTATTTTTCAGATAATAAACACGGTGCAGCAGATTAATATCAAAAGATTTAACTGTCACCATCAGTGATAAAGAATTCCATGATATGCAAGAATTGTGGAGGTGGTGGTGACAAAGTGGTGATGAAGGTGGATGAATAATCCAGAACCCCAGGCTAATGTTCTGTGGGCATGGGTTCAAATCCCATCATGGTAAAATCTGAATTCAGTAAACAATTGACAAGTCTAATAGAAACATATAAGCAATGTCAATTCTCATATTAAAAAAAAATCAATCTGGTTCACCAATGGTTTTTTGGGAAGGAAATCTGCCTATGTAATTCCAGACCCACAGCAATACGATTGACTCTTAACTGCAGTACATGCAATAAATGCAATGCTCACATTCCACAAATTAAGATATAAAAAGTGTCTTCGGTTTCACTTGAAAGCACAGCTGAATCTTGGTAAACCTTTTTCAGGTTAAACAGATTCCTATGAAGGAGACAGATATCAGCTGAACATGTGGCAGTAGGGATAGTGCAGGAGGGAGGGTTTCAGATATATGGATAATTAGGGCTCATTCTGGAGAAGATGGGACCTGTTACAAACAGGACAGTCTTCACTTGATCCAACGGGGTACTAATATCCTGGGTGGGAAATTTGCAAGTGCTATTCGGGCAGGTTTAGACTAGATCTGCCTGGAATGGGAACTTGTGGTCTAGTTCCAGTGCACAGGAGGATGAGTGTAGGAAGGACACTGACAGGATTTCACGGGTCATAGGAATGTGCTGGCAGACAACAAGCTGGTTTGAAGTGTGTCTACTTCTACGCCAGGGGTATCTGGAATAAGGTAGGTGAGCTTGCAGCATGGATAGGTACCTGGGACTTCGATGCTGTGGCCATTTTGGAGAATGGATAGAGCAGGGTCAGGAATGGATGTTGCAGGTTCCAGAGTTTCGATCGTTCATTAAGATCAGGGAAGGTGGTATAAGAGGGGGAGGAGTGGCTGAAAGAACTTTTGACGAGGACTCATCTAGGGAGGTGGTATGGGCTGAGGTCAGAAACAGGAGGGGAGAGGAGGGGACTGCTGGGAGTTTTTTTTTTATATAGGCCTCCACAAAGTTCGAGGGATGTGGAGGAGAGGATTGGCAAAGCGATTCTCGGTAGGAGTCAACAGAACAGGGTAGTCATTATGAGGGACTTTAACTTCCCAAAATTGACTGGGAATGCTACAACTCTAGTACATTGGATGGATCAGTTTTTGTCTGATGTGTGCAGGAGGGTTTCCTGACACAGTATGTCAAAGGGTCGACAAGAGGGGAAGCCACTGGATCAGGTACTTGGTAACGAACCAGACCAGGTATTTGATTTAGTGGTAGGTGAGCACTGAGATACGGGCTATTAGACTTGAAAGGATTGAGGTTAGTAAGGAGATGGTGTTATCAATTCTAAAAGGTGTGCAAGTAGATAAGTCCACTGGGCTGGATGGGATTTATCCGAGGATTCTCTGGGAAGTGAGGGAGGAGATGGCAGAGCCTTTGGCCTTGATCTTTGAGGATTGCAAATGTTGCGTTCTTTTTCAAGAAGGGCAGTAAAGATGACCCAGGTAATTATAGACCAGTAAGCATTATGTCAGTTGTCAGAAAAGTTTTGGAAAGGATTATAAGAGACAGGATTTATACTCATCTCGCAAGCAACAATTTGATTGCAGATAGTCAACATGGTTTCGTCAAAGGCAAGTTGTGTCTGACAAACTTCTGAGTTTTTTTGAGAAGGTGACTAAGCATGTGAATGAGGGTAGGGCAGTTGACATGGTGTACATGGACTTCAGTAAAGCCTTTGATAAGGTTCCACATGGCAGGTTTTTGAAAAAAATGCAGAGGCATGGGATTAAAAGCGATTTAGCAGTTTGTATTAGAAACTGGTTTTCTCTAAGAAGGCAGCAAGGGGTGGTTGACGGGAAATATTAAGCGTGGAATCCGGTTACTAGAGTGTGCCACAAGTATGTGCTTTGGGACCACTGCTGTTTGCCATTTTTATAAATGACTTCGACACAAGCATAGGTGGATGGGTTAGTAAGTTTGTAGATGACACTAAAGCCAGTGGAGGGGTGAACAGTGTGGAAGAATGTTGCAGGTCGCGGGGGTATGTGGATAAATAAACTACAAAATTGGGCTGATAGGTGGCAAAAGGAGTTCAACGCAGATAAGTATGAGGTGATTCGCTTTGGGAAGAATAACAGCAAGGCAGAATACTGGGTCAATGGAAAGATTCTTAGTAGTGTGGATGTGCAGAGGGATCTTGATGTTCATGTACATAGATCTCTGAAAGTTGCCACCCAGGTTGATAGTGCTGTTAAGGCGACATAGTGTGTTGGGTTTTATTGGTAGAGGGATCGAGTTCCAGAGCCGTGATGTCATGCTGCAAATGTACAAAATGTTAGTACGGCCTCACTTGGAATATTGTGTACAGTTCTGGTCGCCCCATTACAAGAAGGATGTGGAAGCATTGGAAAAGTTGCAGAGGAGATTTACCAGGATGTTGCCTGGTCTGGAGGGAAGGTCTTATGAGGAATGACTGAGGGGCTTGGGTCTATTCACATTGGAGAGAAGGCAGCCAAGAGGGGATTTAAGAGACATACAAGATGATCAGAGGATTAGATAGGGTGGATAGTAAGAGTCTTTTTCCTAGGATGATAACGCTTGTATGAGGGGGCATAGCTGCAAATTGAGGGGTGATAGATTTAAGACAGATGTCAGAGGCAGGTTCTTTACACAGAGTGGTAAGGGCATGGAATGCCCTGCCTGCCAATGTGGTTAATTCAGCTACATTAGTGGCTTTTAAACAGTCCTTGGATAAGCACATGGATGATGATGGGATGGTGAAGGGGGATGGGTTTAGATCAGTTCACAAGTTGGCGCAAATCGAGGGCCAAAGGGCCTGTTCTGCAATGTATTGTTCTAAGTATAATCCTCTGTTTATGCACTAGGTTTTTTTTAATTGATCATAAGCCTTATAAAATCCTTTGGCATAAAAAAGATGATCCTGGACCTTTTTCAACTGTCTCATTTTCAAAGTAGACTGCTACAGTCACTCAGAGCTGCTGGATCCCACAAACCACAAAAAGAATTGTGAACGAATCTAGTCAAAAAATGCAATAGCATATTTTCCATCCATTAGAAATTCAGCTCTCAACACTAGCATTCCAAGCACTGAAAAGTATCAGCCTAGATTACAGATCAGGTCTGTGTAGACTAGAGTTCACAATCTTTAACAGAGATGACAGTGCACCATTAAGCCAAGCTGTTACTTCTCCTCTGCATAATCCAATGATCTCTGCAGCAATCACGTCTACACAGAAGCCCAAAAATGCCACTGACTTCATTACAAAATAGCATGAAAATGTGACTAAAAATGTCAGATATTCTATTATCATCTAATATTTGCAAAACACATGGCTTACCGTGGTGAAAGACTTCCTCTTGGTGAACTGCTCCTACCAGGAAGATTGCGGCTATTCTCCAAATCCTGTTCTGAAAAATAAACAAAATTAGTTGACAAAATTGTTTAGGCAAATAACATACATCATTTTTTTGAAACATATTTTGTATAGACTACTTTCATAGGATTATCATCATCCTAGGTTACACCTCTCAGACTTCCACTTTGCATTAGACCACTTATTAGTGAGGAGACATGAAAGGGCAAGGGCAACAAGGAGAATTCAACCTTTTGGAGAATGACTTATCTTTTTCTCATACTATTTTCAAATCATCATCATGGATGCTGCAAGCTAAAAATTAGGATATAGAGTATGCAGCAGAGTTCTCAACTGCAGCTACCATAAAGTCATAATAGGTGACAACAAAAAAGTTAGCTCAATTTAAGAGCAATTGTTTGGTTAGATCAAGAACTAATCAGCTCTGAGGGGAAGTGGAAGGAAAAGGAGAAAGGAAATCTGGACCACAGACTTGGGGTAAATGCCAGGTCTGTGCATTTGCAGGTAACTAGTTCAGAATTGTACTAAGCTTACGACCTGGAGGCAACAGATGAGTAGGCCTGAAAAATAAGTGAGAAATTGTAGAGAAAATGACGTCAAAGGAGGAACAAGATTTCTTCTTTTAAATAAGAGGTTAATGAATTACCGGAAGGAGGCAAACATCTTTTGACCTCATAGTCAGCTATCCCAGTACTTTTACGCCTTTGATTTGGACCCACAACTGGATTTAAAACTTGCCTTCTGAACTGCACATCATCTGCTGCTGAGATATTAAAGATCTTGGTTCAGTAAAAGTTTCTTAAGATGAAATTTTGCAATTCCTATCCAAATATAAACTTGTAATGGTGGAGTCACTGCTAAAAGCTGACAAAACTACCAAGAAATTGTCTCCCATGAAGTCACAATGGGACAGAAATTTTGAAAAACTATTGAATAAGAAGTTGGAAAATGAAGTTGAGAATTCCAAAGATTCACTGTTCTGTGGGTAGAAACTCCTCAGCCTCTCAGGTCTAAATGACTTTCTTCTTATTTGGAGACTGTGTACCCTGATTTTAGATCTCTCTGGCCAGAGAAAACAGCTTTTCCATATCCATCCTGTTTTGCCATTAGGTATTTTGTAACTTTAATGAATTCTCCTTTCACTCTTCTAAATTCCAGACAGAATACAGTCTCTTCAATCTCCGCTCATGCGGAAGTTTCCTTGTCCCAGCAATCAGTTTGGTGAACATCCCCTGCACTCCCACTTTGGAGAAAATATCCTTCCAAAGGGAAGGGAAACTGAACTGTACACAATATACCAGGTACTATCATGAAGGTTATATACAATTAAAACATGACAACTTTAGAATACAAGAACCAGGTGCAGGAATAGACAACTCAGCCCCTTGAGCCTGGCTCTGCCAGTTATGATCTCATCTCATCCTCAACGGTATTTTCCTGATTGGATCACCATAACTAATCAAAAACTTATCCATCTCCTCAAATCTATTCAGCATCCTGGCATTCACTACACTCTGGGGTATTGAATTCCAAAGATTCAGAACCCTTTGAATAAATTTCTCCTCATCTCTGTTCTGAATTTGCCACCTCTTACTCATACTCTAATCATCTTACAATAAAAGGTCAACATACCACCTGCCCTCCACACTGCATCTGCATGTTAGCTTTCAGTAATTCATGAAAAAGGCCATCTAGCATTTTGAGGATCAAAACGCATCAGCCTCTCAATTTAAGAAATACTTTTCAGCTCCATTCCGCTTACCAAGGTGAATACCCTTAAAATTATCCATATCATTCTGCATCTTGGGGAGGCGACAGCCTACTGGTATTATTGCTGGAATGTTAACCCAGAGATCCAGGTAATGTTCTGGGGACCCGGATTCGAATCCTGCTACAGCAGATGGTTGAATTTGAATTCAACAGAAATCTGAAAATAAGAATCTAATAATGAACCCATTGCTAACTGTCAGAAAAAAAAACACATCTGGTTTACTACTTTTTGTTTAGGAAGGAAATTGTCATCATTACCTGTTCTGGCTTACATGCAACTTTAGACCACAGCAATGTGGTTGGCTCTTAACTGCTGTCTTGGCAATTAGGGACAGGCAATCAATGATAGGCAATAAATGTTGGAATAGCCAGTGTCTCCCTCATCCCATGAATGAATTAAAACAAAATATGCCATAGTGTTGCTCACTCACTCATCCAGTCCAAATTCTTGAAAGTCTCTTTGCATCCTCCTCAGATACACATTCCCACCTAGTCTTGTATCATCCACAAATTTGGAAATATTACATTGGAGTCAGCATATCCAATTTATTGATAAGGATGGTAAACAATTGGTGCTTGAGCACTAATCCTTGCAGTACCCCCTCGTCACAATCTGCCAGAGAATAGTCTATTTTTTCTCCTGAATTTTTCTGTCTATTAATGAATCACCACTCCAAGCTGGTATGATCAACTCTGATCCCATATGCCTTAATTAATCTTGTGGGGGACCTTACTGACAGCCTTCTGAAAATCCAAATATACAACATCCACTGGTTTCCCCTTATTTACCTGACTGCAATATTCCTCAAAAACCTCCAATAGGTTTGCTAAACATAATTTCCTTTCACAAATCTAAGCTGAGTCTGTTCAATCAGATCACTACCTTCTGAGTGCCCAGTTATCACAGCCTTCATAACAATCAAAATCACCGACGCCAGATGAACAGGACTGTAGTTCCCCATTTCTGCTCTCTAAACATTCACAAATAGTAAGGTTACATTTACCACTTTTGTTCAGAATCTATAGAATTGTAAAAGATTACCACCAATCCATCTACAAATTCTAAAGGCATTTCACCCAAAATGCTAGGATGTAGGTTAACAGATCCTTGGGATTTACCTATGCTCCATTAATTTCTGGTACTTTTTAGAAAAACCAGTATCATGTAGATCCATATTTAGTTGTTAGCATTTTCACCCAGAAGACAGACACACAGCATTTGATTAGTTTCTCTGCCACTACTTTTTCTCCTATTAAGAGTCCTCTCTATTTTGCTTTACGTGGACCACTTTTCTGATGAAGGGCTTAAGCCTGAAACATCAATTCTCTTGTTCCTTGGATGCTGCTTGGCCTGCTGTGCTTTTCCAGCATCACACTCTCAATATAGACCCGCTTTTGTTTTAGCTAATCTTTTCCTTTTTTTTGCATAACTTCTAGAAGCTTTTACATCAGTTTTTATGTTGCTTACTGGTTTATTTTCATTTTAGTTTCCCTTTCTTAATCTTTTCCTTGATTATCTTTTATGCCCAATCCTTTGATGAAACATAATCCTTGATTTCTTGCATTACCCATAGAAGTAACAGCTTTTGAATTGTACTTTTATGCTTTAAAAGTAATTTTGTTGTAAACAACGTATTAGTTATAGCTTTTCACACAGTTTCCCCTATCCATCATAGCCAATCTGACAATCATACATTCATAGCTACCTTTACTTAGATTTAAGACCCTAAATCACTGAGAAACTACCACTTTCAAACACACCCTAACAGCAGTTTCTCACTAACCAATGAACTGATGGTTTTCTGGTCAAGTCAATCGGATTTATATTTAAAGACGAGCAGCTCTTGAAGGCTTCCAATTATAGCTGCTCCCAAGACAGTCCAACTTCTCTCCCTTCCCTGACAATAATGAAAGCCCCTCCTTGCCCTCTATTTATTAATCCTATTTAGAGATGCTGCCATGCAAGTCTATTGTCTCCATTCCTGAATGTAGTGAAGGCCCCAAGCCTCATTCATTTATCTAATCTCAACTACAGTTGGAGCCAAGCAGGTCAGGGTGCTTGCTACTCACTAAAGCTGAAGGCGTAAGGCTTGTCCTCTAATCCTTTTTAAAGGTGTTTCCATTCAGTTCCACTTTAGAACATAGAACATAGAAGAATACAGCGCAGTACAGTCCCTTCGGCCCTTGATGTTGCGCCGATCAAAGCCCACCTAACCTACACTAACCCACTATCCTCCATATACCTATCCAATGCCCGCTTAAATACCCATAAAGAGGGAGAGTCCACCACTGCTACTGGCAGGGCATTCCATGAACTTACGACTCGCTGAGTGAAGAACCTACCCCTAACATCAGTCCTATATCTACCCCCCCCTTAATTTAAAGCTATGCCCCCTTGTAATAGCTGACTGCATACATGGAAAAAGGTTCTCACTGTCAACCCTATCTAACCCCCTAATCATCTTGTACACCTCTATCAAGTCACCCCTAAACCTTCTTTTCTCCAATGAAAACAACCCCAAGTGCCTCAGCCTTTCCTCATACGATCTTCCTACCATACCAGGCAACATTCTGGTAAACTTCCTCTGCACCCGTTCCAGTGCCTCCACATCCTTCCTATAGTATGGCGACCAAAACTGCACACAATATTCCAGATGCGGCCGCACCAGAGTCTTATACAACTGCAGCATGACCTCAGGACTCCGGAACTCAATTCCTTTACCAATAAGAGCCAGTACGCCATATGCCTTCTTCACTGCACTATTTATCTGGGTGGTAACTTTCAGAGATCTGTGTACATGGACACCAAGATCCCTCTGCTCTTCCACACTACCAAGTATCCGACCATTAGCCCAGTACCCCATCTTTTTGTTACTCTTACCAAAGTGAATCACCTCACACTTAGCTACATTGAACTCCATTTGCCACCTTTCTGCCCAGCTCTGCAGCTTCTCTATATCCCGCTGTAACCTGACACATCCTTCCTCACTGTCTACAACTCCACCGACTTTCGTATCATCCGCAAACTTGCTCACCCAACCTTCTAACCCTTCCTACAGGTCATTTATAAAAATGACAAACAGCAATGGTCCCAAAACAGATCCTTGCGGAACACCGCTAGTGACGGCACTCCAAGATGAACCTTTGCCATCAACTACTACCCTTTGTCTTCTTCCAGCCAGCCAATTCCTAATCCAAACCTCCAACTCACCCTCAATGCCATATCTCTATTTTCTGCAGTAGCCTACCATGGGGGACCTTATCAAACACCTTACTAAAATCCATATATACCACATCTACCGCTTTCCCCTCATCTACCTCCTTAGTCACCTTCTCAAAGAATTCAATAAGGTTTGTGAGGCACGACCTGCCCTTCACAAAACCATGCTGGCTATCCTTGATCACATTATTCTTATCCAGATGTGCATAAATCCTATCCCTTACAATTCTCTCTAAGACTTTGCCCACAACAGAAGTGAGACTCACTGGCCTATAGTTACTAGGATTATCCCTACTCCCCTTCTTGAACAAGGGAACCACGTTTGCTAGCCTCCAGTCCTCCGGCACTACTCCTGTAGACAAAGAGGACACAAAAATCAAGGCCAATGGCTCTGCAATCTCCTCCCTTGCTTCCCAGAGAATCCTAGGATAGCTCTTTCTGTCCACTTCCAGAAGATAGCAAATATCACAAACCTTGACCTTTATTTATCCAATCCTGATTATAGCTGCTCCCATTCCGGTCCAGCTTCTCACTGCTGGTTGAAGATAGTGAAGGTCCAAAGTCTCACACTCTATTTATCATTTTTTAATTATAGCTCTTTTTGAGCAGAGCCAGCTTTTCTCCCCAATCCCCGAAAAGTCTATCAGTGTCTGCCATTCTAGTCATAGTTGGAACAATACAGTTGCAAAATCAGAAATGATGTCAGCAAATTGGCCAGTTTAGAAAATTTCTGCATTCCCTGCAACTTCTGCAACACAGGACATGAGATTTTTTTTTCCTGCCACGCAGCTTAGAAGAGTTAGGGAAAACAACTCATTGGATAGAAAGAGAGCAGTAGATGTTGTTTATATGAACTTCAGCAAAGTGCTTGACAAGGTTTTACATGGTAGATTACATGGAACCCAGGAGAGAAAGTCAATTGGATACAAAATTAGCTCGAAGGCAGGAGACAGTGTGGTGCTAGAAGGTTGCTTTTAGACTGGAAGCTTGTGACCAGCAGGGTGCCACAACGATTGATGCTGGGTCCACCACTTTTTGTCTTAACAAACGATTTGGATGTGAATATTGGAGTTATGGTTAAAATGCTTGCAAATGACACCAGAATAGTTTGTATAGTGGATGGTGATGAAGACTCTCTCAGATACAGTGAGACCTTGATCAGATGGGCCAAGGAGTGGCAGATGGAGTTTAATTCAGGCAAATGCAAGGTGCCATATTTTGGTACGGCAAACCAGGGCAGGGATATACAGACGTTTCGTTACCCTACTAGGTACATTTTCAGTGGGCCTCAGGTGAAGCAATGCGCTTGCCTGAGGCCCATTGAAGATGGTACCTAGTAGGGTAACGAAATGTCTGGAAATGAACATTCCAGCTCAGCCAGCAAACCTACATCCAAAACCTCAACCTGAGCTACAAATCTTCTCAAAACTTGCTAAGGAGTATACAGTTAAAGGTAATGCTCTGGGAAGCTTTGCCGAACAAAGAGACAGAGAAGTGTCTTGAAAATGGAGTCACAGGTAGAGAGAATGGTGAAAAAAAAATTTGGCACATTTGCCTTCATTAGTCAGAACATTCAGTATCGGAGTCATGTTGTGGCTGTACAAGAGATTGGTGAGACCACCTTTAGAATATTGCATACAATTCTGGTCACCATTCTACAGAAAAATGTCATTAAACTTGAGGGGGCACAGAAAAAACTTATAAGAATGCTGCCAGAACTGGAGGGCTTGAGTTATAAGGAAAGGCTATTTTTCCCCTGGAGCTTCAGAGGCTGAGGGGTGAACTTAGAGATTTATAACATCATGAGGGGCATGAGATAAGGTGAATAGCCAAAGTCCTTTCCTACAGTGAGGGAATCCAAAACTAGACTGCGTAGGTTTAAGGTGAGAGGGGAAAGATTTAAAAAAGGACTGAGGTGGTAACTTTTTCACGCAGAGGGTGGTGAGCGTATGGAATAAGCTGCCAGAGGAAGCAGGTACAGTTACAACATTTAAAGGTATCTCGATGGATGTACGAATAAGGAAGGGTTGAGCAGGATATGGGCCAAATGCTGGCAAATGGGATTAAGTTGATGAGTTGGACTGAAGGGTCTGTTTCCATGCTGTTTGACTCTGTGACTATTAGGTCATTCAGTCCCTTGAACTTATGCCTTGTCCTGGTTCAGATGGTAGACTTTAGACCAAACTAGATCATGACCAATCTATATCTAGGTACTAACCAGACAACTCTCCTATCTAAGCATGACAGAGGATTACTGTGAGGCAGGTCAGGCTTACCTTAAAGCTTTAAATCAGTTATAACACCTGGTCTAAAATTACATTCAGGCTATGATAACATCACCTAGGAGAAAGTGAGATCTGCTGTAGATCAGAGCTGAAAATGTGTTGCTGGAAAAGCGCAGCAGGTCAGGCAGCATCCAAGGAGCAGGAGAATCGAGCCCTTCGGGCTCATGCCCGAAACGTCGATTCTCCTGCTCCTTGGATGCTGCCTGACTTGCTGTGCTTTTCCAGCAACACATTTTCAGCTATGATAACATCACCCATGTTTCTGTAAGTAGACCAGAAACCCAGAGCTCAGATACAAGTTGGGAAAACTGAACTAAATAAATTTGGTAATCTGTAGGCTAGGAACAGAAAATGAATATGAAAATCACGCAGAGTAATTAATTATTAGACTATTTTCAATGTCATGCAAATTCAAAGTCCAAATCGTAACTTTTCTTTCAGGCATTCTTCAGTATGAATTTTTATGTTCCACTATTACTCATTGAGGGCACAACAAACAATAGACCTTTGTTCTAACTAAGTCATTCCTCGCTTTCCTTCTCAAAACTGTTTCTACCTCTGTGTCATGATATCTATTGCCAGAGTTTGTGCATATTTGTGACCAGCAGTATAATGAATGTTGCTTTTTAGTTTCAACAGGAAGTGACTGAGCCATTTCTCAGATTATGAAGACAGTAGATAAAGTTTCATGAGTAAATAAATTAGTTTTTTTTTCTAATTATCTAGTCTCAATTAGCATATGGAACATTATCATGTTACACAGCATGCAAATCATGGAGTAGAATCAAATGACAAGATACGTACCACAACTCGTGTTGTCCCCCAAGCATCACTAACCCCATGCTCTTCAAGCACTCCCCGAAGAGCTTCATCATATGGAACCATGATATATGGTCACGCAGTCTACTGGTTGTTCCACCCTGAACCCTCCAATTATATGACAATTTATCCTGCAAACATAAGAGCATTGGGGAACATGACACCCCAAACCGGCCATGGAATTTGTTCCTTGCAATATATTTTCCCATGTCATGTATGGTTAGACAACTTATTTTCCAAATTCTTAACATTGCTTTTACTTAATAAAGTTTTCCTTTGAATACACATCTTGCCAAATTACTCTTGTATATATGTATTCAATATTAATTAAGGCCCCACAAATAGCAATATGATAATGATAAGAGAAGTTGATTTAGGTGGCCAGAACATCAAGAAAAGCTCCCCTGCTCATCTGCAAAATAGTGCCACCTATTTCATTTTTTTTACTTGAAAGATGGCAAGTCAAATACTCATACCTTACTTTGAGATTTTAAGCAGATGTCTAATTTTCATCTCCGACAAGGTTCTTTGGATTATTAGCACCATGTAAATCATGACAGTGAAATTATCAATAAGTGTCACTTCTGTTGTTTCTGAGACATATTTTACCTTAGAAATACCTTTAATACAGTTCATAAGAATCTGGAAATGCATCTCCTTTGAAAGAACTTTTTTTGGTTGTTCTATTCTCAATTAAGCAGTTTATTTCATAGCTGGATTAATGTTTTACATTTTCATCAATTGTTGGCATGCTGGTTGCTATAAGAAGTGCACATCAAATTTATTCTTTCCTGGGATTTGGGCATTGTTCAATTAGGTAGTATTTATTGGCTATCTCTAAATGCATTTGTGAAGATGGCGGTGAGCTGTCTGCTTGAACACCTGCAGTCCATATAGATATGCAAACACAGTGCTAATGGAGAAGAAAATCCAGGATTTTGAGCTGAAGTCATTGGTGGAATGGTCTCATAATTCCAAAGAAGCCTGATGTGTGTTTGGAAGAAAATCTGCATAAGGGTCTCAACAGAACGTGTAGGGAGAAACCGTTCCCACTTGGAAATGGATCAAGAATTAGGTAACAGTTTTGAAGTGTTTTACAAAAGAAGCAAGTATGAGATGAGAAAAACTATTTCATAGTTAGTAGTCTACAATGCATCACCTGGAAGTGCAGGAGAGGTAATATTGCCCTTTGTTCCCCCAAAGTCATTTACATACATCATGAAATACTATGATTCATCATTGGCCAAAACTGCCTGCCACCCAGGATTTTATTCAGAGTTTCTTTCTGATCAGTCAACCAATTCTCAATCCATGTCAGTATATCAATCCCAATCCTGTGTACAAGAACAATACACAGAGGAACAGGTCCTTCACCACATTTTGCCCTTTCACACTAAAACTGTCTTCACTTGCAGGATCTATATCCCACTGCTCCTTTCGTATTCATGCATTCGGTCATGCTACTTGAATGCTGCTGTTCTGTCTGCTTCCATGACCTCCTCTGACAACGCACTCCAGACACTCACTTTCCTTTTCATGGAAAGCTTACCTCTCATTTTTTTTAAACTTCTCCCCTCGCACCTTGAACCTCTGTCTTCTAGAAATTGACCCCTCCACCCTGGAAAAAAAGCCTCAATTTTCACTCTATCCATGCCATTCACAACCTTATAAACGTCTATTAGGATGCTTCTCAACCTCCAGTGAAAACAAACCCTGTCTATCCAACCTTTCTTCCTAGTTAAACCCCCAATACCAGACAACATCCTGGTAAACCTTCTCTGTATCCTCTCCAAAGCATCCACATCCTTCTGGTAGTGTGGTTACCAGAACTGTACGCAATATTCCAAATGTGGCCTAACTAAAGTTCTGTAAAAATGCAGCCTTACCTTTATCTTTATATTCAATGCCTCTTCTAATGAAGTCAAGCATGCCATAAGCCTTTCTTTTACTACCTTATCAATCTGCACTACCACCTTCAGTGATCTGTGGACCTGCACACCAAGATCCGTCTGCATATCAATACTCCTGAGGGTTATGCCATTCACTGTATAATTTCCATTCGTACTTGACCTTTCAAAATGTATCACTTCACATTTGAATGGATTAAACTCCTTCCGCCATTTTTTTATCCATGCCTCCAAGTGATCCATATTCTGCTGTATCCTCTGACAACCCTCCTCACGATCTGCAACTCCAATCTTTGTATTGTCCACAAACTTACAAATTAGACCAGCAACAGTTTCTTCAGAATCTTTTATGTAGATCATAAACAGTTGAGGTTCCAGCACTGATCCCTGTGGACTACCACAAGTCACAGCTCTCCATTCCAAAAAGCATCCTTCTACTGTTACCTTCTGTCTCCTACGACTAAGCCAGTTCTGTATCCATCTTGCCAGTTCACCCGTGATACCATATGACTTCACCTTTTGTATCAGTCTGCCAGGATGGTCCTTGTCAAAGGCTTTACTGAAGTCCATTTAGTCAACATCAACCAGTTTTCCCTCAAACATCTTAGTTACCCCTTTAAAAAACTTGATCAAGTTAGTGAGGCGTGACCTCCCCTACACAAAACCATGCTGTCTGTTGCAACTAAGTCCATTTGCTTCTATAAGCATATAGATTTTGTCCCTAACAATCTTTTCCAATAATTTCCTGGCTGTTTGGAAGCCTGTAGTATACCCCCAACATTGTGATTTCACCTTTCCTATTCTTGGGTTCTACCAATAATGCTCTCTGCAAGAGCCCTCTGATGTATCCTCCCTCAATACAGTAGTGTGATACTCCCTTACCAGGAACGGTGACACAGTGGCTAGCACTGCTGCCTCACAGCGCCAGAGACCTGGGTTCAATTCCCACCTCAGGCGACTGACTGTGTGGAGTTTGCACATTCTCCCAGGGTCTGCGTGGGTTTCCTCCGGGTGCTCCGGTTTCCTCCCACAGTCCAAAGATGTGCAGGGCAGGTGAATCGGCCATGCTAAATTGCCCGTAGTGTTAGGTAAGGGGTAGATGTAGGGGTATGGGTGGGTTGCGCTTCGGCGGGGCGGTGTGGACTTGTTGGGCCGAAGGGCCTGTTTCCACACTGTAAGTAATCTAATCTAATGCAACTCCACACTCCTTTTACCTCCCTATCACACCTGAAACATCTAAATCCTGGAACATTCAGCTGCTAGTCTTGTCCGTCTTTCAACCAAATCTCTAATTGCTATAACGTCATAGCTCCAAGTACTAACCAAAGCTCCAAGGGCATCGACCTTGCCTATTATATTTCTCGCATTGAAACACATGCATTTCAGCAGTGTTTCCCTGCCTGTTCTTGCTCTTAGTAACATTTGCCTTGTTTGCTATCTCTCCTTCAATTTCTGCAACTACCACCCTACTCCTCTCGTCCTATCCCTCTACCACATTAGTTTAAACCTATCCCAACCACTCTACAAAGTATTGCCCAAAGGATATCAGACCTGGTTCTGTTCACATGGAACCCATCCAGTTTGCACGAGTCCCACCTCCACTAGAATGGGTCCCAATGCCCCACAAATCTGAAACCCTCCCCCTCACATCATCTTTCAGCCAGAAGTTCATCCTAGATATCCTGCTGTTTCTACTGACTCGCTCGTGGCACTCGTAGCAATCCTGAGATAACTACCTGCATTTCCACTTTCTTCCTAGTTCTCTATATTCTGCTTTTTAGGACCTCATCCCTTCTTCACCAATGTCGTTAGTTCCAAATGTATACTACAACCAATGGCTGTTCGTCCTCCCCCTCCAGAATGTCATGCAACTGCTCCAAGATATCAAGGACCCTAACGCCAAGGAGACAACACACCATTCTGGACTCAAGTTTGCGGCCACAGAAACACCTATCTATTCAAAGTTTGGGAGAAGGTTTGTAGCTCGGGTGCTCGTTGTTGTGGTTCTGTTCGCCAAGCTGGGAATTTGTGTTGCAAACGTTTCATCCCCTGTCTAGGAGACATCCTCAATGCTTGGGTGCCTCCTGTGAACGCTTCTGTGATGTTTCCTCCGGCACTTCCGGTTGTCAGTTCCAGCTGTCCGCTGCAGTGGCCGGTCTATTGGGTTTAGGTCGATGTGTTTGTTGATAGAATCTGTGGGTGAGTGCCATGCCAGAGAACAGTCATGGAATTCCTAGAGGCATGGCACTCACCCACAGACCTGGACCCAATAGACCGGCCACTGCAGCGGACAGCTGGAACTGACAACCGGAAGCGGCAGAGACAAGCCATTATAAATGCCGGAGGAAACATCACAGAAGCGCTTCACAGGAGGCTCCCAAGCACTGAAGATGTCACCTAGACAGGGGACGAAACGTTTGCAACACAAATTCCCAGCTCGGTGAACAGAACCACAACACCTATCTATTATCCTTACAATTGAATCCTCCATAACTATAGCATTTCTATGCCTATTTCCCCCTCCCTCTGCAGCAGAGCCAACCATGGCACCATGAATTTGGCTGCTACTATTATCGCGAGACCATTCCACTCAATAGTATCCAAACTGATACATCTGTTTTGCAGGGGAATAACCACTGTCTGCTTAAATTTTGTCCAAAAGTCCTAGTGAAATTCACATATACCACTTCCACTGGTTTTCCCCTCACCTATTCTCGTGACATCCTAAATCACTCCAATAGCTGAATTAAGCATGATTTCTCTTTCTTAGACTTGTGCTAACTTTGTCTAATCTCATTGGTGCTTCCTAAAATCCTGTCATCAGTTCTTTTATTATAGATTGTAACAGTTTTCTCAACAGTGATGTCAGGCTAACTTGTCTGTAATTCTCTCCCTCGTGTTTTAATATTAAAAAAATATAGAAGCACTAAAGAAAGTGAAAGAAGCATTTGCAGGGATTGTGCTAGAATTAAAAAAAAATTACCAGGGAAAGCGCAATAGCTTGGGCGTTTAGGGTAGCAAGGTCTCAGAAAACGGTCTAGAAAGTTATGCTGTTAAGGTTAAGAGGTAGAAGAAAATGAGACAGGAATCTTGCGAGGTACAATCCCAACACAGGTTATCGGCGTTGAATACCTTGAAGTGGAAATAAAACTGAAACAGATGAGATTAGGATGACATTTATCTATAAAGAGGGAATATAAAAATCATCAAATGGCATGTAAAAAAACAAGTGAAGTCAACAGTAATTAGGGACAGAGGATGATATACATAATAGCAGCATATAGCAATATTACAATATTAAAGAATGCCTTATATTGTTATAAAGAAAAAAGTGATTGCTGACAAAATATCACAAGACAGTAATGGTAGAGATGGGGTAAAAATTGACCAACCTGATTATGCTTAGAGAGGATAAATCACCTGGTTCAATTGTTTGCATTGCAGATTAAAAAAGGAAGTGGGGGTAGAGAGAATATAAGGGTCTGCAATCTTCTAATCTTCCCTAGATGTATCTTTTTGTGCAGACAGCTGGGTCAAAAGACTGCCAAATGTCACACTCATTTCAAGAAAGAGTGTAAGAACAGCATTAACTGCCCAACCCTTGTTGCCCTCTAGACATAGATTTAACATTTAACGTTAGTGATAGGTAAGCTTTTAGAAATAAGAAGCAGAAAAACAACAGACACTTTGAGAGGTTTAAGTTAATTAAGGAGGGCCAGCATGAATTTGTACAAGGGAGATCATGCTCAACTAATCTAACTGAATTATTTGTTGAAGCAACAGTTGATGAAGGGAATGCAACTGTTTGGTAGAGTACAATTTCAACATTATACCAATGATAGCAAGCCTGGGGTTGTGACAAACAGAGAGGATGATATCAGCTAACTATAGGAGGACAAATCTTGGCTCAGAGTGGATTGACAACTGGCAGATGGAATTTAATGAGGAAGTGTGAGGCGATGCATTTGGCATAAGGGGTAGGGAGCAGCAACAGTTAGATTTAATGGCACAGTTCTAAACAGTGAGTGAGGACAGGAGTTCACGTGCATAACCTTCAAATATGGCAGGACAAAACTGGAGCATTACATCCAGTTTTGATCACTAGTGTAGGATGGGTGTGAGGGTCTAAAATGGTTGTAGAGAAATTTTACACAATGGTTCCAGGGATGAGGAATTTCAGCTACAAAGTTAGTTTGGAAAAGCTGGGGGTTGATTCCTTTGACGTGAATGAGACTGAGGGAAGATTTAATAAAGGTTAATAATAGTATAACAGATTTAAACAAAGTTAAAAATCACAACACCAGGTAAGAGCCCAACAGGTTTATTTCACTAGCTTTTGAAACGCTTCATCACCTGAAGAAGCAGTCCTTCGAAAGCTAGCGCTTTCAAATAAATCTGTTGGGCTATAACCTGGTGACGTGTGATAGATAAAGTAGACAAAAATAAGGTGTTCATATTATTTTCTCATATAATAATTACAGTACACAGATTTAAAGTTAAGGGCAAGAAATATAACTTAAGTGAGGGAATAAAATGTAAGCAAAAATCTTTTTTGTTAGGTGTAATAACGACCTGGAACTTATTACCTACATTGGTGCTGGAAATGTAAGCAAACGATCTTTTCAAATGAAAAATTAGTCAGTCATGTGAGGGTAACCAATCTGTTATACTATAGGGATTAAAGTGGGGAAATGGGACTGACTGGATTGGTCTTCAGAGACCTGACATGACTTCGTTGGACCAAATAACCCTTTTCTGCATGATAATGACTTCACAATTTTTAGTCAAGCCTCAAAGTGGAGGTGTTAAAAAGCAGAGAAATATCATGTGGCATTTTACTGGGCATCAGTTATTCCTATTGATAATGACTTTTATATAAATCCAACACTCAAAAGAGCAGTGTATTTCCTTTTGAAATAAAAATTATTGCATTCACAAAAGTAAAATTATGAAAACTAGTTCACAGAAACATGAGGGGAATTTAATTTTGTCTTCTTAATTAAATGCAACAGGTGTTTGACTGGGAATTTGCAAGCTTTCATAATTTGATTTCATGGAATCACTGAATACCCTACAGCATGGAACCAGGCCACACCGACCCTCAAAAGAGCATCCCACCCAGACCCACACTCCTACCCTAACCCTGCATTTTTTCTGGCTAATCCATCTAGCCTGCACATTCCTGGACATAATGGGCAATTTGGAATGGCTAATCCATCTAACCTGCACATCTTTGGACTGTGGGAAGAAACTTATGCAAACACGTGGAGAAAGTGCAAACTCCACACAGTTGTCCAAGGGTGGAAATGAACCCAGGTCCCTGGTACTATCACACAGCAGTACTATTCACTGAGCCACCGTTCTGCCCTTTTGCCACTCTTCACATTTCATTGACAATTCTGAACCACTCCAATACTGGTAGCACAAATTCTTTTGCTAATTACAGCTATCTAACACATGGACTTCCACTTTCAGCACCTGAACTTAAATAGTTTTCAAAGATACCATGGGGAGGCGATGGCCTCATGGTATTATCGCTGGACTGTTAATTCAGAGACCCAGATAGTGTTTCAGAAGCCCTAATTTTAAAAAGAAATCTGGAATTTAAGAGTCTAATGATGACCATGAAGTCAATGTTGATGCTCGGAAAAACCCAACTGGTTCACTCATGTCCTTTAGGGGAGAAAACTCCTATCCTTAACTGGTCTCATCTTCATGTGACTCTGGATTCAAAGCAATGTGGTTGACTCTTAACTGCCCTCTGAGCTATTAAGGATGGGTAATAAATGTTGGCCTGGTCAGCAGTGCCCTCATCTTGTCAATAAATAACATAAACATAATCAGGCACTTTAACTTATCCAAAAGGCAGGTGAAGGGTCACCGTTACACTTCATTGTAATTTAGACTCTAGTATAGATATCTCAGTGTACCTTTTCTAATGAACCTGTAACACTAATCCTAATCCTACTACATTTCAGAATTCTGCAAATGCAGAATTGGATTGCTCAAGTAACACCATTTAATACATTCAAATTTGAGAACATCCCTCTTATTTAATTATAAATTCCAATGCAAACAACGTTGAAGAAAATAAACTGCTACCTAATCAAACATCCCATAATGCCACCTAGATCACCCCACAAAACAAGCAAAACATTAAAGTGTATGAAACAGACACATCCATGAAGGTATCACATTGATCGGATTGATAATCTCCTTGTCACTCCCAATGTTATATAACGTATCAGTCAAGTTCATGAGCAATACCATGATAGATCAACTTTTTTAAAAACCTTATATTTAGAAAAGCCAAGAGAGTCCACCTGTGCTTGTGGCCATCAAACAAACTGATCAAACTTTCCTGCCTCAAATTTATTTGCAAAAACTAGTGCTTCCAACAACTTTAATTTGGATAAGTTTGAAGTATTGCAAGATAAAACAAACAAAGGCAGGACTTATACAATTAAAAGCAGGGCCTTAGTGGTAATGTAGAACAGACAGACCAAGCTATTCAGGTACATTATTCTTGAAAATTTGCATAACATATAGATAGGATGGTTACGGCGGCATTGAGCATACTTGTCTTCACTGCTTAGACATTTGAGTATAGGAGTTGGGATGTCATGTTGAGATCGTACAGGACACTGGAGAGGCCTCTTCTAGGGTACTATGTCCAGTTGTGGTCACCATGTTGTAGGAAGGATATCACTACATTGGAGAGGATTCAGAAGAGATTGACCAGGACATTGCCGGGAATGTAAGCAGGTGAGACTAGTTTAGTTTGGGATTATAGTCAGCATGGAGTGAAGGATCTTTTTCCATGCTGTACGACTCCATAAGTTTAAAATTGTTCCTTAAGCTGAATTCAATCGGCCACAATCCTGCCCCTAAAATCAACAGGTGGTCTGGATGGGATGCTCTTCACAGGGTTGGTGCAGGCTCGATGATCAAATGGCCTCTTTTTCCACTACCGGGCTTCTATTATCCTGTGAACATAAAGATCCAAGCCCTTATATTTTTATTTTTCATGGGATATGGGCGTTGTCAGCCAGGCCAACATTTATTGCCCAGACAGTTAAGAGTCAACCATGTTATTGTAGGTTTGAAGTCACATGTAGCCCAAACCAAATAAGGATGGCAGTTTCCTTCCCTGAAGGATGTCAGTGAACCAAACGTTTTTCCCGACCATTGACAATGGTTTCATGGTCATTAGACTTTTAATTCCAGACTCCTTTAAAATTCAAACTTCACCAATTGCCACAGTGGGATTGGAATCAGAGTCCCCATTATCTGGGTCTCTGCATTAATAGCAATCAGCTTCCCCATTTTCCTATACAACATTTATAAACCTGTCCATAAAAGGAAGCACCATAGTTTGGCTCAAGTAGACATAAATGGAAACTTCCTCTTTTTAAAATGCAACTAATTATCTTGTTGTTAGGACTAGCCATTCTCTACAGGGGCCATATGGCCTCCTTAGGGGCCCCTGGTACATTTGAAGGGGGCCACAGACTGAAAACCATGAGAAGGGGAGCCCCAAGGATTTCTGAGGGCCCTGGTAACTGAACCAATGAAATACCCAAGCAATAACCTTCGTTGGAGTCAATAGTTTCCCTCCTATTTATAACATCTTTCCAACACACCGTTTGAATTCAGCACACCTGGTGAATTAATTGCTTAAGCTCCTCCCATACAGCCTCACTTCAGAGTCAGTCGCAAATCAAACTGCACCGGGTCAACATATTCAATCAAGGGTTCTCGCATCCACTATCACTATACTTCATTGTTCAAAGATCAGCGTGTCTTGCTAGGCCTTTTTTATCCTAGTTCATTTGTTCATTATTTTCCTTGTAAGAAGTGCCTCATGATTATTTTCATTATTTTCAGAAGTAATTCTACTCATGAGTTCCTTGGTGAACAAAGAAGTATTGGCAGTATTCAGTAGCATACTTACCATATGGTTTCATTGCATCTCTGCAAAGCCCATCTTTGCTCACGAGCTTGAGCTGCATGACTACATTGCCAAAAGAAAGCATTAGGCCAAGCAAATTGAAAAACCTTTTGGATGCCTTGCATCTACGTATGGAAGATAAACCCTAAGATTTCTTCAAAAACTTGAGATAATTTCAAGAGAAGGCCAACGCGGAAACAAATGCTTACTCAAACGTCACAGAAATTACAGAAGGGTCTTTTGCATCATACAAAATTAGTAAACTGATTGCTAAAACTGAAAATGCTCACAACATTGGCGAGTCGCTTATTCTGCCTTCAGTGTCCATAATATCCGATGTCATGAATTTGAATTCCAAAGCAGCAATTCAGACAATTCTTTTGAGTAATTCTATTGTTGTCAGACGAATCGATGAGATGGCACAAGACATTGAAGGAGGATTGGTCAGTTCATTACAATTCAAGAAATTCTCTTTACAACCTTTGGGTGGCATGGTGGCACAGAGGTTAGCACTGCTGCCTCAGCGCCAGAGACCCGGGTTCAGTTCCTGCCTCAGGCAACTGACTGTGTGGCGTTTGCACATTCTCCCCGTGTCTGCGTGGGTTTCCTCCGGGTGCTCCGGTTTCCTCCCACAGTCCAAAGATGTGCAGGTCAGGTGAATTGGCCGTGCTAAATTGCCCGTAGTGTTAGGTGAACGGGTAAATGTAGGGGTATGGGTGGGCTGCGCTTCGGTGGGTCGGTGTGGACTTGTTGGGTCAAAGGGCCTGTTTCCACACTGTAAGTAATCTAATCTAATCAAATCAAATCAAATCAATCAGAAGAAGCTACTTGACAAGATAATGGTGTTCTTCGTACGGCTTATGAGAAATTCTGGAAGAGATGTTTGCCAAGAGGATTCAAATGGATACTAAGATGACTGTATATTTTGAAGAAGTCAGAAGTTACTTAAGCAAGGACAATATTCCAATGGAGAATATAACTGCTTACGTAACTGATGGTAATTCTATGGTTGGTCAGTACAAAGGAATCATCGCACATCTAAAAAGAGGCATACCTTCTGTCGTTACTATTCATTGCATCATTCACAGGGAGCACCTAATAGCTAAACACTTCGGACAACATCACAATCTTTCTCCTTCAATTGTCATAAAGGCTGTAAACTTCAAATTCCATACCCCCCAGGATCGCCTTTTCCGGCAGCTATGCTGCACACCAAGATGAGGTGGCTTTTCCAAGAGAAATTGTTGAAGAGAAATTGTCTTCAACATTTTGTTATGCTCTGGGACATCATAGTTTCCTTCATGTCTGATAAAGAGCATGGAGAAAGACTCGTTGATGCTAAGGTGGACATATTTTATTCAGCAGATATCTTTCAGAAACTTAATTGTTAAACAAGACCTTACAGGGCAAAAACAGTAATCTCTTAGATTGTAAGGAAGCCTTTATTTCTTTCCCTAAACTCAGTCTATTGGCAGAATATAGGATGTCAAGAATTTTTACAATTTTCAAACCTAAAGACGATTATAGAGGCATTGAAGGACGATGACCTTACCGTTTTATATGAAACATCTAAAGTAGATACACAAGGAAGATTTAATGATCTGTTAAATCTTGGTATCTCGGATTGGATTTTGAATCCATTTTAAGTACAAGCCACCCAGTTGAGTCAGAAATCCAAGAGAGGTTGATGGATCTTCAGAGTGATATAACTGCACATTGTCAGTTCAGACAGGTTCAAAAAGATTTTTGGATCAAGAGTGATCCGGCAAATAAATTTACGACACAGTGGGAAAAATCCCACAGTTTTTTTTAATTGCCTTTCCCTCAACATATTTGGTCAAGAGTAGATTCTGCAAGGTAGTTTCCTTGACAAAATCAAGGAACACAATTGATATTGCAACAAGGGGTGATCTCCGACTGTCATAGTCTAACTTGGAGCCCGATGATATGAAACTTGCAGAAAAGCACCAAGCTCAAGAATAATAAATATTTAATTTCATATTTTTTTTTTAAGTTTTGTCTAGTATGTGAGAATGTTCAAGCTTTCTTCATGTTCAATAATAAATGATTTCCTGTCTATCTGTTCATGTTGTATACCTTTTGAAAGCGGGGGGGGCGCCCTGGAACTGGAGAAGAGCTCCTTGGGGGGGCGGGGGGTGTTACAAAAACCACTGGTTTAGACTTCTGAAAGTTAATGTTTTCTCCACATCAATTACAGGATTCAAGAACAAGACACCAACCACCCAGTAAGCTTCTATCCAGACTAGCACTGACAATTCAGTAATTAAATGTATTTTCATCCTAATAATGGATTATTCAAATAGGTGTCCTTGTTAAGTCCACTCAAAGAGTAATATTCATAAAATGAAAGTTGACACTGGTGAAGTGTGCTCAGTGAAGTTCAACTAAGACTCAAGGTCAACCACAATCAATAATAATTTCTTAGCAGCTTCAGCAGAAAATTAAATCCATATCAATTGGATAAGGAAACCAACTGCTTAGTTTGATTTGAAAATCATACCATAAAAGTGAAAAAGTTTCCCAGAAAAAAAACTTGGATATTCTAATCACTTGATAGGTCCACAGATTGCCCCCACAGATAGAGGTAACGATAATCACGTTCTCCCTTTTTTTTTCTAATGAGATCGCTGTGTCAACTTGTAAACTAAGTAACACTGAAACAAGCTTCAAATTATCTGGAATTGGTATTCACTGAAGGATGACCCATCCATTCTATATACTCTCGTAATTAAACGATCGAAGGGAAAAGTTTTGAAGCTCACAAACATGTTGCAGTTAACATGGTCTTGAGGGAATGGAAAACTTAGAATGAGGATCACAGTCAACATTATTTGCAAAGTAGATTCTTGGAAACAAGATAGCTTCTTCCAAAGTAAACTTCAATATTTTGCAACAAAGAAGTTTAAAAACTGAACTGAAGTTAATTAGAAAAGTGAAAACAAAATCCTGCTGCAAACTTGTAGCGCAATGAACAAGGAACGCTCCAAAAGATCAAACTCCAACTATTTGATCCATCAAACAAGAAAAACAATGCTTATAATTTGTGGTAGTCAAGTAATCACTCTACAAGTAGTCTGGTGTGTATTCAAAGTCAGATATATTTACTCCATCAGCCAGTAATGGGTGTGGAAAATTGGACGGATCCAACAAATGGTCTGGAAAGAGTTCCACAGGTATCTATTGCACCATATTCTGACCCTTTCAGAAGTCTAGGGATTACCTCAGCTGTTGTGCTGTGTCCCTGGAATTTAATTTATGCAGTTCCTGGACATAGCTGCGTCAATAGTCCCTACCATAGTAGAGGTTAGACATGTTGTCCTCCAAGACAGGCTTCTGTTTTTGTTGTGTTCCTGCTATTGAAGTTAATGTAAAATAAGTAGGAACTGAAACAAAAAAATGCTGGAGTGGCACAACAGTGATTTTAATACAGATTCTACAGGCACGTGTTTTGACATTTATCAAGTGACACAGAAAACTACCTTAAAAGATTTGATGCAAAAACAGAGAAAAACACCAGCAGTTACATGAAATTGGAGGAGGTTAGAAGCAATTGCATTTGCTTAGTACGGCCTTTTTCCCTTCCCAATAAAAGTGTCAGCTCATGAAAAACAGGGGATTTGTATTTGTCTCGTTAAGGTATTCCACAATCCCTTCTCATTACAAGTGGTGCAACTTTACATTTTAAGCTCGATATACTGGCTGTCATTTGTGCACTGACTAAACAACTGCCTTCTTTTAAAAAAAAGTCTGTCAACAAGTACACAATTTGGACCCTCTCAGGGGTTTTTCTCCTGTTATTAAGTCATGTTACCTCCTGACCTCTCTTCAAGCCAAAAGCATGACTGATTCATTCTTGTTAAATTGCTTAGCCCTCCCCCAGGAGGTTGTGGGTGGGAGAAGCAAAACAGAAAGTATGGCTCCCTTCGTATTTCACTGAACTTTTAAGAAAAATAAAGCAGCCACTCCATTCCCCTTTAAAGGTTTGAGGACAAGTCTCTAATAGTAATTTAGAAAAACACCAACAAATGGAAGATAAAACTGAAAGGGACACATTTTCTACTTTTAAAACAAAACGTTCTCTTTAGTAAGTTATGATCTTTGACACAAAGTAACCTAATACAGTTGCATGAACAATAAAAGGGAGGCTCAGCCCACTCATGACAAAACATGGTGGTGTGTTCTTGTTCACTGCACAAAACTAAGAGAATTGAACACATCAATCACTTCAACCACAGCAGATGTAGCAACATTCCAATATACCAATAACTTTAGTCAAACATTTACACTACCGATACTAACTGAGCTCAAACCCTAAGCAGAATTAACATTTTCCCTCTCACATCTAAATTTCCTAAAATACTAGAATGAAGATATCATAAGGTCCTTCAGTAACCAGTCACCTGAAAAAAATTCAAAAAGGAGGAACAGACTATTTTCCACACGCTAACAATTTCAAACACTTGCAATTTTCTTTACAATTCTATTCAGTCAGTCAAAGCCAAGTCAAAAAATTATTTAAAGCAAGAATATCTGTATGAGTCAGGCAAAGCAATTTAAAGAGAAAGGGCAGCTAAAAACACAAGTAGTGTGAGATAGAACCACACTTGTTAATCATTTAATTCTTGCTACTTGAATATGACAGCTTGTCAATGCAACACAATTATTGTATTGACTAATATCCATACACTATTCTATGATTCCAATACAGGGAAGAAAGGACATTACCATAAACACTGACCACAAAAAAAAAACAGGGGAGAGTAACAAACATAATGTGAATCATAGGCCTCCCCCAACTAAAAGGAATTGTCAGGTTGCTGGGTAAAACAAAGAAATAAAGGAACATGAATAGGCCATTCAGATCGGTGAGTCTGTTCTGCCATTTAAAATGATCACAGCTGATCAAATGCATTTTACCCACAGAATTTCCATAACCTTTACACTTGCATCATAAATCTATCAATCTCTACCTTAAATATATTTAAAGACGGAGCTTTCACAGCTTCCTGGTGCTTCCAAATCTTTAGAGTAAAAAAAATTCATCTCTGCCCTAAATGGCATTCCCTTATTTTTAAATTGTGTCTCCAGCTCTAAACTTACCAGCCAGGGAGCACATCTTACCATCTCAACTCAGTCCATCCTTTCAAGTTCGTTTTAGAATTCAGTGAAATCACTGTTCATTCTTCCAAATTCTAGAGAATACAGGCCCAGTTTGCCTAATCTCTCTGCATCAGACATTCTCATCACCCTGGGAACAAGTTTGATGAATCTTCATTACACTCAATGGCAATAGAGTCAGTTAGCTGGACAGCTGGTTTGCAATGCAGAGTGATGGCAACAGCACAGATTCAATTCCTGCGCTGATGTTATCATGAAGGATTGTCTTTCTCAACCTCTCCCCTCGCCTGAGGCATGGTCAAAACTGCCACAGTTATCTCCCTCTAATGAGAGCAGCCCCATGGCCCTCTGGAACTATGGCAACTTTACCCACAGCAATAATATCCTTCCTGGGTTAAGGAGACCAATCTGCACACAGTATGCCAGATGCAGTCTAACCAAGCTCCTATGAAAATGAAGATGACTTCACTGCTCCTGTATTCTGGGAGAATGAAGTCCACAGAATCATAACTCTTTGAAAAAGTATTTCCTCCTCATCTGTTTTAAATCTGCTATCCCTTTTCTCTTGATCCAGAGGGGCAAGATTCTTTATACATCTACTTTATCAATTCCTTTTAGCAACTTATATGCCCCAATCCTATCTCCTCTCATTCTTCTAAACTGCACACAGTATAGGCCTAAACTGCTCAATCTCTCAACACAAGACAAATACCTCATCTCTGGAATCAAATGAGTCAACCCTCAACTCCGTACAATGCACCTACATCGCTGCTCAAGTAAGCTGCAGGTAGCATTTCAGGTGCTGATTCACTAATGCTTTGTAAAGTTGCAGCAACATTTCCCTGCTTTTACACACTATTCCTTTAGCAATACATGCTAAAATTCAACTTGCCTTTCTTATTACAGGTGTATCTGTATGCTAGTTTTCTGCAATCCATGTACAACACCACCCAGATCCCTCTGTACTGAAGTACTCTAAATTTTCTCTCTATTTAAGTTATAAGTTGCCTTTCTACTCCTTTGACCAAAATAGACAAGCTCACATTCATCTGTACGGTGGCTCAGTGGTTAGTACTGTTGCCTCACAACGCCAGGGACCAGGGTTCAATTCCAGCCTCTGGCAACTGTCTGTGTGGAGTTTGCACATTCTCCCCATGCCTGCGTGGTTTTCTTTCAAGTATTCTGGTTTCCTCCCACAATCCAAAGATGCACAGATTAAGTGGATTGGTCATGCTAAATTGTCCACAGTGTCCAGGGATGTGCAGGGTACAGGGATAGGGTGGGTCTGGTAGAACGCTCTTCAGAGGATTGGTTAGACTTGATGGACTGAATGACTACTTCCACACTGTAGGGATTCTACAACATTCTATGAACCTTATTAAACTGTATTTTCCAAATTTTGGCCCATTGACCAAACCTACCCATACACATTTGAGAAATTCTTTTTTCTTCATTGCAGCTTACTTTCCCACCTATTTTAGAGTCATCTGCAAATTTGGCATGTGACATTTGCCATCCCTGCATCCAAGTCATTAATACAGATTGTAAATAGGTGGGGCTCTGAGGACCATACATTTTGGTATACCACTAGTTACATCTTCCCAGTCAGAAAAAGACCCATTTATTCCGACTTTCTGCTTCCTGTTAGTCAATCCTCTATTCAAGCTAATAAATTACTCCGAACTCCATCTGATCTTACCTTGTGCATTAAGCATCTGTGCGGCACTTTGTCCAGATCTACTACAAGATCCCCATAATCCACTTTGCTTGTTACATCTTTGAAGAAATCTCACAAATTCTTCAAACACAATTTACCTTTCATAATATCATGCTGACGTTGATGGATTGTGCTTTGACTCTCCAAATTCTTGTTATTATTTCCTTAATAATAGATTCTAACAATTTCTTAAAGACAGACATTAAACTAACTGGTCTATACTTTCCTATTGTCACCTCCCTCTCTTTTTGAATGAGGGCATTATTTTGAATGGTTCCAAATGACTGGAACCTTTCCAGCATTCAGCAAATTTTAGAATACTATAACCAACGAAACCACTATTGCTGTTGCCACTTCTTTTAAGGCCCTGGAAGATGTTGCCAACCTGGCTCTAGGGACTTGTTGGCGTTCAATCTAAATAGTTTGCCCAGTACTTTTTCCCCAAGTGACAACTGTTTTAAGTTCTCCTTTCTATTAGTCTGCATTGATATTCCTATTAGGTTGATACTGATGTCCTCCACTGTGCAAATGGGGGCAAAATGCCAATTTAGTATTTCCACCACGTCCAGCCTCTGGAGGATTCAATATATTGCTCCAGAAAACCAATCTTGACACATGCCTGAAACTCCTCTGCTACACCTCATCCAATTCTTTTCGCCTCCAGATCTCTGACAATGACATCTGACTGTATCTTCCAAACCTAGTTCTGCCAGACTTGATATCCACCCGTGGCCAGACATTATCCCTGCCAGCATGACATCTCTGGACCCAGCTACCTCTCCCACCTGTCAGACCAAACAAGCTTCGCCCCGATTTAATTCTGACCTGACCTGATATTTATCACAAGCCAACATCTCCCTGACCAAAAAAAACACTAAATGCCAAGGTCTGGCAGCTTCAGTAGACAGAGAAACAATGAACAGAGATCAATGAACTTTTTATGAAGGCCATTGATTTGAAAAAGTTTATTAGACAAAATTTAATTAATTTGTTTGAGGATTTAAGAATGAAAGTGTATATAAGGAAACCAATAGATGTCTATTTGGATTTCCAAAAGGCATACAATAAGGTGCCTTCAATATAAGGTTGCGACATGAGGCAAGAGCTCATAGTGCTGAGGGCCATAAGACACAGTAGACCATTCAATAAGATCATGGCTAATTTTAAAGTAGCATTATTATAATATGGCATCTTGCAGTGCGCTTGATTTTTACACATTAACATAAATCAGACCATTCACTTTTCCCACCCAGCACTTTGAATAGTTCCTTCCACACTCGCCAGGCAATTAAAATGTTCCACAGCAATCCTAATATCCAGTTAAGTGGAGGTGAATCAGTTATCAGCTTCCCCTGCTGATTCTCAATATGGTGGCATGGTCAGTAGCATCAGAAGACCAAGCTGGCATTTGGAGTTACTCTTTTCAAAGCATGCCTGAACCCAACCTTAGCCTTTGAAAGTTCACCCCTTACTTTCTTAGTAATCTTTAATGCTTGAAAGATCCTGAGCTTTGTATCACCAGGAAAAGGATCCTCAAGCTTGTCAACTACTTCTCACAATTCAGTTGTCTTATACAAAGTATCAACTTACTCATTTTATTAATGTACATTTTCTTTGACATTCTATGCCCTATGACATTCTACCCTAACAGCTAATTTTTCACTAATGCTATCGAGCACTTTGAAAATATTTACATAGAAGTTGCAAGTTTTTATCATTGCACTTGTCTTCTCACAATTTGTAGTTGTTTCATTTGAACTTTTTGGAACAAATTCTGAATTAGCAAGCATAGGCTCCACCTTGACTCTCACAACTAGATTCAATGAACAAAAAATACTAAAGAACTATGGATGCTGGAAATCTGAAGTTAAAAAAAGAGAAACTGCTGGAAAAGCTAGCAGGTCTGGCAGCATCTGTGGAAAGAATGCAGAGTTAACGTTTCAGGTCCAAAAACGCTTCTTCAAAACTGAATAACTATGAAAAGGATCATTTATGTACTAAAGGGGATGGGTGATGAGGAGATAGAGTCCGGAGAGCCAGAAAAAAACATTCAAAAGAGCGGCAGATGCTGTAAATCAGAAACAAAAACAGAAATTGCTGCAAAAGCTCAGCAAGTCTGGCAGCAGCTGTGCAGAGAGATCAGAGTTAACATTTCAGGTCAAAACATCATCTCTCCACAGATACTGTCAGACCTGAACTTTTGCAGAAATTTCGGTTTTCGAGACAGAAAAACAATTGGGCACGTAGTGGAATGGGTAAAGTGTGTCTGAGGCCTTGGACAGTGAGGAGGGAGAAAGTAAACAGGTAGGCATTACATCTTCTGCGATTGCAACAAAGGTGCCATGATGGTGTGGGGAGATGTTGTCCTTGAATCAAATGTCTCTGGACACAAATGTCTGAACTTGTGTGCTGGTCATTTATGTGCCATGTTGACTCATAGCAATTTTATCCCACCATCAGGCATCAACTCTTTCATAACAATTGTTCCTTTTGCACAGCTGAAGACCACAGAGATAACTCCTAACACCTATATTACTATTGTAACCAGACAAACCTCAGCATCCAGCAATGGGTACTGCTCCAAACTCAAGCCTCATCTCCTTTATTGCTTTCAGACTATTGGAACACGCTTTTCCCATCCCCCATTAATATCATCCATCATTTCTCTCTCTCCAGCATGCATTCACTTTCAATGCCCGACCTAAATGATCACAACTTCTCTACTTTCTGACACTTTACTCCCTGTTGATTAAGGCAAAGTTCGCTGTCTGTGCTGCCCCTCACCATTCTGTGAAAAATACGTAGACTTACATATTGCTGTCACCATATATGCACAGAATAAATCATTTAAAATAAAAACTACAAATTTATGGCTATTTTGTCTGGGTGGGATGTTCGGAGAGTCCGTGCAGACTTGATAGGCTGAATGATCTCTTTCTGTGCTGTAGGGATTCTGTTATGTAAGCAAATGTGAGGTCACCCATTTTGGACTGAAAAAGGGTAGGTCTGGGTTCCTTCAACACGGTATGAAGTTAAATATAGTGGATGTCCAAAATAACTGAGGTATTCGAATGCGTAGATCTTTAGAATGTCACAAACAGGTACAGAAAATAATCAAGCAAGCTAATGGAACTCTGTATTTTATATCTAGAGGACTGGAGTATAAGAATGCACAGGTTATGCTGCAGTTATACAAAATGCTAGCTAGACCCCACTTGGGGCACTGAAAGCAGATCTGGGCACCACAGCCTTGGAAGGATATACGGGCCTTGGAAGGAGTACCACATAGGTTTGTAACAATGATACCAAGCATTCAGAGATTAAGTTATGCGAACAGATTACACAAAATTAAGCTGCTTTCTCGAAAATTTAGAAAATTAAAGAGTGACCTGGTCGAAGTCAATTTATTAACAGGTAAATACAGGGCAGATAAACTGTTTCCACTAGTTGGGGATTCTAGAATTAAGGGGCAAAGTCTGAGAATTAGGGTTAGACCGTTCAGGTGAGATGTAAGGTAGCAGTTCTATACACAAAGGGTGGCAGATGTTTGGAACTCTTTTCCAGAAAATGACAGTGTATGCTGAATCAGTTGTTAATTTCAAATCTGAGATAGATAATTCTTTGTTAAGCAAAGATTTTAAAGGATATGGGCCAAAGGCAGGGAGTTAGGCCACACATCAACCACGATTTCATTGAATGGCAGATCAGGCTCGAGGGTGTGAATGGCCTTTCTCCTGTTCCTATCTTCCTATAAACTTTCAAAACAATATCTATGACCATGTCTTCGATTCTGGCATTTAGTCACAACTCTACTCAGTCCTGAATGTAGATAAGGCAATCTCCAACCATTTAATTTCATCATTCATCAAATTCTCTTGCCACTTCCCACCCTTTTTGCTCCACATCTTGCCAAGTCACTTGCACTGGTACTTTCAAAATCATCAGCCTTTAGGTTTCTGCAACTGTCTAGCTGATCAGCCATTCTCTTTCTTACCTGTATCTTTGAGGCACCTGCTCCCTATAAACCATCTTCATACTCTTAATTCCAAGGAATGCAGATTTAAGATAATCTGGAACTTAATCATCAAATCTGATTCAATCACTTAAATTGCTATTGGGACCATTCTCTGCTAAAGCATATACTGCTGCACAATCCTCCAAAAGGTGGATGAACACCTTCTCCTTGAGCTCCTCTTGTAAGGTTCCCTCAGTCCTCGATTCAAAAACAAGTATAAAGAGTTTACAGCTTTTTTGTTGCAAGTTTGAAACATTTGTTCAGTTTTTTACATGTACAGTCAGTTCTTCTTTAATGCAATGGTTGCGTTCTTGTGCAATCCTGAGTTATAGAATAATTGCACTTTAGAAACAGCACTTAAAGTGTTAGTTATGTAATCACTTTACACCCAAAACACACATTTTAAAGGTTTGCGCTGCAGAAACCACATTCCCAGTTAGTCAATCATGTTACAGCAAATTTGTGTTGATGAAATACACTTTATAACAGAACGACCTGTGTATCGTCTCCCAAGCAAAGCTTGCAGGCCTGCTAAGTGTCTTTAAATTTTTTCATTCTTCTTTCGTGTTCTTTTCACTTCACCTTGTTTATGACAATCATTCTGTATTCCTTGGACCTCATTCCCACTAAGCTTCTGATCGGGTAATTTCACTTATTTATCACCAAGTATGTATTATGTCTTTCCTCTGTCATTGCCCTTTACCCTTCCAAGCCACAAACAAGCAAAATCTTCCTTGAACCTCAAAAGTCATGCAAACTGCTCTGCTATCACTAACTTCCAAAGCACTTTTTTCCTAAATCTATGCCGTTCCTTCTTCCATCAACATTAATCCAGTTCGTACCACATTGCAGCACAAATGCATGTGATGAGGTCACATTCCCTATGATTTTTAAATATACTGACATGGTGAACCACACCACTCTCTTCCAATACCTTGCCTCTGTTCTCCAACTTAGTGGAACTGCCTTTGCTTGATTCTATTCTGGCATATCCAATCTGGAATAACATAGCAGTTCCAGCAATTACTTTTCTTCCTTTTATTGATGCATTGTTAACTCTAGTCCCCACTAAAGATCTTTCTTTGCCTCATACTATCTTTCCATCCACATAATAGTCAGAATGACAAACAAAGAAAGGGCTCATTTTCATAGACACAGTGATTGCATCCAGCTCAGCTGGCTCAATGCTGATGAATGGTTTGTCCAGTTTTAGTCCAGTTAAACATTGTTTTAACATAAGCCATTGTATTTGACTCAAATTCTGTACCCTTGTCACCACAAATCAATTTCTCACTCAAGCATGTTTCAGATTGAACCAAACCAACTGAAATTCTGAGATCTTCAAAAGTTAATTAGTACAAACTGATAAATATAGATTGGCCATTCAACAAGTATATTTTTAAAATTTCTGCAGTATTAAGTTCATCAGTATGCAACTTCTATTTGGAAGTACCATATCTCAAAAACAAAGAAAAACTAAAAATGCAATGCCACTTATTTTTCACCCTTTTCAACTTCAGTCAAACTTACCTTGTGGATTTGTTTCAGACTGTGCAATAAGAGTAGCTGTTGCTGAGTTGGGATTTAATCGATTTCCAAACATGTGAGATGGTGCAAGATTAAAGGAAGATCCAGGTAGTGCACTTGCCTGTGAAGGAAACATTGTAGCCAGTTACTAATGTACATAAAAGAATGGCTTTGAGAGACAAATCACTTTTAATGGGTACAGCTGAAGCTGTCATTCTAGCAAAATTATAAAGAAATGCATCACAAAATGGCAGGAAAAAAGGTTTGTGCTCGTTCCTCTTTAAGCAGAGTTTCCAGTTTCAATAGTGCTTTGAGAGATCAACTGTACTTCTGGCTAGTGAAGAAATATATTAGACCAACTGTCAAAGTCATTCTTCCATCCCACCTAGTCATACAAAAAGACGCAAATCAAGCTGTTGCTCCAGAATTTTTTTAAAAAGTTCCCTTACTCTGAATGGTTAGCATACGGTTCCATTACTACTAGATTAGATTAGATTTCCTACAGTGTGGAAACAAACCCTTCGGCCCAACTAGTCCACATCGACCCTCCGAAGAGTAACCCACACGGACCCATTTCCTTCTGACTAATGCACCTAACACTGTGGGCAATTTAACATGGCCAATTCACCTGACCTGCACATCTTTGAACGGTGGGAGGAAACCGGAGCATCCGGAGGAAACCCACACAGACAGTCGCCCAAGGCTGAAATCAAACTGGGACCCTGGCACTGAGAGGGAGCAGTGCTAACTACTTGTCACCGTGCCGTCCTATTGAATGCCCTCTAACTATTAGTGTGTGAATCTAATTAGTGAACTGTAGAAGACTATTCCACCACAGAATGAAGTCTAATACTGTTCACGTATACAGAAGGTGCTTTTCTGAAGCTAACAATCAGAAGTGAAAATTCTGGCAGATTTTCTCCTCCCTACCATATCACAAATGCTGACTCAACCATGTTAATCACCAAGGAGCAAGAATAGATTGTTTGCTGTACAGAGGAAGGTGCCTTGACCTTTTGGTTGATCAAACTATTCTAGAATTTGAGCTAGAAATGAACACTAATAAAAATATTTCTCAAGTATTCACTTTAGTAAAATTGCTGAATGCATTGTGCAGGGATAGTTTTTATTTGGCCTTGTGACTATAAGACCATAAGAAACAGGAACAGAGTAGACCGTTCAGCCCCTTTGAGCCTCCTCCATCATTCCATAGGGTCATGCTGTTCCATCATCCTCATGCCCACCTTCTTGTCCTTTCCCCATAATCCTCAATTCCCTTACTGATCAAGAATCTATCTCAGCCTTAAATATACACAAGAACTCTATTTCCACAGATCTCTAGGGCAAGGAATTCCAAAGACTCTTAATGCTCAGGGAAGAAATTCCTCCTCATCTCAATCTCTCTGGTCCAAGACACTCAAGCAGTGAAATATCATCTCAGCACTTTTCTGTCAAGCCCCTTAAGAGTTCTATGTGATCTCAATGAACCATTTCTCATTCTTCTAAACTCCAGTGAGTAGTCCCAAACGGTGAAGGGCTTATGCTCAAAACATCAACTCTCCTGCTCCTTGGATGCTGCCTGACCTGCTGTGCTTTTCCAGCACATTTCGAATCTGATCTCCAGCATCTGCAGTCCTCACTTTTTCCAGAGTCCCAACTTGTTCAGCCTTTGTTCATAAGGCAATCCCTCCATTCCAGGGATCATCCTAGTGAACCTTCTTGTAAGCATTTTTTTTCAATTATTGTAACGTTTATTCAATTCAAGAAAAGTATTAATGGACAAAAAGATGAGCTATGTACATTCTTACTTTACAAATTAATAGGCACTGTATAACTAACAGCTTGTCGATGCAAAATATTTACTAACTGCTGGATGTAACTAAATCACTAAGTACTTGCAAAACCTTTTGTTACCTTACTAAGACTAAAGGATCCCCAAATGCAAGGTAGACTTCTTTGGCTAGAATAGAAAATTAAGGGTATGGGCTAAATAGTGACTTACATGCTTGCTGTGCTGCATAGTTGAACTGGCGAACCCTGTCCCCAGATTCAAATACTTGATGGGACAGGAAGATAAATGAGAAAATTGTTTTAATTGTTTAAAATGGGTAGTTAATAAAATTCCTTTTCCTATATAAACTGTTGAAAAAAAAATTGTATTATTAAAAGGGAACAAAATATTGCTGAAATGGGTTGTGGTACACTGCAGAGACCGAGAAGCACAAAATAGAAAACTCCTGTGCAATGATAATTATACTCGTTGTTCGAGGTCCATTTTAAACAGAATTATGGTACGTTAGGGATTCAGTTACGCAGACCGACTAAAGAACTTAGACTGACCTACAATGTTCACAAACGATTGGATATCACTTCAAGAGACAACAGAAACAAACAAGTTGCGTGTCCTCCTGTATGGTCTGATTCTGATACTTTATGAAATAAAATTCCAAATATATATTCCACAGAATACAACTATATTTCCCTAGAAGAAAAAACAAGGTAACTGAAAAGAAATCAGCAAAAAGATTCCACATAGTGCAAAGTTCAAAAACAATTTTTCCTTTATACGGCACCTTTAATATCATGAAAGATCCTAAGGCACTTCACATAAGCATTATAGAACCAAAGTAAGGGGATATTAGGTTAGAAGAAACAAAGAGTAGAAATTAATTGGTCCTTTTCAAAGTGGCAGGCAGTAACTAGTGGGGTGCCACAGGGATCCGTGCTAGGACCCCAGCTATTCACAACATATGAACAATTCGGATGAAGGAACAAAATGTAACATCTCAAAGTTTGCAGATGATACAATGGGTGGGAGGGGGAATTGTGACGAGGATGCAAAGATCCTCCAGCATGATCTGGACAGGTTGGGCGAGTGGGCAAATAAATGGCAGTATAATTTGGATAAACGTGGGGTGATTCACTTTCTAAGCAAAAACAAGACAGCAGAATACTATCTGAATGGCTGTAAATTGGGAGAGGGGAGTATGCAGTGGGACCTGGGTGTTCTTGTGTACCAGTTGCTGCAAGTAAGCATGCAGGTGCAACAGGTGGTTAAAAAAGAAGAGGCAAATGATATGTTGGCCTTCATTAAGAAGAGGTTTAGAGTACAGGTGCAGGGATGTGTTACTGCAGTTATACAGCACCTTGGTGAGGCCACACCTCGCATATTGTGTGCAGTTTTGGTCTTCTTTTCAGAGGAAGGATGCTCTCGTTCTCGAGGGAATGCAGCAAAGGTTACCAGACTGAATCTGGGGACTGCAGGACTGACATATGAGGAAAGGTTGACTAGGTTAGGATTGTTGTTGCTGAAAACCAGACAAATGAAGGGGGGAAACGTCAGAGACTTATAAAATTCTAACAGTACTAGACAGGGTAGATGCATGGAGAATGTTCCCAATGGTGGTGTGTCCAGAACCAGGGGTCAGTTTTGGGGTAGACCATTTTGGATGAGGAGACATTTCTTCACCCAAACAGTGGTGAGCCTGTGGAATTCATTACCACAGGAATCAGGTGATGCCAAAACATTGAACGTATTCAATAGGTGGCTACATATTGCACTTCAGGCAAATGGGATCAAAGGTTTGGGAGAAAGCAAGATTAAGCTATTGAGTTAGACCATCAGCAATGATAGCGATGATTGACAGAGCAAGCTTAAAAAGGGCCAAATTGCCTTCTTCTATCTTCTATGTTTCTATTAACAAAACCATGGGCAAATAAGTTTAAGACAGTTTAAAGGAGGAAAATGAAGGAGATAGGTAGCGAGGTGTAGGGAGGGTATTTCTGTGCTTGGCAGTCTGGGTAATACAATACAGATACCAATAGTGGAGAAATTAGGATTTGGATACTCAAGAGTCCAGACTTCAAGAAGGAAAATATCGCAGAGTTATAGAGGTGAGGGAGGTTAGAGATGAGAGGGGCAAATTCACAGAGAGCTTTGAAAATGAGATGATAATTTTTAAATCAAGATATTGCTTACTTAGAAGCCAATGTGGAACAGCAAACATAGGCGAATGGGAAATATTGCAAATTAAGAAATGGACAGCAAAGTTTAGATTGACTTTAAACTAATGGCAGCTAGAATATAAAACTCAACAGGAATGTGTTGGAACAATCAAGTCTAGAATTAAGGGAGGTATGGATGAATGTTTCAGCAACAAATTAACTGAGACAGAATAACATTGAATGATGGCACAGAAGTGGAAACTCAAGTTTAGACTTGGCACAAAGGAAGTGAAAATCTCATCTCAGGATCAAATGTGATACTAAGCTTGTAAATAGACTTGCTTAATATCAGACTGCTGACCTGAGAGAAACAGAGTCTGTAAATAGGGTACAGCGCTTGGAGCAAGGACCAGAAACGACAGTTTAAGCCATCCCTATATTTCAATGAATTAAACTAGGAAGTTCGGTGAGCAGGCTGATAAGTTAGAAACAGTGGTTGAGAGAGATGGTGTAAGATGGAACTACTTGACATTAGCACATCCACAAAAATTAGCAGTGAGTCTTTGGATGCAGTGTGTGGATGAGAATTTGAAGGAGATGAAGGATCGATCTTAGGCAACACCAGAGGTTAATAGGGTAGGAAAAGGAAGGAAAAGCACTGAAGTAATTCTCTCACTACAATTAGGCAGGAACAAATGGAACAACATGACAGCAGTCACAGCGTGCTGGACAACAGTGGAGAGGGGGGCTTTGGAGGAGAATGGTCAGGGCAACTCCGTCAAGTTCTGCAGACAGATCAAGTAGTACAAGGAGGAATGCAGTCACATTGCATGTAATTTGTGATTTTGGTAAGAGTTGCCCTAGTACAGCACCAGGGAATGAGACCTGGTTGGAAGGATCAAAACATGGAAAGATAAGAATAGATTTGGGAAGCAACAGCACGTTTGAGGACTTTGCAGAGAAAGGGAGGTTAGATATGGGACAGTACCTTGCAAGGATGGAGGAAACAAAGGATGGTTTGTTGAGAAGGTTTTAACAGCACAGTTACAGGAATAACATCTGAATAAGAAAAGTTTAAGATATCAGCTAACATAAGGGTCAAAAAGGTTAGTTGGATAATCAGCCGTTGAGTGCAATTAGAGAGTCATACAGCCTGGAAACAGACCCTTTTGTTAAAATTGTCATTGCCAACCAAGTTTCCAAAACTCAAACTAGTCCCATTTGCCTGTGTTTTGCCAATTTCCCTCTAAACCCTCCCTCTTCATGTACCCGTCCAAATCTAGTTTTAAATATTATAACTGTACCTGCATCAACCACTTCCTCTGGCGGTTCATTCCATATATGAACCACCCTCTGGGCAGAAAACGTTGCCCCCAAGGTCCCTTCTAAATTTTTCTCCTCTCACCTTACAAATGTCGCGTTCCTGCTCCCCCCACCCCACCCCTCTTGGTTTGCAACTCCTCCACCTTAGGGAAAAGACTGTTGCTATTCGCCTAGTCTCTACCCTTCATGATGTTATAAACTTCTCCAAGGTCACCCTTCAATCTCCTTTGCTCCAATGAAAAAAATCCCAGCCTATCCTTATAATTCAGACCCTCTAGTACCAGCAACATGTTTGTAAGCCTTTTCGGCACCCTTTCCAATTTAATAATATGCTTCGAATAGTACTGTATGCAGTACTCCAGTAACAGCTTCACTAACACCCAGTACAACTTCTATATTCAATGGACTGAGCAATGAAGCGCGCTAAATGTCGTCTTAACCATCCTGTCTACCTGTGACGCAACTTTCAAAGAATTACGAACATAAACCCGTGGGTCTCTGTTTGACAACACTATCCAGGTGCTACCATTAACTGTACAAGTCCTGCCCTTGTTCACTTCACGAAAATGCAAAATCTCATTTATCCAAAATAAACGCCATCTGCCACTTCTCAGTCCATTGGGCCAACTAATCAAGATCCCTTTGTAATCTTAGATAACCTTCTTCACTGTAAACGACATCACCAATTTATGGCGTCATCTGCAAACTTACCAAACATTCCTCCTAAATTCTCTCAACAAAATAATTTCTATAAATGACAAACAACAGTGTAAAAGAGACACAAACTCAATTTTTCATCTTGCATTCATCAAAATTAGGATGCTTGAAAACAAACTTAAGGAACAATTTACACAGCACAAGACAACGGAGCGGATTGGTTGGTCCATATTTGGCATGGGGACGCGTCAGGAACTGTTAACAGTGAATTTTGTTAGTTGGTTAAAATCAGGTAGATTGATCAGACTATTTCCATGGAGAATGCAGAAGGGACTGCTTAACCCTGACTTTATTGAAAAATCTCCAACAAGGACAGGATCCTGCAAATGAATACGTGTGGAATGCACAAATGGTTCACCCTGCAAGCCTAACTGAATCAACTGGCACAATTCTTATTAGATCATCATCATTGTACTAAAAGTTATCAAATAGCAGAATCACAACCCAGTATACTTGACACATTGCAGTTCTTATGATGCACAACCCATCTACCAGTACTGAATTTCAATCTACATTACTATTTATTTTGATGACAGCGACCTGGTAAGGGGAGAATTGAACATATTTACTGAATAAAATAGCGTAAAGTGGTTAGCTTCACCAATGCTCATTTTTTGAGACACCTTCCTATTACAAAGTAATTAGGAGGTAGATAGGTACTTTTCAAGTACAAACCCTAACTGTAGTCCCTATCATAAGTATGCATGATATACAGCAATTTCATTATTTTGCAGGATAATTCTGTCACCTCAGTCAAGTTTTAGTGCTAGTTGAAAAGCTTCGCTAAAAAGATAAATTTATGTCTTGTACTATCAAGTAATTATCTGCTACTGTAAATTAATTCTGTAGCTTTAAAAGCAACGAGTGCCACTTTTATGGTGTACATGGTGCATGGCAGGCATACAGGTGGTTGAATGTGCATATCGAGCTTCTTTAAGTGCTAAGCCACATTTAAGTTGCTCTGAACTGACTCCTGCTGGATGCTTATGGGAATGACATCAAGGCCCACAGGTGGAAGTGGGGACTTGCATGGGGAACACATGGGACAGAACAGTTCACAGAAGCATGGCTTAACGTCCTGACAGAATACTCTTAGCCCACAAAAAAAATCTCAATTTTTCTTTTGCAGTATTTACCTCTGTCTTTTCAAGCCACTTGACTGACTCCTTTGCCAGGTTTCATTAGCTTTGTCATCATGTAGGTCTCCCCATTTGTCATTACGATGACATTTCAGGAGGTAGTGTTATGTCTCTAAACCAGCCCAGATCAGTAGCCTTCCCTCATCTGAACTCTGCCTGCCTAGAATTTGGCTGTAGAGATGCCACAATACAGTCAATGATCTCTCACCTGCAAACACAACTAAAATTCTTAGTTTGACCATATTCATATGGACACCTTCAAACTTTATGAAATTTATGCACACAAGAAAGTATTGAAAATAAAATAAAATTAAAATTGTTCATTGGATAAATCTTCTGATGGGTGGTACTTCGCTACAGAGTTGAAAGCATGGTTCTGGAAAAGCACAGGTCAGGCAGCATCCAAGGAGCAGGAGAATTGACATTTTGGGCATAAGCATTTCATCAGGAATGAGACTTGTGGGTCGGGGGGCTGAGAGATAAATGGGAGGGGATGGGGGTGGGGGAAAGGCAGCTGAGAATGTGATAGTAGATGAAAGTGGGGGAGAAGATGGTCGGTCAGAGAGGAGGGTGGAGCGGATAGATGGGAAAGGTAGTGGACAGGTCAGGAGGGCAGTGCTGAGTGGAGATCTGGGACTGGGATAATGTGGCTGGAGGGGAAATGAGGAAGCTGGCAGTTTCTTCATTTCCCCTCCAGCCACATTATCCCAGTCACAAACCTCCAACGCAGCACCACCCTCCTGACCTGTCCATCACCTTTCCCATCTATCTGGTCCATGCTCCTCTATGACTTATCACCTTCTCCCCCACCCTCATTTACCAATCGCATTCTCAACTACCTCCCAACCCCACCCACCTCCCATTTTTCTCTCAGCCCCCTAGCCCACAAACCTCATTCCTGATGGAGGGCTTATGCCCAAAACGCTGAACCTCCTGCTCCTCTGATGCTGCTTGACCTGATGTGCTTTTCCTGCACCACACACTCAACTCTGATCTCCAGCATCTGCAGTCCTCGCTTTCACTTAGCTACAATGACCAAGAAAATTCCAGTTTTAACATTCTGATCTTTACTGAGCTGACCACAAACAAGACCTCAGAGGATCTTGAAGTCCAATTGCTTCACATTCAATAAAGAAAGATTTTCAGGATAACCATTCCCAACTACCACTGGTAGAAAAAAAGCATTTAAATAGGTAGAGAATGGCAGAATGGGGCTTTGTTGTATTGATGCAATAGCGTCTGTATTGAAATCAGCTGTGAACACACATTGCGATATCTTTCAGAATGATCACCTGGATGAAGTTCTAATGCTGCTTGAGTCACTTATCAGCACAGAAGGGGAGCTGAATTTAATGCATCAAACCAACTGTTGAAAAAATAATTCAAAATAATTCAATGAATTTATAGTTCTATCAAAAATGCAGTTTGTTAGCATTTATGCTGTTCTACAGCACAAAACTTGAAATCAATTTTTAAAAAGTACTTTTGTGGACATACCGTTAAGGTGTGGTCCAAACATTTTACCATATATCTCAATCAACAACAATCTAAATAAAATTGAAATTTCACCTCATTCAAACACTGGGAAAATGTGTAACAGTAACTTCCTGCATATCCCATGTCTGCAGACTGGTCACAAATACTGGGTTTTAGCAGAATGATGACGATTTGATAATTCAATTAATTATTTAATCTTGTTAAAGCACTGACAAAAAAAGGCGCAGGTCGACAACAGATTTCTTACAAATACTCAGGATTTCCATGGTACAGAATGTCTGCAGGGGTCAGAAGTGCTAACATCCAAATCTAGTTTAGTCATTAAAACCAATACTCCTTTGCTATGCTGAATCATTACCAAATAGGAAATCATTCCATTATTTCCTGTTCTGATGAAGTTGGACATTGAAGCAAAAAGGCATCACAAGTATGTGTTTTTCACAATGTAAGACTAAACGATAAATCATAGCTCTGTCATGACCCAATCTGAGTAACTGCAATTTTGGCAGTCAGCCAAGAGTCCTAGTAGTAATCCTTCCAAAGTTCGCATTCATTCATGTTGCAAACCACAATTCTGAGGGCCTCTCTTGGGACTTTAGCCAAACAAGCAAAATTGAACCCAAGCACACATCAAGCAGCTAATGCTGGCCAAATTCTTGCATAATCTAGTGCAGCAGAAAAATTCTTTTAATTTGTATGCATTTATCCAGACTTTGAAGTTACTTGTACTAAATATAAATTTTGACTGTGATATTGAAGTGTGACTACAGGACAAACTACAAAAGATACTGGAGCAGTATCTAGAGCAGAGAAATCACTGGCAATATATGTAAAAAAGGCAGTACATTAATCATGGGTGACTTGAATCTGCACGTAAACTGGAAAAAATCATAGAATTAGAGTTTGTTTGAGAGAGTATCCAAAGATAATATGGTGGGAATCCACCCGGGGATCAGGGTACTTTGGATCTGGTAATACAGAATGAGGCAGGTTTATTATATGATCTGACAGTAAAGGATCCCCTTGAAAACAGTGCCCATAATATGGTAGAATTCAACATTCAGTTTGAGTGTGTGAAACTTGGGTTGGAAACAAATGTGGCAAACCTAAATAAGGTCAATCAAAGGAATGAGGAGAGAGTCAACTGGAGTAGACTGAGAAGAGTTCAATAGTAAAAACAGTTGAGGATCAATGGCAGACAGATTATGTAAGTGGGCAAAATCTTGGCAGAGGGAATATAATGTGGGCAAATAAGAGGTGCTGAACTTTGGCAAGACAGGAGCTAAGTAGTATCAACATGCAGAAGGATTGCAAAAAGCTACGATGTAAGGAGATTTGGGGGTCCTCATGCATAAATCACAAAAAGCTAGTATACCAAGTTCAGCAAATAACAAAAGGCAAATGGAACACTCTCCTTGATTTCAAAACTAATAGAATACAGAGGAAAAAAAAGTCTTATTAAAACGGTGCAAGGCATTGGTTAGACCCATACCTAGAATAGTTAAAGATATATTTTGGAAGTAGAAAGAAACATAGAAACTCTGAGAAGGCCATTCAGCCCTTCAAGTCTGCTTCACCATTCAGTATGATCACAGCTGATTTTCTATTTCAAGCTGTATTCCTGCATTCACTTGAATTCTCTTGATGTCTTTAATATATAAAAGGTGTACCAATCTTTGAACTGAATATACAGAATGTTTCAGCCTCCACATCCTTTGGTGGTAGGCTAACCACCCTCTGAACGAAGAAACTTTCCTTCATCTCAATTCTAAATTGCCTACCCCATATCCTGAGATTATCACCCCTGGTTCTACACTCTGCAATTAGGACTCTCAAGATGGACAGGCCCTCTGAAGAGTCACCAATATTTGAATTTTTATTAAAAATGATCACAGCTATCAAGCCATCTAAGTGAAGGGGGAGTGGAGACATTGTTGATTACCCCAGTTTGCCACCAGGAGGCCACCTCTGTCCATCGAACAGATTTTGCAGCAGCATGGGGCTTGCCATCTGAAAAATTCCAGATGGCGCCAGAAGAGTGCCCTCAACTGGCCCTGTAATTGGTGACCAGTCCGTGTTGGGCAGGTAGCCATCATACTAAACACACCCTCTCCAACCTTAAGCAGTCTTTCTGTACAGGCCAGAGGCAGCAATATGCTGGCTGCCCAGCACCTCAGCCAGGAGTGTGAGAATGCCTGTGACGATCAACAAATATCCAACAATTCATGCCCTTATTTTACAGGTTCATTAATTTTGTATATTTCATTTATGGCTTTTCTGGGATAATAATTTGAGGTCTTCCAGAGGAGCAAGCGGCAAGAAATACTATTACTCATTAACAGATTGAGAGTGGCTAGAAGAAGCATATCATTTAACAAATCTTAAGGGATGATTGCCAACCAAAAGGATCTACTATTGTCAAAGCTGGAAATTCAGTACACAGAATAGGCTCAAAGAGGAGGAAGTTCAGTTTTATAGAATCTGAAACTCATAATATGACCTCCATACACAAAAGATGCTAGCCTTGGTCTACGACAGCAAATTGGAAATTGCTAACTTTCAATTATGTAAAGTATACAAAAATGGATTTTACTGGATTCTCTACTGTCTCTCAGAAGCAAGTTTGTCAGTAAAATGTACTGCAGATGGACATCAAATAATTGGTCGTTTACTAGCTAGAAGATAAGGGAGACATAAGGGAGAATCATTTTGTGCCAACTTCGTCTGACAAAAACATTAGTAATAACTATCATAGCAACAACTATCAGTAAAGTATAAATAACTTGTTGTGGGAAGAACTTTCTCTGCATTAAATTATATCCAAATTTCTATTTCTTGCCAAATATGCACAGAATGCAAAATGGCTTAAAATGATCCAAGTTAAACATATTCTTAAATCTTAGAATCAACCACAAGATAATTGAAGATTATAATTTAATTAGTAAATATTACAATTACCAATCAATACAATGACATTTCTTCAAGTTTGTCAGAATTGGACAAATATGAAATAACCAAGAAATGTTTAACTTATAGACCTTTGTAATGTAAATAATTTTCTCTAAACATTCAATGGGTCAATATCCCTTTGTTCAGTTCCCACACACATGTAAAATTTAAGCTTTGACACCACAAATATTTCAAGGTTTATTTTCTGAAGCTAATAGCTTTTGTGAAATTCCAAACATAGGCATTAAATGATCTGCTATGACTTTGCAAGACCAGCAGAGGCATCCTATTACATTCAGCAAAAAAATTTTGGTGGTCTCTGGTCATGAATTAAACATACAGAAAAAACTAGTGATTCTTCAGTAGGAAGTTAACTAAAGAGTGGACAAAGGAACTGAAAGAATGTTTACTGAGCAGGTCAGCATCACTTGATCAAAAGGCCAGACCTTAATTTTTAACACTTTAGAACCAAAAATTTTATAATTAGCATTTTTCTTGCTGTGTTTTAAATCTGCAATTTATAAAACAACGACTGGGTATTCACATGTTGAAATCAATGTAATCTACAGTATTCCTGATGATATCACAAATCCTGCAGTGTTACAAAGAAAACATTATTGGAGTTATTCAGATCATTGCTTATAAAGACCACTGCATTTACTTCAATAGAATTTTAAAAGTGCATGGGAAATGGACCATCTAAATCTGAATTGATGAGTTATGCCAGTTATTCAGGATGCAAAATCATTAGAAAGACTCATTACCATATATATCTCAGCAATTTTGATTTCTTGGAAAAAAATTATGAATCATTTCTCATTAACATAACAATAGTTAACATCTCTTTATTTAACTGTTTTATTTCAAAGTACATTAAAACAAAATCCAGAACATCCTGATAGACCTGCCACGTAATATCAGCAGCTATAAAAAAGGAATGTTCTGATGAAGGATGACACCCAAAATGTTATATCATATTTCTCCTTAAATACTGACAAACTTGCTATGCATTTCAAGAACTAACTTTATTTGCTTTATAATGTAGTTTTCTTTTTAACCCTTATACAAAAATACAACTGTACATTAAGTTCTAGATTAATATACAAAATATTGAATGCAATGCATCCTCTTTTGGGAATGTTGCCAAGAAAAATAAATGCATCAACACAAAGCAAACTGATGGCCAAAGCAAAAAAAAATGTAATAGATGCAATTTTTCTCTTAGCTAATATCCCATACAAGTTATGCACCAAGCAGGGTCTCCTGACAATCAGCCCAATTTCTTTGAGCTCCCCACCGGCAGGGTTTTAATACCCAGCGTGTGATGAGAGATGAAACCAAGTGTGAACAACTTTAAGGTCCCATGAGTAGGCTGACTGTTGAAGCTGTCAGGTTCAATTGCATCATTCGACATTATTCAATGCCCCAAACTGCTCCCTAATTGTTAGGGGCTTAACATATTCAGTTCTATTGTTTAGCCTAATACAGAAATGCCCACAGAAGGACTTGCATAAAGAAAGGGGAGGGTTTAGATTTTGGTAAACCATGACTGAACTTTCCTTCATTCATTGAGTGACACAAGGAAGGACTGAGCAACCAGACGCAATATGCAGCACCTTCTCTGGATCATAGCTCATCAATACCCCAACACAACTGTGTAGAATGAATAGGCAATGAAAGGTTATCACTTTTTAAACCTACAATTATTTTTAAGTGAAGAGAAAATATACAGATATAACTTAGCATGTAGAAGGATCAGAGTATTTTTACAAGCAGATAGATAACAGCAGGGGGTTAATAGTACAACAGATGATGCAAATGACAAATGAATAGATGCCAAAACAGTTGTGTTGAAAAATAAATTGGTAAGTCAAGCTTTGAATACACAGAGTTAAAATTCTGTGACCACATATTGGAATGTGATAAAGGTACTACAGTGGGTTGGTTACAATTTGACATGCATTTTGGTCAAGAAAATTTTCCAAAGTTTGGCTGCAAAATCACACGTGTAGGCAGCCTTTTGAAACTCATCCAAATGGTTGTATTTCTAACGTGCAGTGAGACAACAAGTGTCAGCATGCTATTTAACATGGTCATGGATGTATTATAGGAAAGATTAATACCATATTCATGTGTCCACTTTTCATTTGCAGCCCTGGTTTTTGTTTTCTTTTCTCAGTCCATGGACATTTAGATTAATTGAATGACTTTCACCCAGGCTGAGCTCAACCAATTCAGCACAATCCAGATGCTAAACCTGGATCAAACTTAATTTACTCAGATAGTACAACATGTGCTCTATCCATTTGTATAAAAAGAGACAAAGCTCAAATGCAGGATGGCATGAAACAAAACAAAAAGACAAGAAAGGCAACTCAAAAAGAAGCATGTGATTAGCACTAACTGTGTGAAGATCACATGGGAGAAGGAAAAAACTGGAGGAGTATTACAGCTGTGAGGAACAATGAGTTAGGTTAAGAGACAACACAGGAAACATTCAGGCTGATGTTCAGCTTGCAAACTGGCATACTCACTATAAGACAGTTCAGCAATGGATTAAACTTCTTTCAGAGAAACAAATTTGATGAAAAATTAAATTTAAAAATAGTGAAATGATAAACTTTAGAGATAAAAAAGGTGGAGTATAAAAAGCGTGGATGGAGAAAAGGATTAGAAATCTAAGAGTATTAATGAAGAAAAATAAAGTAGCATTGAAAAAGATAGGACAGGTAAATTAATGGCGAAAAATAAAATTTCATTATGTATGAGTATCTTGTTTCAGTAATCAGAGAAGTGATTAGATTCCCTACAGTGTGGAAACAGGCCCTTCAGCCCAACAACGCCACACCGACTGTCCGAAGAGTAACACACCCATACCCTACCCTATATTTACCCCTGACTAATGCACCTAACACTATTTGTAATTTAGCATGGCCAATTCACCTAACCTGCACATCTTTGGACTGTGGAAAAAAACCGGAACACTCAGAGAATGTGCAAACTCCACACAGACAGTCGCCCGAGGCTGGAATCGAACACAGGTCCCTGGCGCTGTGAGACAGCAGGTCTAACCTCTGAGCCATTGTGCTGAGGTAGTGGTAGCAAGAAATAAAAAAAAGTCAACAGATTTTTTTTCTAAAGTTACAGGTATGAAAGTAAAAGAATGTAGAATTTAAAGAGAAAAGGTACTTACCTTGCTAGCATGCCTTCTCAACTGAAGTTTACCACACAGCCATTGCATTTATAAATAACATCTAGTGACTTTAATGGAGTTAATACAGAAGTAATGAACATGATGTAGAATTTGTAGGTACAGGGATTTTAAAAAAAGGAAATTCATAGGATGATCTCTCTTGGGAGCAAGAAAAAGGAGAAAAAAATACACTAAACAGTAAAATCTATATCAATATAAAAGAGGCACAGAAGTTCAGACATGCATAAATTGACAAGTAGAGGACACTTTGGTAAAATTATACGAACAGAGTGTTACAAAGAAAAGTTACATTCTCCTAATTTTACTTAGAGGCTGCTTAATTCAAATGAATGAATAATTCACTTATCAGCAATTTATGTCGGCATTTGATTTATTTCGACTGATGGAGAATTCAAATAAACATAAAATAATTGTAAAACTACGCAAAATTATCAATTAAGCAACAGTTACAAAATTGCACTCAAATTTGGGTGCTTTACATCAATAAAATATCAAGTGTTGAACAGGTGGCACAAGAATGCCACTAAGTTAATGCACAGATTAATGTCTTTAAGCATGAACCAACATTACAGAAACTGAGCGTCCTTCATTAGAACAATGATGATTTAATGAAATTTGATACTGATGTTCAAAATGATTAATGGTTTTCCCAAGAGGTAAATTGATAATGAAAGGGCAAAAAATATGGGGGGTGGGAGGGGAGGAGTGAGGGGGATTATGACAAATGATGCAAGAGGCAGATTTTCATAAGCTCATAAGCACTTTAAAGGAAAGAGAAGTTTTGGATGTGCCATAATCTACCCCGAAGATAGGAAATGAGCGATTGGTCAGGGGATTATCAGACTAGTCGAGTATAGAGATGATAAATACAAGGATTGAAGTTTCTACAGCAGGCAGAAAGAGTCAATATTTAGGAGGTGCACATATGAGGTCTTAATAACAGAGGTTGATGGGATTGTTAGCTCCATTTCAAATACAATGTCAAGCTCGTAAACAGTATGGCTGAGTCTGTGGCCAGTCTGTTATGGCTCAGTACATCAAAAGTAAAAAAAATCATAGTGGCTGGATTCTTCAGCATGTGGCAGATGTATGACTGGTTAAACAACAGCATTCAATGCTGCAAACATATGATTTGTTGATAACTCTTGATTTCAGTACACAAAGATAGAAGGAAGTGAGCATGAAGGATTAGTAGAAGACCTAACAAAGGAGAGTTAATAAGAGCAGCACGTAACTGAAGGAGAGTGGGGGCTAAAGGTAAAACATTTCTTATCAGATTAACCTTAATCGAATATCTATGTAGGACTATGCAAGATGTTAAGAAACATGACATCATAAATATGACAGTATTATTTAAATTTGAATAATCTTGGCTTAGCAGAGAATTGCTCAGAGAGCATTTGGTACCAAAAGGGTGGCCAAGCCCTTTAGTGGTTGCATTTACAAATAGCTGAGATACAATTCTATCTGAGATCAGAAGAGATAACGATGAAGAAATATCTATGAAGAAACAACTTAGGGAAGGTACAAGATAGTTGGCAGTGCAAAAAAAACACATTTGTTTCTCATTTTTCATATCCTCAAGTGCTTCAAAAGAAATGTACTGCATTTGAAACATACATACTCCTGTCAACAGCCAGAAGACTGGAGGATAGCAATTGTTGTTCCCTTGTTTAAAGGGGAGTCAGGACAACCCTGGTAATTATAGGCCAGTGAACCTTACTTCGGTTGTGGGTAAGGTGTTGGAAATCATCTGGAAAGGAACAATTCGATTAACGATCGTCAACACAGTTTTGTGGTGAAGGGTAGGTCATGCCTCACTAACCTTACTGAGTTCTTTGAGAAGGTGACAAAAACAGGTGGATGAAGGTAAAGCAGTTGACGTGGTGTATGTGGACTTCAGTAAGGCATTTGATAAGGTTCCACACGGTAGGCTCTTACACAAAATACAGAGTTTCAGGATTGAAGGTGATTTAGTGGTTTGGATCAGAAATTGGTTAGCTAAAAGACGACAGAGGATGGTGGTTGATGGGAAATATTCGCCCTGGAGCTCAGTTACCAGAGATGTGTTGGAAGGATCTGTTTTGGGTCCACCATTTTTAATAATGATCTGGATCTGAGAATAGAAGGATGGGTTAGTAAATTTGCGGATGACACTACAGGTAAGCAGAGTTGTGGATAGTGCCGAAGGTTGTTGTGGTTTACAGAGGGACATAGATAAGATGCAGAGCTGGGTGAGAAGTGACAAATGGAGTTTAATGTGGAAAAGTGAGAGGTAGTTCACTGCTGAAGAAATAATAGGAATGCAAGGTCCTGCGCTAATGGTAAAATTCTTGGCAGTGTAAATGAACAGAGACACCTTGGTGCCCTAGTGCATAAATCCCTGAAAGTTGCCACCCAGGTTGATAGGATTGTTAAGGCGGCAGGTAGGGGGATTACATTTCAGAACCACGAGGTCATGCTTCACCTGCACAAGACACCGGTAAGGCCGCACCTGGAGTACTGCATGCAGTTCTGGTCACCACATTATAGGAAGGATGTGGAAGCTTTGGAAAGTGTTCAGAGGAGATTTACGAGGAATTGAGAATATGGGATCGTATTTTTGCAGGGGATAGGGTGGGAGGAGGTGTATTCCAGGTAGCTGTGGGAGTCGGTGGGTTTGTTAAAAAAAAGTCACTGTTGAGTCAGTCATCACTGATGGAGATGGAGAGAACCAGGAAGGGAAGGGAGGTGTCAGAGATGGTCCAGGTGAATTTAAGGCTGGGGTGGAATGCGTTGGTGAAGTTGATGAACTGTTCAACCTTCTCGTGGGAGCATAAGGTGGTGCCGATGCAGTCATCAATGTTGTGGTGGAAAAGGTGGGGAGTGGTGCCGGTGTAACTCTGGAAGATGGACTGTTCTACGTAGCCAACAAAAAAGAGATAGGCATAGCTGGGGCCCATGTGGGTTCCTCTGCCTCTGCCGCATCTGCTCCCAGGAGGACCAGTTCCACCACAGAACACACCAGATGGCCTTTCTTTAAAGGCCGCAACTTCCCCTTCCACGTGGTTGAAGATACCCCTCAACGCATCTCGACATTCCACACCTCCGCCTTCAAACTCCACCCCTCCAACCGCAACAAGGACAGACATCCCCTCCACCCCGTCCTGCCTTCCACCCCACCAATCTCTGCATAAATCACATAATCCACTGACATTTCCATCTTCAAATGGACCCCACCACCAGGAATATATTTCCCTCCCCACCCCTATCCGCAAAGACCGTTCCATCTGCGACTACCTGGGAAGGTCCACACGCCCTAACAACTCACACTCCCCTCCTAGCACCTACCCCTGCCACTGCAGAAATTGCGAAACCTGCACCCACACCTCCCCCCTCACCACCATCCAAGGCACCAAAGGAGCCTTCCACATCCATCAAAGTTTCACCTGCACTTCCACACGTCATTTGTTGTATCCGTTGTACCCAATGTGGTCTCCTTTACATTGGAGAGACCTGGACACCACCTCGCAGACTGCTTCAGAGAACATCTCTGGGACACCCGCACCAATCAACCAACCGTCCTGTGGTCAAACATTACAACTGCCCCTCCCACTCTGCCAAGGACATGCACCCGACACCTGGAGGAAGAATGTCTCATCTTCTGCCTTGTGACCTTCCAACCCCAGGGCATCAATGCAGAGTTCACCATTTTCCTCATTTCCCCATCCCCATTTTATTTTCGTTCCCTACTTCCAGCTCAGCATCGCCCTCATGACCTGCCCCACCTGTCAATCTTCCTTCCCACCTACTCACTCCACCCTCCTCTCTGACCTATGCACCAACTGCACTCTCAACTACCTACTCCCCACCCCAGCCCCACCCACCCCCATCTATCTCTCTTCCCCCAAGGTTCCCAGCCTCATTCCTGATGAAGGGCTTTTGCCTAAAACATCAATTTTCCTACTCCTCGGATGCTGCCTGACCTGCTGTGCTTTTCCATCATTCTAACCTTGATTCTAATCTCCAGCATCTGTAGTACCCACCTTAGCCTGATCTAAATTCCACTCCACTGGAATGTAGGATATATAAAGGCCCCACCACACACACTAAAGAGGTGTAAACAGCTTCCTTCCTACCTTGTCAAAAATGTGATTCACAGTATGCAACCATGGAAAAATGAACCATAAAGTTAACTGCTTGGATAAATTATATATTCCTATAAGTAGACAGAGAACATTTTAAAAGATATCAGTTTCCACCACAGCATTTCCGAAAGGAGAAGCAGCTAAAACCATAAGGACCAAAACCTTTGAATAACTATAACCAGTTAACTCTCTATCTTTCTGACTTACTGAATTTTAGCTTGACCAAAGCAAGCTTCATCTATTCTTTATGTTTGTTTTGAAGTGTGTGTTTGGACTCAAGTTGCAGAAGTTGGAATGTATTTTTAAATTTTAATTATGTTTAATATATCTGCTGGGGGCTATCACAATAAAATTAACCTCAGTTCTGAGGGTCACTGGACACAAAACATTAACTTTGATGTGTCTTCACAGATGTGGCCAGAACTGCTGAGCCTTTCCAACAACTTCTGTTTTTGTTTGTGATTTACAGCAATTACAGTTCTTTCCATTTTTAAGATGTGGAGGTGCTAATGTTGGACTGGTTTGGACAAGGTCAAAAATCACAACACCAGGCTATAGTCCAACAGGTTTATTTGAAAACATAAGCTTTTGGAGCCTCACTCCTCCGCCAAGTGCTAGTGAGAGAAAAAAACAAACCCCAACTGCACATTTTGACCAAAGCGAAGATGGTCCTTGCTAAATAGGTTCAGGATAAGCCGGGGCTCCAAAACAGCCAACCTTCACTGCTGGGGCCTCAGCACAAACTCCTTAGGCATTTGTGGAATCTCAAAAACAATGCCACATAATACTGAGGAATATCCACTCTACAGACTGTGACACAAACCATTTTATTGTCTGCAATTTGTGCTGTGTAAGTCAGCCACCTGTGAAAATGGCAACGTTCAGGGAACAGAGCTCCAAGCAGTCGCTACATTTCACCGTCCCAAAATATAATTTACATTCAATATTGAAGAGACATTTTGTGATATAACTTGACCAACAGGAAAAGCTAGCTGTTTCATGCTGCTACTATGCAGTAGCAACACAAGTGGTACTTGCTACTGACTGGATACTGCTGCCAAGCCAAAATGACTGTCTGCCCATCACACAAATAAGTCTTGTGGTACATCACTTTCAATGTTGTTACGGTACTAGGTACGAAAGATTTTTTTTACACACCATACATGTATTCTTGCAAGTGCCTTGGTGAATTGCAAGACAAAAAGTTTTGACAAAATGTGTTATTTCTTTTAGTTACTGAACAATCAGTTAAATCAAAGGGATGGAAGAATCACAGAAGATTGCTGTCTTTGAGCTGCTAGTCAGTCAGGTACTTAGAAGTAGGGAACAGATGATCCATTCCTAAAAAAGGTGATATTGCAGGCTTTCCTGTTGCAGTGATTAGGTACAGTGAAATACAACTCAGAAAACATCCTGGCAGTTTTGAAAAAAATGATGCGGCTGAGAGTAAGGATGAAGAAGCCCATAAGCGATGTTTCTTTTGTGCATTTGTGCAAGAGAAGACCTTGGAGAAATGCAGTTGCTGTTACCAGCTTGTGAAGCTAGCTATTTGTGAAGAACTGAAATTGTGCTTTTGAGGGGGTGCTGGACTGCAGTTTTCAGATTCCAGGAGAGCAGAGTCTCAGGTGGGGAAGGGAACTGCCAGAACTCAAACAGTAGCGACTGTGCATGTGGGAGTGGGCTTTTGAGTGATCTCCAAAACAAAGTCTTCAACAAGTGAAGAACTGGAATCCACGTGAAGCCTAATGAGATCTGATGACCCACAGGTGACATTGCTGTGGAAACCATGGGAGTCTCTTGACCACATTTGTTATTTAATGTTATGGGTAGAATTAAGCTTGTCTGTTAACTCAAGTTAATTCTAATTGGATGTTAGAATACAAAGCACATATACATTATAGATTGTATCACTGTTCTACCTTTATGCAGTAAAGTGTAATGTGTTTATTTAAAATCATTAAAACTAAAATGGCTGATTACGTTTTACAAGTGCATATTGAACTGAATATATAATTAACTTGGCAATGAACAAGCTAGGAAGCAACCAAGAACGATTAGAGGTAGGATTCTAGAAAAATAAAGTCACTTCACCTTGCTGTGAACAGGGTCTGGCTGTGTGCAAGCTGGCTGCCTCATTTTCTACAATACAACTGTGACTACATTTCTAAATTATTTAATTAGAAGTAAAGTTCTTTGGATTCAAGTAATGAATACCTGAACTAAAAGATTTAATTTCATATTTCCTTCCAAAGTGCATCAATTCATGTATCTCTATTAAATTTCATCAGTCATTTGTGTATTTCAACAGTGTCACTACGCTCTCTCAAAACAAGTCATCTCCAAACTTGGCAATTTTGCACTGTACACCCAAAGATTTAGGTTGAATACATGCATCACAAGACGAAATGGTCCTTCCACTGAAACCCAGGAAACAATACTTTTTATGGCTGCACAAGACATTGGTAAGCCCACATTTGGACTGCTGCATATAATTCTGTTTGTCCTGCTGCAGGAAGAATGTTACTAAACTGGAAAGGGGGCAAAAATGATTTAGAAGGATGTTACCAAAGACAGGCGGGCTTGAGTTATAAGGAGACGCTAGATAGATTAGGGCATTTTTTTCCCCCCTAGCGTAGGAGGCTACGCTAGGGGGGAAAAATAGAGATTTATAAAATCCATGAAGGGCATAGATAAGGTAGATAATAAAACAAGATCTCTTCCCAAGGGTAGGGGATTTGAAAACTAGAGGGAATAGGTAAGGTGCCAGGGAAAACATGCAAAAGGGTCGAGAGGGGCAACTTTTCACAGAGATTGGTGCATATGTGGAATGAACTGCCAGAGGAGATGGTAAGGCAAGTACAATTAAAACATTTAAAAGATATTTGGATAGGTACATGGATAAGAAAGGTATAGAGGTTTATGAGTCAAATGAGACTAGTTCAGTTTAGGGTCTGTTTCCATGCAGTATGACTGTGACTCTACACAAGTAAAATAAATTGCAGTGGTTAGCACTGCTGCCTCACAGTGCCAGGGACCTGGATTCCATTCCCATCTTCAGCAATTGTCTGTGTGGAACTTAAACATTCTCCCTGTGTCGGCATGGGTTTCTTCTGGGTGCTCCAGTCTCCTCCTACAGTCCAAAAATATGCAGGTTGGGTGAACTGGCCAAGCTACATTGACCGTACTATTCAGGAATGTGTAGGTTTAGGGGCATTAGTCAGGGGTGTTTCTGATTTTGGAGAAGATTTGTAGCTCAGGTTGTGAATCAGTTTACAACTCAGGGCTAAGTGTAGAGTAGTAGGGGCTTGGGTCTGGGTGGGTTACTCTTCAGCGGATTGGTGTGGACTTGTTGGGCCAAATAACCTGTTTCTGCATTGTAGGGATTCTATGAATACAATAGACAATAGACAATAGATGCAGGAGTAGGCCATTCTGCCCTTCGAGCCTGCAACGCCATTCAATATGATCATGGCTGATCATTCCTAATCAGTATCCTGTTCCAGCCTTATCTCCATACCCCTTGACTCCACTATCTTTAAGAGCTCTATCCAATTCTTTCTTAAATGAATCCAGAGACTGGGCCTCCACTGCCCTCTGGGGCAGAGCATTCCACACAGCCACCACTCTCTGGGTGAAGTAGTTTCTCCTCATCTCTGTCCTAAATGGTCTACCCTGTATTTTTAAGTTGTGTCCTCTGGTTCGGCACTCCCCCATCAACGGAAATATGTTCCCTCCTGCCAGAGTGTCCAATCCTTTCATAATCCTATACGTTTCAATCAGATCCCCTCTCAGTCTTCTAAACTCAAGGGTATACAAGCCCAGTCGCTTCAGTCTTTCCGTGTAAGGCAATCCTGCCATTCCAGGAATTGACCTCGTGAACCTACGCTGCACTCCCTCAATAGCCAGAATGTCTTTCCTCAAATTTGGAGACCAGAACTGTACACAGTACTCCAGGTGTGGTCTCACCAGGGCCCTGTACAGCTGCAGAAGCACCTCTTTGCTTCTATACTCAATCCCTCTTGTTATGAAGGCCAGCAAGCTATTAGCCTTCTTCACGACCTGCTGTACCTGCATGCTTGCCTTCATTGACTGGTGGACAAGAACACCCAGAATACATGGGAGTATGATGTCATTGCTAGCACTTAGATCTGGTTATCAGAGGGGACAGGATTTGTAGTTCAATATTCTAGGATACAGGTTCTTCAGGCAAGGCAGGGGAGGCAGCAAAAGATGGGGTGTTGCAATAGTGATCAGGGGATCAATTATAGCAATAAGGGACGATATCTTAGAAGGCTCCTCAAACAAAGTCATGTGGACAGAACTCAAAAACTAAAAAGGAGCAAATCACATTAGGAGTTTACTCTCCACCTCAACAAATAGACAAATAAAGGAGTAGATACTTTTACACTTCTCTAAAATTTTCCCATGTAATAGGTAGTAACAGTGGAATATTTCAACACTCTCAAAATAAACTGGGTAGTCATAATGTGAAAGGTTCAGAAGGAGTATAGTACCTAAAACGCTTGCAGCGGATCTTTCAAAGTCAATACTTGGAAGATCTTACAAGAGAGGGAGCAGTCCTGGAATTAATTCTAGGTAAAGTAGTCAGCCAAGTGGTTGAAGAATCTGTGGTGAAGCATTTTACATGCAATGATCATAACATCATTAGTTTCAAGATTGTTACGGAAAAGTCATTTGCCAGCTCTTGCCCATATCCCTTTAAACCCTTCATACTCATATACCCATCAGATGGATTTTAAATGTTGTAATTGTACCAGGCTCCACTAGTTCCTCTGGCAGCTCATTCCATTCATACATTACACTCTGCATGAAAATGTTGTCCCTTAGGTTCCTTTTAAATCTTCCTCCCACCTCACTCTCAACCCAGGCCCTCTAGCTCTAGACTCACCCAACCCAGGGAAAAGACCTTGTCTCTTTACCCTAATCATGCCCTCAGTTTTATAAATCTCTATAAGGTCACCCCTCAGCCTCTGACGCTCCAGGGAAAACAGCTCCAGCATATTCAACCTCTCCCTATAGCTCAAATCCTCCAACCCTGGCAACATCCTTGTAAATCTTTTCTAAACCCTTTCAAGATTCACAACATACTTCTAAAGGAGGGAGACCAGAATTGCACACAATATCCCAAAAGTGGCCTAACCAATGTCCTGTACAGCTGCAAAATGACCTCCCAGCTTCTATACTCCATGCTCTGACCAATAAAGTTAAAATCATACATCAGGTAGCTCCCTAATGAAGTGGCAACACTTCGAAAGCTTGCAATTCCAAATAAACCTGTTGGACTATAACCTGTTGTTGTGATTTTCAACTTTGTCCACTCCAGTCCAACACCAGCACCTCCATATCATTGCTAACAAATACAGGAAAGATTACCAAATGGCTTCTTATCCTATCCTATCTACCTATGACTCCACTTGCAAGGAACTATGAACCTGCATTCCAAGGTCTCCTTGTTCAGCTACACTCCCCTGGACCTTACCATTAAGTCCTGCCTTGATTTGCCTTTCGAAAAGGTAGCACCTCACATTTACCTAAATTAAACAAATCTAAATTATGGGACAAAGGTAGTCTGAGTGACCATCAGGAGAGGGAAATGGAATAGGCAGACTGTGCAGGGACCCTGTATGGCCATTGGTACACATCGGTACCAATGACATAGGTAGGGAAAGAGAGGACGACCTGAAAAGAGAATATAGGGAGTTAGGCTGGAAGGTAGAAAGCATGATGAGGAGAGTAGTAATCTCAAAATTGCTAACGGTGCAAAGTGCTAGTGAAGCTAGGAGTAGAGAGCTGGTATAGGTGAATTTGTGGCTGCAAGGCTAGTGTAGGAGGGAGGGCTTCAGATACGTGGATCATTGGGATAGCTTCTGGGGAAGGTGGTACCTGTACAAGGAGGACAGGTTGGACCTGAATTTGAGGGGCACCAATATCCTGGGCTGGAGGTTTGCTAGGGCTCTTTGGAAGGGTTTAAACTCAACTGGCAGAGGGGTGGGAACCCGAGGAAAGGATCAGATGATGAAGTAGGTAGTGAACAGCCAGATACAGTATGCAGAGAGTTTGAGGAGGGATAAGCACATGATAGTGCAAAAGTGCAGTCAGTGTGAAGGGTTGAAGTATGTCTATTTTAATGCAAGTAGTATCAAGAATAAGGGTGACAAACTCAGAGGATGGATCAGTACTTGGAACTATGATGTTGTGGCTATTATACAGATATGGATATCAAGGGGCAGGAAAGGTTGTTGGAAGTTTCAGCGTTGAGATGTTTCAAAAGGAATGGTGGGGGAGATCACTGAGAAGGTTTTTTGTACAGAGTCAATATGGGTGGAAGTCAGAAACAGGAATGGATCAGACACTTGGGAGTCTTCTACAGCTCTCTCTCCCCTCCTCTCCACCACCACCCTCCACTGGCCTGATGAAGGGTTTATGTCCAAAATGTCAATTCTCCTACTCCTAGGATGCTGTCTGGCCTGCTGTGCTTTTCCAGGACTACACTTTCGACTGTTGAATAATGAAGGCCCATTTCAAATAATATCTCCATGAAAAGACCCAAAAATGGTCACTCAGTCTTGAAAAATCCCCAGTCTATCTCAGATTCATCTGACTGAGCAGTGCTCCGAAAGTTTGCGATTTCAAATAAACCTGTTGAACGAAAACCTGATGTCACGTAACTTCTGAGTATACCTCAGATTACCCCCAACAGTAAGGTTTCTCAGAAGTCTGAGCAAAAGGTGTAGCAAACTGAATTCATGCTCCAAACTGTGACAGTATCAGTGTTGTTTGCCACCAGCAGAATATTTCCATCAAGCAAAACAGACATTCTATTACACAAATGAGTAAGATCTTACTTGAATTGCCAATCCTTCTTGAATTGCAGTAATGTTAGGAGATTACAGGGTGACCTGGACAGGTTAGGTGAGTGGTCAGATGCATGGCAGATGCAGTTTAATGTGGATAAATGTATGGTTATCCACTTTGGTGGCAAGAATAGGAAGGCAGATTACTACCTAAATGGAATCAATTTAGGTAAAGGGGCAGTACAAAGAGGTCTGGGTGTTCTTGTACACCAGTCAATGAAGGCAAGCATGCAGGTACAGCAGGTAGTGAAGGCGGCTAATAGCATGCTGGCCTTCATAACAAGAGGGATCGAGTATAGAAGCAAAGAGGTTCTTCTGCAGCTGTACAGGGCCCTGGTGAGACCACACCTGGAGACATTCTGGCTATTGAGGGAGTGCAGCGTAGGTTCACGAGGTCAATTCCTGGAATGGCGGGATTACCTTACGCTGAAAGACTGGAGCGACTGGGCTTGTATACCATTGAGTTTAAAAGACTGAGAGGGGATCTGATTGAGACATACAAGATTATTAAAGGATTGGACACTGTGGAGGCAGGAAACATGCTTCCGCTGACGGGTGAGTGCCGAACCAGAGGACACAACTTAAAAATACGGGGTAGACCATTTAGGACAGAGATAAGGAGAAACTTCTTCACCCAGAGAGTGGTGGCTGTGTGGAACGCTCTGCCCCAGAGGGCAGTGGAGGCCCAGACTCTGGATTCATTTAAGAGTTGGATAGAGCTCTCAAGGATAGTGGAATAAAGGGTTATGGAGATAAGGCAGGAACAGGATACTGATTAAGGATGATCAGCCATGATCATATTGAATGGTGGTGCAGGCTCAAAAGGCAGAATGGCCTACTCCTGCACCTGTTGTCTACCCAAGGGATACTAGGTCTGTAGGCTACATGTACCAAAGACTGGCGTATCACATAAAACAGTATCACCCTTCAGCTGCTCACAGGCAAACTTGCAAGTGTCTAATCTTAGATATGATACAGCAATTGAACAAGATTTGCTGCATAAATCTGAAAAATGAAAGGAATTACGTGAGAATTTTTGGATTGTCATTCGGGCTCACAATGTTGCATACTTATTTGTACTCTAAACGACAATATATTAAAAATACTGGCCCTGCTCTTTGCAGACAGTAGAAACAATTTCATGCAATATGCAAGTTTCAACGCAACAAAATAGGTGACAGCCATTTGGCAATTCACTTCTCAGGGACAAATCTAAAAAATTAGGATCAGACATTCAGGGGAGATAATAAGAAGCACTTTCACCCCATAAAGGACAGTAGAGTTTGAATCAATCTTCCACAAATGGCAGCTGATGCTAGATCAGTTGTTAATTTTAAAAAGGAGATAGATAATGTCTTTGCTTAGCAAAAAATTAAGAGATATCAGCCCAAGGCAGCTTGGTGGTCGGCTACTGTTCTCAAGATCTCACTGAACGAGAAACAGGCTCAATGAGCTGAATGGCCTATTCCAGTTCTTATGTCCGTATACCTGCCTGGGTTAAAATTTAAACAAAATTTAAGCATAGAGACCATTCTCCATGGCAATGCCTTCACCAAGCAAGAGTCCAGCTGCCAATCACACTCTTATAACCCTCTAAATACATGAGCAAAAGTATGAATAAAGGGTGACGAAATGCCTTACTGTTTAGCCATGAGAGCATGATTGGCAGCCTGACATCTTTTTGAGGCAATGAACTATCTGAGAAAAGTCTAGAATAGGTAAACCAGTACAAATGTCAGCCTTTAAGAAGTTATGTTTAAATGATTATAATTCAATAAAGAGCTGGAAATAGAGCTTTAGAGTATGGAAACGGACCCTTCAGTTCAACTCCTCCATGCCAACAGATATCCTAAACACATGTAGTCCCATTTGCCAGCATTTGGCCTATACGCCTCTAAACCCTGTCTGTTCTAAAATTCAGTGTGAATTAAGTTCCAGCTATTCGACATTAATGCTGGTCTTCAAATTTTAGTTTGGCTGCAAGAATGGCATATTGGAAAACATTTACAAGATGGTGGCAAGAATGATACAGATATTGAAGGCTGATGGGCCAAGAGGAAATTTTGCTTGAGCATCTCTTCCGAATCAGTTGCCACACAACTCTGGCACTGCTCTACCACAGTGTTCTATATCACCACCACCACCATCCTGGTCGTGTACATACACCTTCTGTGGAAGTTGTAAAGTTTCACTCCTCTGATTTGCAGAGTATTGGAGTATGCAGCAAATTGCTACAAATCTAGAGAGAGATTAGACTTGAGCTAGAAGCACCATACCTGATATGGCTTCTTTGACTTGCTCAGTAAGAGCTCTGGCTTGTATGTAGTTCTTACTGTCTCAGAGCCCTGTGTTTATGTTAGGGATTCTCAGAGGCTTAATGAGCCATATGCACAATGCATCCTCTCTAATTCTAAGAGGACAGCTTGAGTTGCAGACAGGATTGAAGTCTGAGACAAGGCATCATGAAGACTTCAGACCAATCAAGAACTTAAATCAGACTAGTGGTTAAATGTAGTCTCCTGGCAAAGAAATCATGATCAGTTGCTTGATGAACAAACCTACGTTGCTGATGCTACATGTTGTCCAGAATAAGCTTGTGCCATAGAAGTCTTAACTTTATAGCTGAGGCAATGCATGTGCTATAAAGTTGGGCATCAATTCCTGCTACAATAGTTAATGTAGGTCACTGATTACAAAACTGATTTACAAAACATTAATATGCTGGAAAATGAAATCATTTACATCTCAATTTCAGCACACTGCTTGCCTTGGTTATTTTAGTGCATGTAATGAATTCCAACAGCTTGGACAAAAAAGTACTGATCATGTCATAAAATGCAAACATGCTGTACTTCAGATCTCATTTTCATAACTGATTCATTTATTCTTGTCACATGTACTGCAATACAGCAAAAAGTATTGTTTTGCATGCTATGAGAACGAAAGTGCACAAGAGAGCGTGATCAGAATTAACATTCGAGTGGTTCATTCAAACGTTTTCTAACAGCAGGGTAGAAGCTGTTCTTGAATCTATTCATATGCGTATATTTTTGTACCTTCTGTCTGACGGAAGAGGGTGGAAGGGAGTATAACCTGGGTGGGAGGGGTCACTGATTATGTAGGCTGCTTTCCTGAAGCAGTGGGAAGTATAGATGGTGTCAATGGATGGAAGGCCGGTTTGCATGATGGTCTGGGCTGTGTTCTCAAGTCTCTAGTTTCTTGCAGTCTTGGGAAGATCTGTGATGCACGCATATAGGAAGCTTTCTATAGTGTAACAAAAAAAAATTGGTAAGAGTCCTTGTGGACATGCAGAATTTCCTTAGTCTCGTAGAGATGTTCATGTGCTTTTTTGACTGTCACAACTACTTGGGTAGACCAGGACGGATTGTTGGTAGTCATCACTCCCAGGAACCTGACGCTCTCTACCTCAGCACCACTGTTACAGACAGGGGCGTGCCATCCACTCTGCTTCCTGAAGTCAATGACCAGCACCTTTGTTTTGCTGACATTGTTGGAGACATGTTTGCCTTCACACCATGCTGCTAAGCACCAAATCTCCTTCCTGTATTCTATCTCATCAGTGTTTGAGACCCGACTTACAATGGTGGTGTTATCAGCAAACTTTAAATGGATTTGGGACAGAATTTGGCCACATAGCCCTGAATGTATAAGGAGTATAGTAGGGGGCCGAGTACACAGCCTTGTGGGGCACCAGTGTTTAGGATTATGATTGAAGTGTTGTTGTGTTTTCTTACTGAGGTCTATGGGTCAGGAAGTCGACGACCCAATTACAGAGAGGGGAGCTGAGACCCAGGTGTCTGAGTTTAGAGATGAGTTTGTTTTGAATTATGGTGTTGAAGGCAGAGCTGTAGTCAATAAGGTGCCTGATGTAGGTATCCTAGTTAACCAGATGTTCCAGGGATAAGTGTATGGCTAGGGAGATAGCCTCTACTTTGAACCTGTTGCACCAGTAGGAGTACTGCAAAGGATCAAGGCAACTTTGTAAGCTGGAGTTAACGTGAGCCATGATTAACCTCTCAAAGTACTTCATAATTATGGACATCAGAGCCACTAGGCAGTAGTCATTGAGGCAAACAGCATGATTTTTCTGTGGTACTGGGATGATGGTGGTCTTCTTGAAGCAGGTGGGGACCTCAGGTTGTAGTAAGGAGGGGTTCAAGATGTCTGCAGATACTCCCACCAGCTGGTCCACACAGGATCTAAGTGCACAGCCAGGGACCCCATTCGGGCCAGTTGCTTTTCATGGGTTCACTCTCAAGAGGTCGGATCTAATTCTGCGACAGCGACCATGGGTACAGGTGCGTCCGAGGCTTTTGGGATAGATTATATTGTTTCACTGACATTCTGTTCAAAACAAGCATAGAAAGCATACTGTGGCCAGCAATTCTGTTCGACTTCACTTTGTAGCCCATTATATCGTGTAAGCCTTGCCACAAACAATGGGCGTGTGGTTGGTCCGGGTCTCAAGCTTAGTTTGCTACTGCCTCTTGGCATCTCTGATGGCCTTACCAAGGTCATACCTGCGTTTCCTGTTTAGGTCAAGGTTGCCCAACTTGCATAAATATTCTTTTTCATCACAGCTCTGATCTAGATCAGAGGTTTGATCATGATCTTACACATGAACTGTTTACTCAAGAATGTAGAGAAAATTTCCCATAGAAAATTGCAACGTAATTCATCATATATTTTTCAAACTATTTCAGAAATTGAAGATATAAAGTTAGCCTTACTTTAAGGCTTGACACCATCTTTCCACATTGCAGCTATGACTACACTTGAAAGCACTTCAAAATATCTGGTGGCTGAAAAAGATGCTTTCTCAATGCAAAGTTTTCCTTTTTTCCCCAACTCCAACTAAAGAATGAACAACTCACATTTAAATAGCTCCTGTCACAATCTTTGGATAGTCCAAAGTGATTCTAAAACAATGAAGCACTTTTTAAGTATTGTAACTGTCATTACATAGGGAATTGTTATAGTCAGTTTTCATATAGCAACAGTAATATCACAAACACCAATGAGATAAAAAAATATCCATCTCCACTATTTTTACTCACTGTTTTGTGTTTTAAGATTATAAGTTCATTATTGCTCTTGAAGGCAGGACAACTCTAACCTGTAAAACTGACAATGGTCAGAATAATTCTATAAAAGCAAACAAAGAGAAGCATTTGGACTACATGTACTTGCAAATGCATCTTTAGTACCAATTATATCAAAAAATTATCAACAAATAGTTTTCTTTTAAACTGGAGTTACCCTTGATATAATGTTATTCTGTTCATAAATTTGCTCGTTTCAGCTAATGATCAAGTTTTGAATCTAGACTGAGACAGTGGTGGAGAAGCATATACATGAAAATTAAACCTGAAGGTCAAGTATACTTTAGTTCTTATGGTATGATCAATATTTTTGGTTCAAGCTGTTACAATTTTTTGTTCAGTTTCTGTAGCTCCAGTATTACATGAGCCTCCTTGCTTTTCTCCAAGCCTTTAAGTTCTCTCCTACAGCTCTTAACAAAATTAAGTTGATCCAGTGTAGGTAATATCGCATTTAAAACTCTTGTTGAAATTTAATTTCATAATGCCTAAGAATGAATCAAATTATTAGGAATCCTTTCAGTAGATATTCCATAGATTTTATTTTCTGCAAGGTTAGTAGTAATATTGCTTTCTAATAAGTAAAGCCAATAATTAGTCTGGAAGTATTCGGACAAATGTAATCGAAATTCAGACATCGTAGTCACCTCTTCTCAGAGTAGGGAGTCAGATTCATTTCTAGGTTATTTATGAAGGCACTGCTGGAAAATTGGTTAAGGTTTTCTTTGTAAATGAAATTTTAAATGATGGAATTAAAACAGCAAAAAGTAATTAAATTAGTTAACCCTTTCAGCCGGTGCCCTCAGCAGCTTCCTAATCAACACATTCTTTGGAGTGCTGAATTCTACATTAAATTGTGAGCATAGTAAAATTTTACATAAGAAAAGTATTGTCTACTCCCCAACGCAAACAAAATGAAATTAGAATACATGCAAAACCTGACCATGCATCTGACAGCATGCCATCCACACTCAACACCATCAGTATTGTCTCTGGTTGCTAAATTGAAGCACTGCTACACTCAGTTCAATGAAGAGGTCAATGTGTTTCAGTTGCCTAGAGACTGATGGTTGCTACAGCAGCGCTTGATAAGCCATGCTAAAATCAGCTTCAGTTCAGAGCCACAATACCATTTTAGTATGAGTAAAAGAGGAGTTCAACCTGCCTGAAACTGTGTTTGTTATGCAGCTTCATTCTGTATGAGGCAATATATTTTGCGAAATAGAATAACACATACATTCTAATGAGAAGAAAAATGAGATTAAAATTCAAACAACTACGCTTCTTTTGTTCCTTCAATCAAGTCACATGTTGTAAAAGAATTTTCCCCTACAGCAATAAATTCCTTTCATTCCCAGAAGAAAATCAAGTCCTGGAAGTAAGAGACATTTTCTTGGTTCCACCTTTTGAGTGCCCCTCTTTGACAACTCCACTACAAGACAATAAGCGGCTTCATATTTAGTAGATCATTGGAAAGCTACTTTCATAGGTTGCATTTAAATTGATCATTTGATGAGGACAGTACAGCACAAATTGATTCAATGGTACAAATTGAAGCAAAAAATTAAAAATGCATTTTTAATAACTATACGTTATTTCAAAATTCTAAGTATTCCATATGAAGCAATTTCAAATGCTAGACAGAATACAAGATAGCCATAGTTCCACAATGATCATGATGTCAAAAGACTGTTTAGTCAGTTTTTCAACCCAACTAAAAAAGAGCAATGCTTCAAAAACATGTAAAAAATTATTCCCTGCTTAAGTTCTACAAGACAATTTATTTCTGGTTGCAATGGTGTGCATAGCATACTCTAAACTTTGCTGCTTACAACTCATAGTCAGCTCACCTGAAAAATCACATGGTTAACATTCATGCATGACCATTCCACACATTGATAATGTACAAAATTTGAAACAGTTCCATTTATATCATTACAATATACAAGTACTGTTTAAAGCTAAATAGTATATTTTCTAAACATATATACCACAGATACTAAAACATTTCATAAAAATTGTACATGAACTATACAAACAATCACCATAAATGGCAATGTATAAATTCATTTTGCATACAAGGTGACCCCACACTTTCAGCACAAATTCTGGTTTTTGCATTTCTTGACGACTCCATTCAGACAGGGACTGATATTAATATTATTAGAAAACTATTTTACTCCAGAAAAATATGTTTTACTTATAGTAAACTGAAACTGGCTCATGGAATCAGGTAGACAATATGGGCCGTGCTGTAAATAAGATGTGCGGGAGCTTAAGATATGTCAACACAGCAGACAGTCCATGGCATGGTGAGTGTTGAACAGTAATAAAAGATCCAGTAAAAAGAATTAAGCATAAGATGCTTTTAAGCCAAAGTTGTATCATTTGATAACTTGTCAAATCAATGTGTTGCAGGAATGGGATTCAAAGACAGGGTGAAATTATGGATCGCATGTGTGTGGAATGAGTATCCCAAAGTCCTACGTAAAGATTGCAGCTTATTAGTGTGACACATTCAGATTCCATATAAATCGGTTTGAGAAGAGATAACTGGGAAGAAATAACACCACATTGCAGTTATACCAAGAAGTCGAATGTCAATGGTTCAAACGTTACTCGTATACCTCAACAAGTCACTCAAGGATCATGTTTGCACTGAATGGAAAAGGTGGATGGTTGAGAGGAAGAAACCTTCACAGAATGAAAATGCGTATACTGCTCTACTTAATGTTTTGTGTCAATTCATTGTCAAACCAGGCAATGATATGTGTGCACAAAATATCACTGGATGATTCTAAAAATGTAGAATATCTAATTCAACGGATGACAGGAAGATGGCTTGTTGCGCAGTCATGACTCTGAAAGCAGATGCACCAGATATCATCCAGAGTGGGTTTGTTGCTTTGAGGACAGCCAAAATTGCTCAGAATGCATATTATGTCAGATACGAAGACAATCAATTTGATGAGATTTAAAATACTTGTGGTGGTTAAAAGCATCTTTACACAATTATTTTGCCGTGCATGTAGACAGGCTGTTCCAGTTCAGCTACACACAAATCTACGTGGCAATATGGTAAATTGCCCAGGTGTGATCCATAGTTAAAAGGAGGACAAACCCAACCAGGCCTATGTTGTGCTTACTCTGCACTTGCAATTGATTTATGCAATACTGTTGTTAGGGTTACAAACGGCTTATTTAATAAGGACCGTTCTCTCATTACAGATGACTGGTCATGGTTTAACCTAAGGGTCACCAAATCTCAGGCAAGGGGAGACATTGAGAAAGAGAGTGTTTAATGGTGACCTTTGCTGGTGTGGGAATTGAACCATTATTGGTATTATTCTGCATTGCAAATCAACAGTCCAGCAAACTGAACTACCAACGTATACCACACAAGTTAATCAGTGTTGGCTGTTGGAGTTTTGCCATCCTGAGCCACTGGCTCAAGGCCATATTTCTTACAAGTGTGGGTCCTATTTCTTGTCCTAATTGACTTTTTACAGATTTAAATCTGATTCTAGGACTCACTTTCTTTCTTTCTAACTCTCAGATACTGATGTTGCTCCATCTGATCTTAATCTGTTGCCATTAGCACTTCATTGGTCTGCACAGATCTATATTTCATTACTGCCAGTGCCACCCACGTTTTATTCCACACGACTCTTGATTTCTTATTTAAGCTTCCGCTACCTTGCAATTACACCTGTCCTTTGATGTTTACAGATAAGGATGGCTTAGCAATATTCGTCCATTAGAGTTCGTAGCTCAGTCTTATGTGCACACCAATTACTATCTCATTAATAAAGTGATGGTTAAGGAGCTATCATTCAGCACTTGATTTGCAATAACTTGCTCATTATGCACAGTTTGTGTTCTGCAAGGACTACTCACCACCAGATCTTATTACAACTCTGGTTCAAATATGGAACAAAAGAACTGAATTCTAAGGTGAGCTGAGTGTGACTATTCTTGACAGCAAGACAGCATTTAACCGTTGGGAACACCTAGCAAATTAGAGTCAATGGGAATCGGGGAAAACTCTCCTTTTGGAGAGAGGTCCATATGAAACAGAACATAGCTGCAATCGTTGAGAGTTATTTCTAATCCGATCACAGGAAATTTCTGCAGAGTTCCTAAATATAAAGCGTTAGGCCCAAACATCTTCAGCAGCTTTATCTTTCCCTCCATCATAAGGTCAGAATGGGGATGTTCTTTGATGATTGCACAATGGTGAAATCATTCTCAACTCCTCAGACACTGATACGGTTACAACCCATGTACAAATGCAGCAAAACCTAGACAATATCAAGATTTGGGCTGACAAGTGACAAGTCACCATTCGAGTGCTAAGCAAAGACCATCCCCATTGCACATTGACATTCAATGTTATTACTACTGTTATTTGCCCCCACTATCTACATTCTGGTTACCACTGACCAGAGTCTGGACTGGAGTAGCCATATCAATACTGTGGCGACAAGAACAGGTCAAGGGCTAGAAATCCTATGAGAAATTCACCTCCCAACCACCCAAAGCCTGTCCAGCACCTACAAGGCACAAGTCAGGAGTGTGATAGAATACCTACCACTTGCCTGAATGAATGCAGCTCCAATAGCAAATGATCAAGGACAAAACAGCCCAGTTGATTTGCACCGCATCCATAAACATTTAGATTAGATTAGATTACTTACAGTGTGGAAACAGGCCCTTCGGCCCAACAAGTCCACACCGCCCCGCGGGGGGCAACCCACCCATACCCCTACCTAACACTACGGGCAATTTAGCATAGCCAATTCACCTGACCTGCACATCTTTGGACATCTCCTTCCACTGACACAAGCTCCAGTTTGTGCCATCTACATTAACTGTATTGGGCACTGGTAAGACCACACGTGGAGTACAGTGTGTGGTTTGTTCTCATCTGAGGATGCATGTTTTGGCTATTGACGGAATGTAAAGTAAATTTACCAGACTGACTCCTGGGATAGTGGGGCTAACATACAGGAAAGGACTGTATCGATTAAGGCTACATAGTCACTGGAGTTTAGAATGAGGAGGGATCTGATAGAAATGCATATAATTCTAACAGGATTAGAAAGGATAGGTGGAGGAAGAATGTTGTTATGTCCAGCAAGTCCAGTACCAGGAGTCACAGCCTTTTAGAAAAGAAAGGGGGGGGGGGGGCGGGGAAGAGAGCAAGTGAGAGGGCAGAGGGCAAGCGAGAGGGCGCGAGAGAAAGGGCGAGAGAGAGAGGGCGAGAGAGAGCGCGAGAGGGCGAGAGCGAGAGAGAGATATCAAAGAACGTGGATGGAAAGCAGGAACAAGTTATTGAGTTCAATGGTCATTTTCAATACTTGAGCAAGCTTGCAGGGCCAACAGCCTATCTGCTCCAATATATTCTATGCCTCTACATTTAGTTCGCGTTCTTAATAGGGTTCAAGACATCTGTCGGGGGCTCTACCCCAAATTTGTAAATCATCTCTGACCATACCGGAGGTGCCAGAGGGTTGGAGAGCAGCTAATGTGGTTCCACTTTACAATAAAAGTGGCAGAGATAGACCAAGGAACTATAGACCAGTGAGTAAAATATTAATGGTGGGGGACTCTTGTGATTGCAACCAGGTGGATCCTGTTGACTACAAGATCCTTGATTGAGGTTATTGACCTACACCAATCAGGAAGCCCTGACTGAACAATATACACAGGGGAGTATTGCCCTTTGATGTGAAGGGCACTGCTTGTTGCTGGCCGCTTGGGTGTTTCCTTTCTTCCTGGTGGTGGAAACCGAATAAAGATTTGTGCACCTTATGTCTTTCACTGTGTCCCACACCTGCAAACGCACAACATGGTGCTGGGGGGAAAAAATAAGCACTACCGCAGTTAGGCAGCAGTGTGGGGATTTATAAAAAAGGAGCAGGAGTGTCAGACATCCTGTTCATTATAAAAAAAAAGAAAAAAATAAAGAGAAAAAAAACAGGGGAGTATTGCCCTTTGATGTGAAGGGCACTGCTAGTCACTGGCCACTCGGGTGTTTCCTTTCTTCCTGGTGGTGGAAATTTGAATAAAGATTCGTGCGCCTTGTATCTTTCACGGTGTCTCACACCTGCACACACACACCATGGGTGCTGGGGGGAAAAATAAGCACTACCGCAGTTAGGCAGTAATATGGGGGTTTAAAGAAAGAAAAAAAACAGTAATGTCAGACATCCTGTTCACTCAGAGCTGGCTCTGATCGAGCTGGATCAGTGTCAATAACTCGCCACGTGTAAATAAAGAGTAACTTGATTTTCAGTCGTGAGTCTCACCATTATTGAGCTGCAAATTTTTGGCAAAAAAGTGTAAACTAAAAGCTGCAAAATAAGTCGTCTAACGTGATTGCATAGAAAAAAAAGATAAACAGGGGAGTATTGCCCTTTGATGTGAAGGGCACTTCTTGTCACAGGCTACTCGGGTATTTCCTTTCTTCCTGGTGGTGGAAATTTGAATAAAGATTCGTGCACCTTGTGTCTTTCACGGTGTCTCATACCTGCACACACACAACATGGGTGCAGGGAAAAAAAGCACTACTGCAGTAAGGCAGTAGTGTGGGGTTAAGAAAAAAACACAAAGATAAACAAAACAAAAAATACACCTGCACACACAGATGTATGGGTGCTGGGGGAAAAAATAACCACTATTGCCTAAGGGGGTTAAAAAAAAGAAAAAAGAAAATATAAACAGGAGAGTTGCCTCTGGAATTTTAGTTTTGTCCCTTTAAGGCCATAAAACAGCAGGCCCTGTACCGACTGCTGCTGTACACCGTCCACCTCTTCTCCCTCACCCACCGCCTGGAGACACCTTGGCGTTTCCATTTGCCACCAGGCAGCAGGAATCCCCAGTGGAGGGCTCTCTACGCAGGGGTCCTCCCCCTTTCTTTCAGGGATGTGGGGTGGAAGGTGCTACATGCAGCGGTCCCCTGCAACTGCAGATTGTTGTGGTTCACGGACTCTCAGCCCAGCTGCTTGTTCTGTGGTGCCGTGGAGTCCATGGACTATGTATATACTGGGTGTGGGCGTCTGCACTTCCTTTTTGATTTTCTCTAAAACCTCCTCCTCTGCTTTTGGTTGCACTTCAGTCCCACGCTGCTGATCTTCGGGCACCCAGTACAGAGGAGGGAGGGCAGGTCTGAAGACCTCCTAGTGGGTCTGCTCCTGGGCCTGGCCAAACTGGACATAAATAGGTCCAAGCAGCGGGCAGTGGAGGGGGTCGTTAGGGCCGACTGCCTGCCCCTCTTCCGCGGTTACGTTATAGCCCGGGTGTCTCTGGAAAAGGAGCACGCGGTGTCCACTGACACCCTGGAGGTGTTCAGGGAGAGGGGAGTGCTGCAGGGAGTGGAGTGCATTATTGCCCCCTCCAACTCTATTTTGATTTAATCCCTGCCCTCCCCTTCACTGTTTGATCACACAGCGTTGCCCTTTGATGTGAAGGGCACTGCTTGTCACAGGCCACACAGGTGTTTCTTTTCTTCCTGGTGGTGGAAATTTGAATAAGATTCGTGCACCTTGTGTCTTTCACTGAGTCTCACACCTGCACACACACACCATGGGTGCTGGGGAAAAAAAAGCATTACCGTAGTTAGGCAGTAGTCTAGGGGTAATAAGAAAAAAAGAAAAGAGAAAAAAAGAGAAAAAAAACAGGGCAGTATTGCTCTTTGATGAGAAGGGTGTCAGTCAGCCTGTCACTGACTACCCTGGTGTTTTCCTTTCTTCCTGGTTGTGGAAATTGAATAAATTTGTCTCTCAATTATTTATCTCACAATGTGATTAAACTGTTGTCTTTCACTGTGCATCACACCTGCACACACACCACATGGATGCTGGGGGAAATATAAGCACTACTGCAATTGGGTGGTAGAAGAGATTCTAAACCTCATATTTGTGTGCTTGCTTGCTTATTTATTTAATTCTTTTTAAACATCCCCACACTACCCTAGCTCTTGTAAATTCCTCATTGCTTCAAACTGTTGCTCCAACCAATTAATTCGATCTGATAGGATTTGCAACCAACATTTATTGCAGATATAATCCTTAGTAACACGTAAACTCTCTCAATACTCCCAAATCTGACAAGAGGAGCATATCACTCTACTAAAGACCATTTTTGCTCCTTCCATCTACAGACCCAGATAATAGCACCATCTTATTGCTCTACAAAACACTGGTCCTGGCTACCTTAAAAATATGGCTTATATTTTTAAAACTTAATCAAGAGACATGTCACAATAAAACATATAATCAAGAAAGATCCCACTCTACTCACTCTTGTAGATTTACAGCAAGGTTATACTTATAATTATACAATTATCTGTTTATGAGCTATGACATCTTCCAAACAAGTATGTCAGTTAGTAGTGTGGTTTCTTCCTCTCTCTCTCTCTCCCCTTCACTGACCACGTGCTGCTATTGTCTAGGAAAAGTAAGGACTGCAGATGCTAGAGATCAGACTCAAATGATCCGGATGAAGGGCTTATGCCCAAAACTTTAATTCTCTTGGTCCTCGGATGCTGCCTGACCTGCTGTACTTTTATAGCACTTCACTCTCAACACTGGCTATGGTCTGTCCTTCTCCCTTTTAAAACTGTCATTCTCTTGGCTTTTACTCTCCAAAGTTCCAAAACAATGTAACAGTTTATAAAACAATAATTGCTGCTCTTGGAATTCAAGGAAATCACCTCCAATACCTCCAAAAGGAAGCAGCTGTTACAGACACAAACTTTTCCCATCCTCCAACTTGGATTACCCAGAATCCTTAAACTGGTTAATTTGGTAGATCAATGTCAGATGGAAACTAACCCTGATTAATACTTGGTGATGCACTCTGGAAGAAGAACAAGGCAAGGGAGTACTCAATAAATTCAGTAGGAAGCTCAGAAGGTCTTCCCCATGGTTCTTGGATAGAGATAATGCCCCAGATGTAACGATACATCAGACATGAAAATCATGATCATCAGAGAAGTGAAAATCATCCAAGATAGTGGCGGAATAGGGTCTTCAGCAAGAGCTTGTCAGCTCTGTCCGTTTCATTCTCCTTTTATTTCTCTCTCTCGGGGTTTCTTCCCAGCCTCAGCATAGGCTCATGGTGGTGTCTCAGGCCAGTCTCCTACTGTCTCACAGCAGTCTCTCAGCCTGGTCTCTTGCCCACTCATGGCAGTCTGTTGGCCCAGTGTGCGAGTGGGTCCTGCCAGATATGTTCTGGATGCACTGAAGGGAGATTGGGGAGGCCGCAATTTCAGCAGCAGCGATGGTATTGTGTCCCAACACAGGAAGAGCAAGGGTGAGGGAGGTCCCCCTGAAAAAGACCTCTGGGTTGCAGTCCATCTGGTCTGGCTGGTTTGTCCATCTTCAGACCTTTCTGCATCCCTAGTAACTTCTCCTTAGTGATGGCACTACACTCACCTCTGCAACACTTTTCATTTCCTGCTTCACTAACACTGTCACCACGATAAATGCACAAAGGAAACCTCCAATTGCCTGACTGGGAATCAGACCTAGGTCGAAAGTGCTGAATCCTAACCACTAGACCACCAGGGAAGGCTACTGACTGTCTTCAAGTTCTGGTATGCTGCTGGTGTTTTCCACTGTGAAAATTGATGCAAAGTACCTATTCAGATACTCCATCACTTTGTCATTCCTAATTAGGACTTCTCCAACCTCATTTTCCAGTGATCCAATGTCCATTCTTGCCTCACTCCTATCTTTCAAATATCTGAAAAAAACACTCCTGCAATTTTTTTACATTACCAGCTAGCTTACTCTCCTATTTCATCTTCTTCTCCCTTTTTGCTTTTTTAGTTGTACTCTGCTAGTTTTTAAAGGCTTCTCAACCTTCTAACTTCCCACAAATCTTCACTATAACATATGCTTTCTCTTTTGCTTTTCTGATGTCCTTAACTTCTCTAGTCAGCCATGGTTCCCTCATCTCACCTTTGCATGCTTCTTCTTCCTTAGGATGATTTTCTGCTGTCTCCCCCAAATTAGCCCCAGAAACACCTGCCATTGCTGCTCCATTTTCTCTGCTGGGCTCCCCTTCCAATCAAATCTTGCCAGCTCCTCCATCATTTTTTTGTTGTCACCATGACTCAGTTGTAATACCTTTACATCTGATTCCAGCTTCTCCCCCTCAAACTGCAAAGTGAATTCTATCAATCATATTATGGTCACTGAACCAGAGGGGTTCCTTCACCTTAAGCTCCCTAATAAGTCTGTCTCATGACAAACCCAGACCTGCCTGTTCCCGAGGATGTTTACCACAAAGCTACGCCAAAATACCATCTCGCAGACATTCCATAAATTCCTTTTGAGATGTCTATCAACCCGATTTTCCCAGTCCACCTGCACATTGAAGTTTCCCATAACTATTGTAATAGTGCCCTTCTTACATGCCTTTCCTATCACTTGAATTATTTTCTTCCCCACATCCTGACTACTGCTAGGAGGCCTAGGGGAAAGTGAGGGCTGCAGATGCTGGAGACCAGAGTTGAAAAATGTGGTACTGGAAAAACACAGCAGGCCAAGCAGCATCCGAAGAGCAGGAGAATCGACGTTTCGAGCATAAGCCCTTCTTCAGGAATGAGGCTGGTGTGCCAAGCGGGCTGAGATAAAAGGTAGGGGAGAGGGAGTTTGGGGGAGGGGTGCTGGGAATATGATAGGTGGAAGGAGGTGAGGGTGATAGGCCGGAGAGGGGGTGGGGGTGGAGAGGTCGGGAAAAAGATTGCAGGTCAAGAGGGCGGTGCTGAATCTGGGGTTGGGACTGAGATAAGGTTGGGGAGGGGGGGTGGGAAAGAGAGGAAAATGAGGAAGCTGGAGAAATCTACATTCATCCCATGTGGTTGGAGGGTTCCTAGGCGGAAGATGAGGCGCTCTTCCTCCAGGCGTTTTGTGGTCAGGGTCTGGCAATGGAGGAGGCCAAGGACCTGCATGTCCTTGGCAGAGTGGGAGGGGGAGTTAAAATGTTCAGCCACGGGGCCGATGGGTTGGTTGGTGCGGGTGTCCCAGAGGTGTTCCCTGAAATGTTCCGCAAGTAGGAGGCCTGTCTCCCCAATGTAGAGGAGACCACATCGGATGCAACAGATACAGAGAATGATGTGTGTGGAGGTGCAGGTGAATTTGCAACAGATATGGAAGGATCCATTAGTGCCTTGGAGCGAAGTAAGGGGGGAGGTGTAGGTGCAAGTTTTGCACTTCTTGCAGTTGCAGGGGAAGGTGCCGGGTACGGAGGTTGGGTTGGTGGGGAGTGTGGACCTGACGAGGGAGTCGCGGAGGGAGTGGTCTCTCCGGAATGCTGATAGGGGGGGCAAGGGAAACATATCCCTGGTGGTGGGATCTGTTTGGAGGTGGCAGAAATGACAGTGGATGATACGATGTATCTGGAGGTTGGTGGGGTGGTAGGCGAGGACCAGTGGGGTTCTGTCCTGGTGGCGATTGGAGGGGCAGGGTTCAAGGGCAGAGGAGCGGGAAGTGGAGGAGATGCGGTGGAGAGCATCATCAACCACGTCGGAGGGGAATTTGTGGTCTTTGAAGGAGGCGGCCATTTGGGTTATTCGGTAGTGGAATTGGTCCTCCTGGGAGCAGATGCGGCGGAGGCGAAGGAATTGGGAATACGGGATGGTGTTTTTACAGGGGGCAGGGTGGGAGGTGGTGTAATCTAGGTAGCTGCATTGAGTCGGTCACCCGAGATAGAAATAGAGGGGTCTAGGAAGGGAAGGGAGGAGTCTGAGACAGTCCAGGTAAATTTGAGGTAAAAACAATGACTGCAGATGCTGAAAACCAAATACTGGATTAGTGGTGCTGGAAGAGCACAGCAGTTCAGGCAGCATCCAACGAGCAGCGAAATCGACGTTTCGGGCAAAAGCCCTTCATCAGGAATAAGGCAGTGAGCCTGAAGCGTGGAGAGATAAGCTAGAGGAGGGTGGGGGTGGGGAGAAAGTAGCATAGAGTACAATGGGTAAGTGGGGGAGGAGATAAAGGTGATAGGTCAAGGAGGAGAGGGTGGAGTGGATAGGTCGAAAAGAAGATAGGCAGGTCGGACAAGTCCGGACAAGTCAAGGAGACGGTTACTGAACTGGAAGTTTGAAACTAGGATGAGGTGGGGAAGGGGAAATGAGGAAACTGTTGAAGTCCACATTGATGCCCTGGGGTTGAAGTGTTCCGAGGCGGAAGATGTGGCGTTCTTCCTCCAGGCGTCTGGTGGTGAGGGAGCGGCGGTGAAGGAGGCCCAGGACCTCCATGTCCTCGGCAGAGTGGGAGGGGGAGTTGAAATGTTGGGCCACGGGGCGGTTTGGTTGATTGGTGCAGGTGTCTCGGAGATGTTCCCTAAAGCGCTCTGCTAGGAGGCGCCCAGTCTCCCCAATGTAGAGGAGACCACATCGGGAGCAACGGATACAATAAATGATATTAGTGGATGTGCAGGTGAAACTTTGGATGTGGAAGGCTCCTTTAGGGCCTTGGATAGAGGTGAGGGAGGAGGTGTGGGCACAGGTTTTACAGTTTCTGCGGTGGCAGGGGAAAGTGCCAGAATGGGAGGGTGGGTCGTAGGGGGGTGTGGGCCTGACCAGGTAGTCACGGAGGGAACGGTCCTTGCGGAAGGCGGAAAGACCGTTCCCTCAGTGACTACCTGGTCAGGCCCACACCCCCCTACGACCCACCCTCCCATTCTGGCACTTTCCCCTGCCACCGCAGAAACTGTAAAACCTGTGCCCACACCTCCTCCCTCACCTCTATCCAAGGCCCTAAAGGAGCCTTCCACATCCAAAGTTTCACCTGCACATCCACTAATATCATTTATTGTATCCGTTGCTCCCGATGTGGTCTCCTCTACATTGGGGAGACTGGGCGCCTCCTAGCAGAGCGCTTTAGGGAACATCTCCGAGACACCTGCACCAATCAACCAAACCGCCCCGTGGCCAAACATTTCAACTCCCCCTCCCACTCTGCCGAGGACATGGAGGTCCTGGGCCTCCTTCACCGCCGCTCCCTCACCACCAGACGCCTGGAGGAAGAACGCCACATCTTCCGCCTCGGAACACTTCAACCCCAGGGCATCAATGTGGACTTCAACAGTTTCCTCATTTCCCCTTCCCCACCTCATCCTAGTTTCAAACTTCCAGTTCAGTAACCGTCTCCTTGACTTGTCCGGACTTGTCCGACCTGCCTATCTTCTTTTCCACCTATCCACTCCACCCTCTCCTCCTTGACCTATCACCTTCATCTCCTCCCCCACTTACCCATTGTACTCTATGCTACTTTCTCCCCACCCCCACCCTCCTCTAGCTTATCTCTCCACGCTTCAGGCTCACTGCCTTATTCCTGATGAAGGGCTTTTGCCCGAAACGTCGATTTCTCTGCTCGTTGGATGCTGCCTGAACTGCTGTGCTCTTCCAGCACCACTAATCCAGGTAAATTTGAGGTCAGGGTGGAAGGTGTTAGTAAAGTGGATGAACTGTTCAACCTCCTCGTGGGAGCACGAGGTAGCGCCAATACAATCATCGATGTAGCAGAGGAAAAAGGTGGGGGGGTGGTGCCAGTGTAGCTGCGGAAGATGGACTGTTCCACATATCCGAAGAGGCAGGCATAGCTGGGGCCCATGCGGGTGCCCATGGCTACTCCTTTGGTTTGGAGGAAGTGGGAGAATTGGAAGGAGAATTTGTTAAGAGTCAGGACTAGTTCAGTCAGTCGAAGGAGGGTGTCAGTGGAAGGGTACTGGTTGGGTCAGCGGGAGAGGAAGAAGCGGAGGGCTTAGAGGCCTTCGTGATGGGGGATGGAAGTGCATAGGGACTGGATGTCCATTGTGAAGATAAGGCTTTGGGGGCCGGGGAAGCGAAAATCATGGAGGAGGTGGAGGGCGTGGGTGATGTCCCGAACGTAGGTGGGGAGTTCTTGGACCATCATTTCCACCACCTCCACACAGACCCCACCACCAGGGATATATTTCCCTCCCTATCCCTATTAGCGTTCCGGAGCGACCACTCCCTCCGCCACAAGTCACAAGTTCCTAATCATTGCTCATAATCTGTCCAATATAGAATGGTGTAAATTTGCACATTGAACCCACATAAATAAATTTTACACTGCAATATAAGATAAGCAACCTACCGGTACTAATTCTCCAAAACTTACTGTCCTCATAAATACCATAAGTGAATTAAAAAAGGAATGGCGACAGAAGGAGAAACAGTTTCATGCAATGACTCTTTAGGATTTGGAACCCACCATCAGACAGCGAAGTCGAGGCTTTCAAAAAAGAACTGGATCATTATGCAAATGAAAAAGCAGTGGCGGAAAAGACAAAGGAGTGACATTAGGAGAATTACTCCTTTCAACGGTCAGCAGAAACAAGCCTGACTGACCTTTTTTCTGTGCTGTAATTCTAAATGTCAAGGAATTAGGACATGCATGCATTTATGCCTAGAGCTAAAATGAACCGATAGGTGCAAAAGGAGCAAAGTACTCTGATATTAGAAAGTAGGACAGGACAGTATAAGAACAGACTTTTCCGACCACTATGCCTGTCCTGACGATGGAGAAATTCTAAACCAATTCAATCTGCCGCCACATGGTCAGTCTCCCTCTATTCTTTGCCTGCTTATATCTCTGCTGAAAAAGCACAGCCGGTCAGGCAGCATCTGAGGAGCAGGAGACTCCACATTTTGAGCATAATGTTGGGGGAAGGGATTGCGCAAGAAGCTGAGATAAATGGGAGGGGGGCTGGGGCCCAAGGGGGCTGACATATGGGAGGGGGTTTGGGGGGGGGGGGTATGTGAGAATGGAATCGGGAGATGAAGGTCAGGTGTGATGGTGATAGGGCAGAGAGGAGGGTGGTGCGGATAGGTGAGAAGGGAGATGGACAGGTAGGATAGTGTCGAGTGAGAGAGTTGGTTCTGGAATAAAGGTGGGGCCAGGGGAAGTGAGGTAACTGGTAAAAATCAATCAAAATGATCCTGTGCGGTTGGAGGGTCCCAAGGTAGAAGATGAGGCATTCTTCCTCCATGCATCGGGTGACTAGAGCTTGGCAGTGGAGGCAGCCAGGGACTTGCATCCTGTCTCCCCAATGTCGAGGAGACAACGTAGAAAGCAGCAGTCACAGTAGATGACTTGTGTGGAAGTACAAGCAAATCTCTGTCAGATGTAGAAAGAATCTTTGGGGCCTTGGACAAAGGTGAGAGGGGAGATGGGGGCACAGATTTTGCACTTCTTGCGGTGGCAAAACAAGGTGCTTGGAGTGGAGGGTGGTTGGGGGGAGGCCTAACAAGGGAGTTGCAGAGGTCTCTGTGGAACACTAATAGGCATGGGGAGAGAAATATATCCCTCGTGGTGGGATCGGTTTGCCTCAGCTACGGGAGCCCTGTTCCTGCTGTTGCCGCCACCTCCCTGTTCCTGCCGTTGGCACCTCTTCTGGAATCCTGTTCCTGCTGCCACAGACTAGTCGGACTGAAGGGTCTGTTTCCGTGCTGTACATCTAAGTCTATGACTCTATGCTTAAAGTATTTACTTATGAGGGTTCAGATTTAGTCATGTATGCCAGGAGGAGCAAGTATTAAAATTTTAAGAGTTACAGAGGTAAATCAATCTTTAATGGTGAGAAATGAGAAGATATGTAATTTGGAACGAGTATTGCCAGAAAATGTGGTAATGTGTGGAATTCATGATGAGAAGAGCAGTGATCCACTGTAAGGTGAGGTTGGACAGTTTGGTGGAGTGGTAGTAGGATTAATAGAGAAAGTTTTGGTTCCGAAAATACTTTATCCTTGGAAATTATATAACTCGATCAATTGTTGGAATAATACCGACAGTGGTTGAAAAACCATTGGAAAATTAATCAACTGAGATGTTACAGGAAATATATCCTGGGATTTTCCTGACTCTCTGGTTACAAGGTCACAAAACCACAGATTGAAACTGGAGAGATCAAGGAGTACAGATAAGGAAGTTGAAGTTCAGTTATCAGAAACTGTTTGATCAAATGTTTGGGAGGAAGGAAACAAGCACAAGTGAAGGACAAAGTGGATGTTTTGAGTTCAGAGAGGTTAATTGATTTTCAACAAAAAGATTAAAAATGGCAGTTCTATCAAGAAGCATACACAGATTATAATCTGAACATATCCCAGAATGTTACTGTTTTAAAAGTGAAGTCTTGATGAGGAAATGAACACCCATTGCGTATTCATAGAATCAGAGAATCCCTACAGCGTGGAAACAAGCCATTTGGCCTAACAAGTTCACACCAACCCTTCAAAGAGCAACCCACCTAAACCCACTCGCCAACACTTACTTTACACTTCCCCTGACTAATGCACTTAACCTACACATTATGGGCAATTTAACTTGGCCAATTCACCTAACCTGCATATATTTAGACTATGGGAGGAAACTGAAACATCCGGAGAAAACCAACGCAGACACTTGGCGAATGTGCAAACTCCACATACAGTTGCGTGAGGCTGGAATCAAACCCGGGTCCCTGGTGTTGAGACACAGCAGTGCTAACCACTGAGCCGCCGTGTTGGCAGATGTTCATCAAGTTGTATTCCTGGTAGGTTACAGAAAGGACATGTAGTGGGTAGTGCATGAAATACCAGAAGCAGGTCATTTGGGAGCAAGAGAAACTTGAACCGAAATACAAAACCATTTTAATTGGCGTGAACTGCTTGGAGATGATGTTGAATTTTGCCAGATATGTCACTATTAGTTAATTGGAAAAACTCAGGCAGTGATAAAACCAGCGTCCTTAATACTCAATCCCACATTTCAGGAACTTTTTACAAGAATTTTAATTGATTGTATTGGACCCCTACTTTAAACAAAAAGTGGGAATCTACTTGATTTCTGGACGCCATTCTATTACACAGTATTGTGGCTAAAAAGATTATAGAAGAGTTACTCAAATTTATTACTCAATGCACACTATCCACAGAAATACAATCAGATTAAGCATCAAAGTTTATATTAAGATTATTCAAGGAAATTATGGATAGTTTAGGAATAAAACAATTCAAATCCCCTGCATACCATACAGATTTGCAGCAAGCATTAGAAAGGTGGCATCAATCTTTAAAGACAAAGTTGAGGGCTTATAGTCAAGAGTATTCAAAGAATTGGGATGAATGAGTTTATTTTGTCATTTTTGCAAACAGACATGCACCTATGAATCAGTTAACTTCAGTCCATTTGAATTAGTTTTGGCCAAGAAGTAGGAGTAGAGTTGCACATCACGGAAACAGAGCCTTCGGTCCAACTCATCCATGCCGACCAGGTCTTTTAACTTAATCTAGTCCCTTTTGCCACAGATCCTTCCAAGCCCTTTCTATTCATATACCCATCCAGATGCCTTTTAAATCTGGCACTTCACTCCGTACACACGCTACCCTCTGCATGAAAAAGGTGCCCCTTAGGTCCCTGTTAAATCTTTCTCCTCTCAGCTTAAACCTATGCACTCCAGTTTTGGGCTCTGCTATCCTGTGGAAAAGACCTTGGCTATTCATCCAATCTGTGCCTGTCATGCTATTGTGAACTTCTCTAAGATCACCCTCAGCCTCCGCTGTAGGGAAAATAGCCCCAGCCTATTCAGCTTTTCTCTACAGCTGCGACCCTGATAACATCCTTCTGAATCTTTTCTGAACCTTTTCACATCTCACAACATCCTTCCTGTAGGAGGCCAGACCAGAATTACAAGCAATATCCCAAAAGTGGCCTAACTAATATCCTGTACACCCACATCATTACATCCAAGCTCCTTTACTCAGTGCACTGATCAATAAAGGCAAGCATGCCAAGTACCACCTTCACTATCATAGCTACCTGCTACTCCACTTGCAAGAAGTTATGAACCTGCATTCCAAGGTGTCTCAGTTTAGCAACACTCCCCAGGACCTTACCATTAAGTGTACGAGTCCTGCCCTGATTTGCCTTTCTGAAATACAGCACCTTGCATTTATCTAAATCAAACTCCACTTGCAACTCCTCGGCCCTTTGGCCCATCTGATAAAGATCCTTTTGTACTCTGAGGTAACCTCCTTTGCTATCTGCAAACACACTAACAATACCTCCTATATTCACATCCAAATCATTTATATGAATGATGAAAAGCAGTGGACCCACCATCAATCCTTGTGGCACATTGCTGGTCACAAGTCATAAGTCTGAAAAGCAACCCTCCACCACCATCCTCTGTCTCCTACCTTCGAACCAGTTTTGTACCCATATGGCTAGTTTTCCGTGTACTCCATGTGATCTAACCTTGCTAACCGGTCTACCATGAGGAACCGTGTCGAATGCCTTACTGAAGTCCATGTAGATCAATCCTCTTTGTTACTTGCGCAAAATAAACTCAATCAAGTTTGTGAGACATTATTTCCCACACACACAGGCATGTTGACTATCCCTAATCAAATACATGTAAATTCTGTCCCTCAGGATTCTCTCCAACAATTTGCCCACCAGCAATAAACACCAGGCTCACTTATTTATAACTCCTTGGCTTTTCCTTACCACCTTTCTTAAATAGTGGTACCACATTAAACCACCCCCAGTCTTCTGCCACCTCACCTGTGACTATCGATGAGACAAATATCTCTGCAAAGAGCCCAACAATCACTTTCCACAGAGTTCTTGGGTACACCTGATCAGGTCCTGGGGACTTGTACGCCTTTATGCATTTTAAGACATCCAGTACTACCACCTCTGTAATATGGGCATTTTTCAAGATGTCACTATTTCTTTCCCCATGTTCTCTGTCTTCCATATCCTCCACAGGAAGCAACGATGCAAAATGCTCAGTGGCTAGCACTGCTGTCTCACAGCACCAGGGTCCCAGGTTCAATTCCAGCCTCGGACAACTGTCTGTGTGGAGTTTGCATGTTCTCAGAGTGTCTGCGTGGGTTTCCTCTGGTTTCCTCCCACAGTCCAAACATGTGCAGGTCAGGTGAATTGGCCATGCTAAATTGCCCATGGTGTTAAGTGCATTAGTCAAAGGGAAATGGGTCTGGGTGGGCTGCTCTTTGGAGGTTCGGTGTGGACTTGTTTCCACACACTAGGAAATCTAATCTAATCTCCCCCATCACCTGTGGTTCCACACAAATGCAGCCCCGCTGATCTTCAAGGGGCCCTATTTGCTCCCTTTTGTTGTTAATGTTAATGTTGTTTGTAGGATCCCTTTGGATTCTCCTATTTGCCAAAGCTATCTTATGTCCCCTTTTTGCTCTTCTGGTTTCCTCCTTCAGTATCCTCCTACTGCTTTGATACTCTCTAGGGATTTACTCAATCTCTGCTGTCTATACCTGACACATGCTTCCTTTTTTTGATCAAAGCTTCAATTTCTCTAATCATCTAGCATTGCATACACCTACCAGCTCTGCCCTTCACCCTAACAGGAACATAGTGTCTCTAGACTCAAGTTATCCCTTTTTTTTTTTAAAAAGGCTTCCCATTTCGCAACTGTCCCTTTACCTGCAAACATCCACCGCAATCAACTTTTGAAAGTTGTTACTTAATACCATCAAGGTTGGCCACCTTCTAATTTAGAACTTTAACTTTTAGACCCAGTCTATCCTTTTCCATCACTATTTTAAAACTAATAGAATTATGGTCACTGGCCCCAACATGCTCCCCTGCTGACACCTCAGTCACCTGCCCTACCTTATTTCCCAAGAGTAGGTCAAGCTGTGTATGTTCTCTAGTTGGCACATCCACATACTGAATCAGAAAATGTTCTCATATACACTTAAATGCAGAGGACCACTGAAATTACTGAAAGAAAAATTGATAATTCAGACTTCACAGACTGTACTTGGGCTAAGTGTCAAATTGGGCTACAATTGCCTTTGGTTTGGTCTGGTCTGTGACAAAAAATGTATGAAACTTCCTCCTTTTATGGTGGATCTCAGCTTGAAGCAAATCTTTGTCATCTGTACTTTGCTTATGTATAGGGAAGTCGAGGAGTGCCTCATCTTGATAGACAGATTTTCAGAAAATGGGTGGAACTTGCTTACCTGGTCAAAGTTTTGGGCACCACCTTGTTATTTCTGTCATCTGTCTCCAGCAAGCTTTTAGTGTCTCACTCATTTGCCAAATAGCGATCATAATGTGATCGAGTTCAGTGAAACATTACAAAGTGGAAAACATGAATCTGCTCCTAGAATTTTAGATTTAGGCTAGGTCGATTTTAACATGATGATAATAGAGGCTGTCCACCGTGAACTGGAAAAATCTGCCTGTGAATAAAACAGCTGAACAACAGTGGAGAATGTTTAAAGCAGTGTTTAGGAAAATTCAGAAACAGCTTATATCACTGACTGGGAAAACCTCCACTTCACAGGAGAAAACATCCAGAAAAAAAGTATCAGTATAAAACAAAAAAAATTTGCAAAAATGTAAAAACACGGTACCAATTCTGCCACTGGGACAAAAACAGAGCAGCAAAGATACATATAACAGCTTATAAGGGCAACTAAAAATGATCAAAAGAAAACTTGGAAGGAATGTCAATAAGAAAAAAATGTTATAGTTTCAGAAAGGGAAAATGTAGGGTCAGGAGCAATAAAATAATGCAAAAACCTGTGCCTGCTGGACATCTCAAACAGAAACAGAAACTCGGCAAGTGTGTGGAGAGAAAGCAGAGTTAACGTTGAGTTCCGTGCCCCTTCAGAATTGATAGTAGCTTGAAAAAGGTGATGTTTATGCTGATGACAGAGTTGGGTGGAAAATGAGTGAGTGGATAGATGGAGATGGAGCCCAGAGAGAGGGAGTCCGACAGGCAGACAAAGGGATGAATGATAGGCGACACAGTGGCTCACTGCTGCCTCACAGTGCCGGGGACCCAGGTTCAATTCCAGCCTTGGGCGACTGTGTGAAGTTTGCACATTGTCTCTGTCTGCATGGGTTCATGCCGGGTGCTCTGGTTACCTCCCACAGTCCAAAGATGTGCGAATTAGGTGGACTGACGCTGCCAGATTGTCCATAGTGTCTAGGGGTGTGCAGGTTACATGGGTTGGGTGGGTGGTATGTCTTTGCAGGGTCAGTGCACACTTGATGGGTGAAACGGCCTCTGTCTGCACTGTAGGTATCCTATAATTGGATTCTATGATAAAATGCCAGCTGATAAAGGGACCTAAAGTAGTTGAAAATGTGTTGTCCATGCTGCTTCATGACAACCTGGGATGTGAGGTTGGGTAGAGGACATAGAAGATGTTCAGGTTCTAAAATTATTGAATTTGATATTGAATTATGAAGGCAACAGAGTCCCCAGTTTATGTCAAGATTGTGATGAATGGAATTTGTCTCATTTTGCTTTATTAGATAAACTTGGACAGCAATTTTAGCCTATATGCAGTGGCTTAAATTTATTTCTTTCACACTAAAATGTCAGAATGTGATCAGAAAGCTGCAACCATCTCTCTAAATTGTTTACATTAGTCTAGCTTTAGTATTATATGTGCTGCATAAATGATTGAAGATAACGACTTGATCCCTGTTTCTGGAAATCATCATCAAACCCTTCACGCAAAACACAAACTGTCTTAAAAATAATTGTAAATTTGTGCATAGAGTCATATAGATGTACAGCATGGAAACAGACCATACCGACCAGATATCCCAACCGAATCTCGTCCCACCTGCTAGTACCCGGCCCATATCCCTCCAAACCCTTCCCATTCATTTAACCATCCAGATTCCTTTTAAATGTTGCAATTGTACCAGCCTCCATCACTTTCTCTGGCAGCTCATTCCATACACATACCACTCTCTGTATGAAAACATTGCCCCTTAAGTCCCTTTTATATCTTTCCCCTCTCACCCTAAACCTATGCCCTCTAGTTCTGGACTCCCCCACCCCAGGGAAAAGACCTTGTTTATTTTTCCAATCCATGCCCCTCATGATTTTATAAGCCTCTAAGGTCACCCCTCAGCCTCTGACGCTCCAGGGAAAACAGCTGTAACCTATTCAACCTCTCCCTACAGCTCAAATTCTCCAACCCTGGCAACATTCTTGGAAATCTTTTCTGAACCCTTTCAAGTTTCACAACATCTTTTCGATAGGAATGAGACCAGAACTGCATGCAATATTCCAACAGTGGCCTAGCCAATGCCCTGTTTAGCCGCAACATGACCTCCCAACTCCTATACTCAGTACTCTGACCAATAAAGGAAAGCATACCAAATGCCTTCTTCACTATCCTATCTACCTGTGACTCCACTTTTAAGGAGCTACAAACCTGCACTCCAAGGTCTCTTTGTTCAGCAAAACTCCCTAAGACCTTACCATTAAGTCCTGCTATGATTTGCTTTCCCAAAATGCAGCACCTCACATTCATTTAAATTAAACTCCATTTGCCACTTCTCAGCCCATTAGTCCATCTGATCAAGACTGCAATCGGTGGTAACCTTCACAGTCCACTACACCTCTAATTTTGGTGTCATCTGCAAACTTACTAACTTATGCTGGCATCTAAATGATTTAGATGAATGATGAATAGTGACCCAACACCGATTCTTGTGGCACTCTACTGGTCACAGGCCTCCAGTCTTAAAAAGACCCTCCACCACCACCCTCAGTCTTCTACATTCGAGCCAGTTCTGTATTCAAATGGGTAGTTCTCCATGTATTCTATGAGATTAACCTTGTTAACCAGTCCCCCATGGGGAACCTTGTCAAATGCCTCACTGAAGTCCATATAGATCACATCTACCACTCTGCCCTCACCAATCCTCTTTGTTACTTCTTCAAAAAACTCAGTCAAGTTTGTGAGACATGATTTCCCACAAAGAAAGTCATGTTGACTATCCCTAATCAGTCCTTGCCTTTCCAAATACAGATCTGGCACTTTCTTCTCAACCAACCTCTGACCAGGCAGTATATTCTTTTGCAGCTTTTTAAGCTTCCACTATGCCTCCCTTTACGACTTCAACAAAAGTCATTGGCTTATCCTGTTTTCCTACATCAATCTTACCAGTGCATTTTCTAAACCACTAACACTTCGACTTTATGTTGCCTACTTTATTACAGTGAAAACATCTTTTTTTTAAAATGTTACTTTCCCTCTCATGGGTTTCCTTTTTCCTAACTTCAAATAGATCTCCTTTTCCCTTACCACCTGAAGATTTCTCTCTTCCCCAATTTCTATTCTTCATAGTTTGAAATTGATATTGGAAACCAAACTTTGACATATGAACCAACTCAATTAATTGCTATTTCCGCTGCTAATCCTGCAGTCTTAACTCTGCTCTTCCACGAGTTCTCACTATTTCAGCAAGTGAATTTTTGAACTTGTTCAAAATAATCAACCTTAAGAGCGTCAAATGCCTGATCTATTTTCAATCCACCTATTAAAATTACTTTGTTTTTTTCAAATTCTATGTACATTTGACCAGGTTCCCTCCTTAGATTCCTAAAATATTGTCTGTAGACCTCTGGCACTTGCTTATATGCGCTTAAGCTGTCTTTTTCACCACCTTATACTCCCTAAATACCTCCTCTGATAGTGATACAAATACCTCACTAGCTCTATCTACCACTTTTGTTTGGATCAACAATACCCACATGGCCACCAGCCATTTCATTTGTTTAGCTACTTTCTCAGATGAAATGAAAAAGGCTTCTCTGTCCTTCTGATCAAACTTAGGCAATGCTGGGACATATTTAAATATATCTCCACTAGGCTTTTGGGATGGGATTGCTCTCCATCATTGTCCTCATCATTACTCCAGTCTTTCACCTCTCCCTCTGCCATTTGAAGTTGACTTCCAGTTCTCAATTCCAACTTCCTCTTCTCCCTTTTTTTTCTGTTTTTCTTCTGCTTTCAATTGTAATTTAAACTGTTTCATTTTCTTTTCATGTTCAAGCTCCTCGTTTGCAATTGAATTTTAGCAATTTCCAAATGTTCCAATTGTATCGCTGACAATTGTTATCTCCTCTTTATCACAATATTATCAAAATTACCTCTGCTTTCCTCACAGACACAGACAACTCCAACTTCAATTTGCTTGCCAACTTTGAAAGTTTTGCCTTGCTCACATTTGTAAAACATCCTAAGTGACTTCTTCCAACCACAGGAAACACTTAACTGAAACAACCATTACCACACAACGCACACGGTTTAAACCAACCGAATACAACATCCAAAACAACTCCACCAACTTTCATCACTCATTGACTTTCAGTCCGACAATCCTAACACCAAACAGGATCCCAACAAGAGCCCCAATTTGTTATGGACCAGACCAAACCTCTCTCAAAATATATCAATGAGATAACCTTGTGCAAGGTCTTACATTCCAGATGCAATCAATTGGTTACATTACTCCGCTTTAAGCGAAACACACTTTATTCTTACACTGTAGTTAAAATACTAATAAAACAAAGATTGTCATAACTTATCTCTATTGGAAAATGTAACAGAACAATTGATCGGTTAACTACTAAACAGCAACTGTTCCAACATAGTAACATCCCATAAACACAGCCTTGACAAAGTTCAGTTAAATAGATTGTCTCACATGCAATTCCCACAGCAGAAAGTACTCCAGCTTTTAACTCTAACAGAGAGGAAGACAGCTTCCACGGTGAACTTCAAAACCCCAGCAACTACTGAAAGGTAAACTACCCTGGTTCTGTGGAAGCCTAACTCCATCCATTCATGCTGCTTCTATTGCTCCAAGACCTCAAACTCTTTGCAGATGAACCTCTATTATCCAAAGGACACAGGTGGCGATTATTCGGTTAATTGAATGCCGATAACTTAGTTTAACCAAGCATTGGGACCTTGTAATCTTGTTAGGATAATCCAAAATTCAGATAATCGAATGTTGGATAATCAAGCTTCCTCTGTACTTTATTAGCTTGGAGTAGACCACTTAGTGCCTGTCTCAACCTCTCCATGAAAAACAAACAGGACAAAATACATCCCTTAAAGCCATAGAATCGCTATAGTGTGGAGACAGACCCCTTCAGCCCAACGAGGTGAAAGTGAGGACTGCAGATGCTGTAGATCAGAGCCAATAATGTGTTGCTGGAAAAGCGCAGCAGGTCAGGCAGCATGCAAGGAGCAGGAGAATCAACGTTTCGGGCATTTCCTGAAGAAGGGCTCATGCCCGAAACGTCAAAACACCGACCCTCCGAAGAGTAACCCACCCAGACCCATCCCACCTACCCTATACAGAGGAACCTTGATTATCCGAAAGCCCCGGGGTGGGGAGTATGTTGTTTGGATTCTCGGATAATTGGCGTTCCTTTGTATATAGCCCTGAACACTTTGGGCAATTTAGCACAGCCAATTCACCTAACCTGCGCATCTTTGGACTGTGGGAGGAAACCCACACAGGCACGAAGAGTACGTGCAAACATCACACAGACAGTAGCCAGAGGCTGGAATCTAACCTGGGTCACTGGTGCTGTGAGGCAGCAATGCTAACCACTGAGCCACTGTGCTGCCCTAAGCCACCATGCCGCCCCCATAGTACCATCATACTTTCTAATTTCACATTGCAAATTGAGAGACAGGCTTTCTGACTGCAAATTGAAACTGAAACTTATGTTGAATTACATTTGCAAATATGTACCCATAAAATAAGCCTTCAATGAAACGTTTTTTCTTTATCCCCATATTCTGCCTCAAGTTGGGCATGGATAGGGTAAACAAGGTCGTTTCCCTGGGGTGGGGTGGGGGGGGGGGGGGGGGGGTGGGGGGAGAAGAGAAGGGTCCTGAACTAGAGGGTGTAGGTTTAGGGGAAACATTTAAAAGGAACCTAAGGGGAACCTTTTCATGCAAAGGGTGATGCATGTATGGAATGAGCTGCCAGAGGAAGTGGTGGAGGCTGGTACAATTACAACACTTAAAAGACATCTGGATGGATATATGAATATGGAGGGGGATATGGGCCAAATGCTAGCAAACGGGACTCTATTAGTTTAGGTTATCTGGTCAGCATGGACAAGTTGGACCAAAGATAGAGTGGTTTCCGTGCTGTACATCTCTTTGACTCTACAGATGCCACTAAACATGGTCTTAAGTTAATTTTCTGCTTTCAGGTCAAAGTGGCATTCAAAATAGTATGGAAAAGCCCACAAGTAGTGCATGTTCCTGAAGAATGATGGAAGGCAAAGTCGCAAGGATAAAGCTGGTCCATCTTCTTAATATTAAAAAGATTAATGCATTATTCTGTTATTATTCTTTTCTAACTCTTATCCCATCCCTTACTCATTCGCATACAGTGACACACTCAAGTAGAACTCCATGATACACGCCGTCAGCTATGTACTCTTTGAAGGAGGATTGTGCAGTGTTTGAATCTATTTTCAATTGCCATTCCTTTGCATTTCCTTACAAACTTATTAAATTGCTCTTTAGTACTGAAGTGGAAGTATTACAAGCAGCACCCAGAATCACTCATTCTACTCAATGAACCTCAGCAGAGGTAGGATAGCCTCAGAAGGTTATAAAAGATATGGCTCAGAGCATGACTAAGAAGTAGCATTTGCAGGTAGTGGTGGGAACAGTAACTTTTCAGATTGAAAACCGTTTACTATCTTGATCAGCTGCAAAAATACTGGGATTTTCATCTCAAAAGACCTGCACAGGAAAAGCCTGCTACTTGAGCACATGGTCTAAGGTTATTCAAATCTAACCAGAACAGTAGGTAAGGTCAGAATTTGCTGTGCGTATCGCAGAACTGTGTAGTTTTGTACTACATTCTTTAAGATGCCACAGAACCAAGCAATAACCTCAGTGACAAGATAGTATTCCTTAAAACCATCTTCTAGGTCAGTCAGTGGTCAATCCTCAACATATTACTCTTTGAATGCGCCACAGGTGCAGCATGATAACTTTGGTGATCCCACCTATGTTGGCTGGGAGCACACAAATTGTGGTCAATCCAGAAATCATTTTAAAAGGGCCACGTCACCAAAGGCAGCATTTAAAGCTGGGTGTACAAGCAACATGGTCTACGATGAGAATGATTTCTGGTCAACGTTTTTAACCCAGCACAAGTCTTCAGCTGTCACTCCTCAGCATGAGAAGTTAAATCATATGGGATGACATGGAGAAAGGCATACTGCTGGCAAGTTGAGGATATTGAGCAAGAATAGGCTTGCATTGGAGTAGACCTTGTCCAGTGGCTTGCCTGCTACAACTATCCTCCAGATACAGTATAGGAGGGAATAATGTTGCTCAAGAATGGGTGTCAGTGCAAGTTGCTGGTCAAGGAGTGCCTGCGGTAATGCACATTGTTGAATTGAGTTGCACATCAATGTGTTTAACTGGGACCATACTGGGTACAGTATTCTGCAGCCGACTGTGTGAATACAAGAGCAGAGTTCCTTCAGGTTTTGACTAGTGATTCTTGAGGTACTGGTCAGTTTACCAAGGATGCTTTTGCAAAGAACTACTTTTTCTCTATGCTGTCTGCACGTGGGTGTTCTGTCAAGGATGATGCCTGGGTAAACAGGGTAGCGACAGTACTTCAGTCTCAGGCCCTCCAGGTAATGTCGAAAGAATGAAGAACAATACAGCCCAGGATAACAGGAACTGGCCCTTCAGCCCTCCAAGTCTGCGACACCACATTTTGTCCTTCCATACTAACAGTCTTCACTTACAGATTTCAGCTTCCTCTTAATGCTGGCACAGTGAAGACTGATTATATTAGAGACTAATTTACTCCTGTTTGATTGTAAGGCACCGTGCCTTATAGTAGCTGGCCAGGTTTACAACAGCATTCGTTATCACTGTTGATTTTTCCAACTCCAGGAAGCTTGAACTTAAATGCCACAACAAACATCTGCACAGATGAAGTTCTGGTACTGGGTTGGGGGTAGATCCTTCATCCACAGGTTGAACAGAGTTATGACTACTACAGACACCCTTGCCAACTTATTCATTTGTTTCCTCCAGATTCTAATCTAGTCCTCTACATATAACCTGAACTCTTTGATCTGGAACAATAACTCAACAGCAGTCACCCGGAAAGAGAGGATCTCAGGAGTGTGACAAATACACCAATATCCCACATTGTATTGAGTTCATGGGAAATAGATCTCTCAGATTTATTTGAAAGCTATTTTAAAAATGACATTGAAAGGATCTGATCACAAGTACTTCTTCCTCATGTGAAGATGTGCCTTTAAGAGATACGTTCTCTCCCATTTCTCTTGCAGAGGAGTTTTGTCACAGTTGTAAGTAGCTTCGAGTTTTTCCCCAGTGTAAGACAAAACCATGAGCATGCATAATCAGGCTCTCACAGAGCCAGAGCACTTTGGTTTTGATTTCAGCTGGATTTTTGTTGGCTAGCTGCTGGAGGAGACAGAGAGTCCACTCTGCTGCTAGATTTAAGACTCAGACATAGAATTTTCCTCTTAGAAATCAGAAGGGGCAGATTGTTTCTATCAGTGTTTCTTTCCATTGGACTGAAGAGAGACAGCACATGAGAACAAAAACTATTTTGCTGCATTGCATTTAGCTGAAGGGTGTGTTTATGGGATGCTGCCTATATTGGAACAATTAATAATTAGTGGTTAAATAATACATTGCTTTGTTAAGTATGTCAACAAAGTACCAATCCTTTGTTTTGTTGCATTCTAAGAATAAAGTACGCTTTGTATACAGCTTAGTGGTAAACCAATAGAATCATATCCAGAACAGAATGCCTTACACTTGCCTTTAAAGTAAAATGAAAGTTAGGATCTAGGATATCTCCATAATATATTTTGGAGGAGACTGGTCTAGTCTCTAGCACTCATCAAAAGCCCAAGTTGTCTGCACTCTCAGTGTTCTTGACTTCGGGCTTGATCTGCTGTAGGTTTGCATAATGGCATAACAGACAACAAATCACATGTGCTCGTTCCAGGGCCTTCTTCAACACTAGCCCATTCACAGATATTGTGGAAACCCTTCATCTGGCTTTACAGATTTTTGTAACTCTTGGACTTCAGAGCAACTGGGGAAACTGACTGGGGAAGAAATATGCAATCATTGACAATTTATTTCATACAAATCATAAGTATTGATCGAGTACCAAGCAACATTAAAACTATGCTAATGGGAGCTATTGTGCAAAAGGAAGAATCCAATAGTCACAGAATGTCATCATTTGGCCCTTGGAATACTAGTTACTAGAAAGCATTACAATTAACCCTTGTTTTATATCTGTAGCCTTGCAAACATTTTTTTTTCCCCCCAAGAACATTCAAAGACCTTTGGAATTTGTTATGTTGCCTCCTGCTTCACAGGCAGCAATTTCCAGGTTGTTCCCAACCAATACATTTCAAAACAAATCTTCCTTGCATCCATCTGGCATTTCTTGCTCAAAATCCTAAATCAGTACCCTTGCACTATTAGCATTCTAGAAATTAACACTGATCAGAAACTGAACTGTACCAGCCATATAAATGATTTGGATACTACAACAGGTCAGGTGCATAAGTCAACTTTGTCTCCCCAGTCCCTATCCACCACAACATAGAAGCGTAATTTAATACAATGCATGGATACAGCTCCAATAATATTTAAAGAGTATGACACCATTCAGGACAAAATATCCACTTGAATGGCACCCCATCCAAAACCATACAAAATGTCAGCCATGTGGAGGAGCTACAAGATGTGTTGCAGTACTCACTAAGGCCCCTTTGACAGCATCTTCCAAACCACAAGCTCTACCACACAGAAGGATAAACTAAGGACTGCAAATGCTGGAGATCATAGTCAAAGATTTACCATATTAATGGCTTGGGTAACAGATATGAATGGGCTATAATTGAATTAATAAATTACACACAAGTCTGTAATATGGCATGAAACGATGACAACATCTGCAGAGGGATATAGATAGGGCAAATAAGTAGACAAAAACTTGATTGGTAGAATATTGCATGAAAAATGAGGTTATGTACTTTGGCAGGAAAAATAGAAGAGCTGATTACAGATAGTTTGTCTATGACACGATGGCTGCTTTCTTGTGCAATCCTGCATTATAGAAAAATCACGCTTTAGAAGCAGCACTTAGTGTGGGTGATGCAGTTGCATCACAGCCAATACAAGTTTTACAAGTTCATGCTTTAGAAACAGTGACCCCAATTCATCAATCGAGTTACAGCGAATGTATGTTAATGAAACATGTGTTATAGCAGAACAACCTGTATTTAAATGAAGACAGACTGAAAAGGGATTTGGGATCCTTGTGCATGAAGCACAAAAAGCTCGTATCCAAATTTAGTCAGGAATAGGGAACATAAATGGACTATTAACCTTTATTTCAAAGAGAATGCAGTATAAAAATAGAGAAAATACAAGGTATTAGTCAGACCACACAGAATTGTGAACAGAACATCTGAAGATATAATGCAATTGAGGCAATCCAGAGATGGTTCACTATGTTGATCCCACGTATGGAGAGATTGTCTAATGAGGAGAGGTTGAGTATATTAGGCTCTTTAGAAAAGATGAGAGGAGATTTTATTGAAACATGTAGGATTCTTAGAGGGCTTGAGAGGGTTATTTCCCCTTAAAACCAGAAGTACAAACTCAGTGTAAGGGGTAACCAAATTGAGAGAGATGGGAAGGATTTTTCCCTAAGATGGTGCTTTTCTGGGGAATTCTTTATTGTAGAGGGCTGTCAAGGCCAGATCATTAAATACATTCAAACTCAGATTTTTAAACTGAATGAATTTATTGCACATCGCCATAGTTGTGATGCAAAAGCCCTTACAGTGGAAGTTACTTCAAACATGTAATTAATGTTAAAGAATACAGTGAAGAATTAAGTCCCACCAGGAGGACCACAGGAGTGGCATTAGACAAATTAATGGGGGCTGAAGGCAGATAAGTCCCAGGCCCTGATGGCTTGCATCCTAGGATCCAGAAATAGTGGATGCATTGGTTATAATTTTCCAAAAATCTTTGGATTCTGAAGAACAACTAGGAGGACTGAGCCAACGTAACAGTCCTATTCAAAAACAGAGGGATGCAAAACGCAGATAACCATGGGCCAAGTAGCCTAACATCTGTTGCTGGACAAATGTTGAAATCAACTACTGAGGAAGTAAAAGAAGCATATTTTGAAAATCAATCTAATCAAACAGAATCAGCATGGCTGCATAAAAAGGAAATTGGGTGTGACTAATTTATTAGAACTTTGAGCAAGTCTCACAGTAGGTAGAGCAGAATCAGTGTTTTATTTGGACTTCCAGAAAGCATTTCCAGATTGGCAACCTGCAACTGACCAATTTCCACAGAGATCATACTGGGACAGCAACCATTTACAATAAATATCTTAATGACTTAGAGGAAAGAATTGAATGTACTGTCACCAAATATGGGTGGAAAGGGGATACAGTTTGCAGAGAGATATTGATAAGTTAAATAAGTGGGCAAACAGTTGGAAAATGGTGTATAATGTGGGAAAATGTGTTGTTCATTTTGGAAGCGAGAACAACAGAAGTGTTATTTAAATGGAGAAAAGCTGCAACACAAAGGGATTTGGGGTTACTTCTATGTGAAACATAGAAAGCTAGTATACAGGTACAGCAGGTCATCAGGAAGGCTAGTGGAATGTTGGCCCTTATTTCAAATTATTTGGAGTTTAAGAGTACAGAAGTTGTATTGCAAGTGTACAAGGTGCTGGTGGGACCACATCTGGAGTACTGAGAGCAGTTTTGGTCCCCTTATTTAAGGAAATATATCATTTCTTTGGAAGCAGTTCACAGAAGATTCAATGGGATAATGGTATGGTGAGATAGTCTTATGAGCAAAGACTAAACAGGTGACAACTATACTCAGTTTTAGATCAGAAGTGTGAAAGGTGATCTCTGTGAAAAATATAGGATTCGCATGGTATGTAACACGGTAAATGCTGAGAGGATGCTCCCCATCATGGGAGTCTAGGACAAGAGCACATTATGTCAGAGTAAAGGGGCGCCAATTTAAGATTGAAAGGAAGATAAATTTATTCGCTTGGAGGATTAAATTTATTCGGACCTCCTTGCCACAGAGAGCTGTGGGGCACAATCCTTATATGTACTTGAGGCTGAGATAGATTCTTGATCATTAGAGGAATTAAGGGCTATTGGGAAAGGACACGAAAGTGGACAGGAGTAAGATCAGCCATGCAGGCTCAAGGGGTTGAATGGCCTATACCTGTTTCTATTTCTTATGGTCTCATAGTACCTCACTTACACCCAATACATGCCCTTCTTAATGGCTGCTCCACCATAGATTATCCTGTCAATCATTAGTTGCAGTTTCATTTTACAGGTTAGCCGATTTCAAGTTTAGAAATGGTACATTATGTTATTTGTTCTTTCCCTCTGCTAGATAAACATGACTCTGTTCCTTTTTCGCTCTCTCCAGAATGAAGTCCAAATGCCACAGTGAAAAATTTTGAAACTGAGTTCAATAAAAATAATAATTATGAACAAGGGGAAAAAAATCATTGCCAAGAAACCTGCTGGACCGCGTACAACAGAGTTTATGAATATTCCAAATGGAGGTGCTCAATGAGTCCGGCTTACACGCAACTGTAATCTTACACTATAGAGTCAATTCTTAACACTTGCAGAAGTGGCCTGTTTTAAAGTAAGTCATAAGCAAACTATTAAGTATAGGACAAGTTGATTCTAGTGTAGTACTGTGGGTACCATATTTTAGTAAGATTTAAATTGGTACCTATCTTTTGAAGGTGAGGGTTGGGGCATTGCTCAGAAGTAGAGCACAGGAGTACTTTTGATTCTGATCAATATTGCTTCCTCGAACATCAATGAAACAGGTGTATGGTCATGTATTCGGTTGCTACTGTAGAGCTTTGCTGTGTTCAATTTAGCTGCCACTTTTCCAACATGAGAAGAATGACTACACTTTAAAGCACTCAATGATAAAATGCTTTGGTACATCTTGGTACAAGATAAATGTGTACTATTCCTTTTCATTAAGAATAGACTACTATTTTTGGGCTAACACGAGTAAGGAAGAAATGTTGTCTTGCTAGTCTTGCTCACATCCAAAGCATAATTTTATCTTTAAAGTGGGGAATAGGAGAAGTAGCTTCAAATGGGCTGTTTTTTCTTATGGCAATTCCACAATGGACCAATCAGCTACCCAACTGAATGGCAAATGTGCCAAAAAACAGGCAAGATAGATAGTTGCAGAACTATCTTACCACTAAGAATTAGGTGTTACTGGGTCAACACAGAGAAAGATCTGACTCAGGTACAGCACCCGGACACCTGAAACACGAAGCAAGCATCTAAGAAAAATGAGGGTGGATACAAGACACAAAATTAATCACCAGGGTAAGTTACAGAACATTCATTCATTTTTTTTGAAATATTTTAAATGCTTCTGATGGAGCAAAGTACAATGAAATTAACAAGGAAGTAACTTCAGACAACATCAAGTCAGAGTAAGAGACGTACAACATGAAACGGACCCTTCGGTCCAACTTGCCCATACCGACCTTTTATCCTAACCTAATCTAGTGCCATTTGATGGCACTTGGCCCATATCCCTCCAAACCCCACCCACTCATATACCCACCCAGATACCTTTCAAATATTGTAATTGTACCAGCTTCCACCATTTCCACTGACAGCTCATTCCATACACGCACCACCCTGTGCATGAAACAGTTGCCTCTTTGGTCCCTTTTAAATATTTCTCCTCTCACTGTAAACCTATGCACTCTAGTTCTGGACTCTCCCATCCCAGGGAAAAGAACTTGTCTATTTAGCCTATCCATTCCCCTCATGATTTTATAAAACTTCTACAGTCAACCCTCAGCCTCCGATACTCCAGGGACAACAACCCCAGCTTATTCAGCCTCTCCCTAAGGTAAAGTGCAAAGCTGAGAGAGATTTACGGACATTGTCAAGGATAATGAAAGGAGTGATATATACTGGAAATTCTAAAATATTGTTAGAAAAGTGAGGCATATTGTCAAAGTTGTTAGTTTTGTACTCACTCAGACAAATACAAAAATGTCAAATTTCAAATAGTCACAACAATTTACAGTATGGAGAAAAAGAAAGGGTGTCAACCAGTTACTATGTCAACTCTGAGTTAGTCTGTAAATAAATCACGCCTACACAGAACAGGCTATGGCAAATGACGAACAGAAATGGGTCTTCCAGCAAAAGTGATACAATTGTATGATGCTACTTTCAAGCTAAAAGTCAAAAACTTCTAACCTGTCAAATAACCATGTTAGTGAAGGAATTTAACGTTCGTGAAAAATTGGTGCAAGAATGAAAGGAAAGGCATCCATCTTGCAGATGATGCTAAAGACCAAATGTGCTAACAGAAAAGGGACCGGACACTGGCCTGATCTTTAGATGCAAATATCAGAATGGGACTTCAAAAATCATCGAGTTACACTGCATCTCTGGTGAAAGTGTGCATTGAAGCAGACCGAATCAAATCACAATTCCTGCAAAAATTTCAGACCAAGGCATAGTCAGTGTTGCTGCTTTACAGAATGAAATAGTCTTATGTTGTAACAGAAGAACAAGATGGCACAGATACTACCCAGGGACTACAATGCCAAATAATCCAGTTGTTAATGGCTTTGTCAGCAGCAAAATCACAAGTATCACTGAGCCACATTAGCGTCATGAATGAAGCACTCCTGAATTTCAATATGCTTAATGGGCTGTGTGCAAAATTTTAATAAGTTTTAGTGAGAACACCAGCATGAGAAGACAAGATTCACATTGGCACTAGGCCGTATAGCAGATCTATGGGGGTCTACCTATACCAAATAGAACACAGCAGTTCAAGTGAGCAGCTCACTACCGCCTTGTCAAGTGCAAGAAATGCTGGCCCAGCCAGCAACATCTATTTCTCCTGAATAAACAAAAGAAAAATCCCAAAAATAAAGTCATGCCAAACATTAAGTCCCCAATAGGAGATTCTGCCCATGCCCATGTCAACAGGTAGATTTGTAAAGATGGAGTGAAGATACTTATCAATAATTTACGAACCAGTGTCCTATGTAAAGGATAAAGGCCAGTAGTGCGGGATGCATTCAGATCCCTAATAACAAATGAATTCAAAAGATGCCTGGGGAGGAAATAACACCCACATTACAGTGACATCAGAAGGTAGGAAGCCTGTACTTCAACTTTTAAATGCATGTTTCAACAAACTATCCACAGAGCATGTTACAGTAGAATAGAATTAGTAAAAGTTTCATGGACGAAAAGAAAAGTGGAAATATGCATTCTCTCTCACCTGATGCGGTGTGATGGCATTATCTAATTGTGGGATCTAATTCCTACATAAAGTATCATGAAATCATTCTAAAAAGACCGAACATCCAATTCAATGGAAAGAAAGATAAATTATTGTGGTGAGATGAGCCTGCAAGTTAAAATGTCAAATCTGATTCAGGGTATGATCCTTACAATGATACGATTAATCGTTTAGTCATTGAGACAAAACGACTAAAGCAATTCAAAGAACGTTTTGCACTGATTGCCAAAGCGAATCAATTTGACAGTATTTTTAAAATCTGTGATAGCAACTGAAGTACCTTTGCACAAACATTTCATTAAATAAGCCATGCAACATTAATGTAGTCTGAATTTCCAGTTGTTTTTCATATTTCAAAACTGCAACCACCCACGCCAGAGGCCTTAAAAGGGCATTTTAAACACCATGGTGGGACTTTGATATCTGAACCAATAGCCACATTTACTGCCAATCCTAATGGTTATTGGGAGGTGGTGGGTAGCTGCCATCTTGAACCACTGCAGTCCCCTTAATGGAGGTACCTCCACAATGCTGTTAAGGAGGGAGTTCCTGAACTTTGACCCAAAAATCAATGAATAAATGGTGATACATTTCCAAAGTCAGGATGCTGTTTGGTTTGCAGAGAATCTTGCAGGTGTTAAGTTCATATACATTTGCTGCTCCTGTCCATCTAAATGGTAGTAATCATGAGTTGGAAGGTATTGTGTAAGGAGGCTTGTTGAAATTCTGCAGGGCACATTATGGCACACATTACTGTCACAGTGGTGGAGGAAATCAATATGGCAATAACACAAATCAAGCAGATTGCTTTGTCCTGGATGGGATTAAACTTTTGAATATGTTTGAAGCTACACTCATCCAGACAAGTTGGGAATATTCCAACAAACCCCAGATGTCTTGTGGACAGTGGACTGGCCTCATGGAGTCAGGTCGTTGCAGGATTCATAGCCTCTGAACTGCTCCCCTGCACTCCAGGATGTTGATAGTGGTGGATTCAGTGATGGTGATGTTGTTGAATATCATGAGATGATTCTAAGTTCTCTATTATTGGAGGTAGCACATCTGTGATAAGAATGTTAGTTGTCGTTTGCCTTCCCATGCCTGAATACTGTCCAGATCTTGCTGCATGGTTTTTTCCACATTTCAACTCAGTGACCACCCACATCAATTCATATTTTATGCAGTATGAGTTGCATCCATTTTTGGAAGAACCTTTATTTTTAAAAAAGAGTCTTCAAAATTCATCACCATAATCAATGGTGCTTGTTGTTTATTGACTGGCACAAAAAGAATTACAGAATTTGTTGTACACAAAAATCATTTTATAACCTAATCAAATATTAGCTGTGAGCCTTTACCATTTATTTAATGGACATAATGAATGGTCGTTTAAAGTGAGGCAAACAATTAATACAATTTTCATTTAACTGTGCTAGAATAGCCAGTTCACAAAAGGGCTAAGTTCAATTTCCACTCCATTACTAATCTGACCCAGTCAGCAATTCAAATCATACATGGAGAGGTAGGTAAAAAGAAAATAATTCAGACATGATGCTCTGATCATTATTTCCTGCCAGAATTGTGCGAGTAAAAGCAGTACCTGTGATGACCCTACATTTAGTCTATTCTAACATTAACCAAAGAAGATTTGCCACACAGTTAAAATATCAAGGACATTATGTGCCCAGAGAACTGAGCACAGGCAGATGATTTTATGTTTTCCCCGAAAGTGACTGAGGGCACATTGGTAGAAAAAGGTGGGGTCAAAATAATATTGTATTCCAATAAAAAAGATCAAATTATATGTTTCATGCTACAGTTAAGCTAGGGTCTTTTAGTTCTTAAACCAGTAAATAATCTCTTACCTGGGTTGTAGAAACCATTGCTGCAACAGAAACAGGAGCTGAAGGTGATGTGCACACCTGCTGTGAATGGGCTGCACTTTGTGGAGGTAAAATAGAACTGGAAAGTGGAGTACTGCAGCTCAAGCCTGGTAGAGTATTCTGCAGTGAAACTGGTGTGTCATTACTTGTGTAAACACCTGAAAAGAAAAACAGATTGTGCAAATCTCAGCTCAAAAATTAATCTAACTTACTATGTGAAGCTTCGCATTCATCAATGTGCTGCAATCATTTACAGAAATGCTCACTGAATGTTGTCCCATTTAGTATTGCTTTGCTTTAACACTGGTAAGATTTTAGATCTGGATAATTTAAGTGTGACTTGATTTGATTTTGACTATATTAAAACCAAAGTCACAACATCAAGTTATAATCCAACAGGTTTGGATTAAAAAAAAGAGTAGAGAGGTGCTCGAAAAGCACAGGTCAGGCAGCATCATAGGAGCATAATATGAAGGGGTCCTGCCCAAAATGCCGATTTTCCTGCTCCTCCGATGCTGCCTGTCCTGCTGGTGCTTTTCCAGCACCACTTTAATCTTGACTCTAATCGCCAGCATCTGCAGTCCTCACTTTCGCATAAGTTTGGATAAAAACCTGGTGTCACGTGATTTTTGACTTTATCCACTCCAGTCCAACACCAGCGTCACCACGTGGTTTTAATGTAGTTTATCATGCCTCAGTCAACTGATGCCATTTCAGCAAAACATTTCCTCCACTCTGACTTGAGGCTGCTCACCACATACTGCTACCCATAATAAGGGATGCCAGGGATGTACATAGTTTTCAATATCTTTGTTGATAGAAATCATCCATTTAATTATTTCTGCTGACAATTGTAAAAAAAGTTTTCATTCAACTTTAGTGACTTTTTAAAAAAAACATAAAAAACACTTTTGAATGGAAGTTGTGTCAAATAACTATTCTTGTCATTTTATCATGCTCAACAATTTTTTTTAAGATTGGACATCAGTCCAAGTCTGGATATTTCCAGATCTCGCTGTATTTGAATGTTGACTGCTTCAATATCTGAAGCATTTCTTATCTATTTCACCCCAATATTTACAGAAACAATCCCGGCAGAATTTCTTGGTTTTTCGGCTCGCCTTCCACTGTTCACGTTCCCTGACATCACCATACCACCCCACACCCATCACCATCATCCATTATCAACAGCACATGCACCAAACATTTCAACCCTCCACGTGGCCCAGGCACAGATCACAGATTGGTCTTCAATTGGTCAAAAAAACAGCATAAATAAGCCAAGTCTTGTAGGAGCAAATTACTGCAGTTGTAAGAATCTATGCTGAAAACAAGAAATGTTGGAGATCACAATGGGTCAGGCAGCGTCCATGGAGAGAAAGTAAGCTAACAGGGAGTCTGGATAACAACATCAGAGCTGGCGTGAAGTGTGGAGGGGCCAGCATTTATGCAATTGTGGGGGGGGGTGCATGGGAACACCAGAGCTGCAGGAAAGTCAGGGTCATGCTTGCACATGGACCAGAGGTGATTTTAACACAGCGTCCCACTCATGCCCACATTTCTGTCCTCAGCATGCTGCAATGCTCCAACAAATTACAGCACAAACTGGAGGAACAACATCTCATCTTCAGACTAGGTACCATACAAACTTCTGGACTTGATAGTGAGATCAACACCTTCAAACTGGGAACCCATCCCCATTCTTGCCCTTCCTTTTAGCTTTAATTTTACATCTGTCAACATGCCCTCTTTCCGCTTCCCCAACCCCGGTGGGACTGTTTTCTCCCCCCAAAGTGCCACTTAGACAAACACTTTGTTCTGCCATTCTCACATTCTGATCACTTCATCTAAACTAGCAACATCCTTCCTGTCCCACCCCCCACCCCCACCACTATTGCATAAATGCTCCTCCCTCCACACTTCATGCCAGCTATGACAAAGTCATCTAGACTCGAAATGCTAGCTTGCCTTCTCTTTGTGGATACTACCTGACCCGCTGTGATCTCCAGCATTTTATTATTTTCAAGCCAAGTATTGTTATCGATTCTATCGCATCACAAAACTTACATTGTGTGATTAACTGTACCCTTTCCTAACTTTTCTCTCCTGTCCTATACAACATAGGACCAAATAGTGCATTTTCCACTGCTCATGTTGTAAGACATTTATTTTAACCTTCCATCTTGCTTGTAAAATCTTCATCTGTGTCTCAAGTTATTTACATTTTTCAAAAATATTTCCAGTTTATTTCTCAAAATGTAAGTTTCTCTGTTGCTGAAACGGATGCATCGCTGACAAGCTTTATCTTCCTATCATCACAATGCTCAACTCATCAATACTGTTCACTACCTTTAATGTCAGCAGTGTCTCAGAAACATTGATCATAAATATTGAGGACACCAGGAAGAACTTCGGTGGTTTTGTACAATATAGTATCATGTGAACATTTACCTCTACCTCAGACAGCAGATAGGGACTCAGTTTCAAAAGACATCAACATTGACAATGCAACATTTTCCAATGTTGCAATAAAGTGTCAGCCTACAATCTGTGTTGAAATTTCTCAACTGCAACTTGATTCCTTGAACAATGATGCAGAGGTGACAGAAGGAGACATAAATAAGGTAAGTGGTACGATGTTAAGAGAAATGCAGGAGCAAAATGGTGTGCAGAAAACTTCGGAAGGTGACATTACAAATATATAAGGTTGTCAGTAAACTATAAACTTTAATACATCACTGGTAGACAAAACTAGAGTACTATGTACAGTCCAACACAATACTTCTGAAAGGTTATCAAGCTCATAAACAGGATGTAGAGGAGCTTTGCTTGGAAGGCATTACAGATGAGGTACTCCTGCTAGGAGACATGAGAGAAGCTGAATTATTCTCTTTAGACCAGAGATGATAAAGAGAGAGTTTTCACAAAAGAGATGTATAAAATAAAACGGTTTTGCTAGATCAAAAAAATGTAAATTGTTGGCATTGATAGGAAGCACGACAACCAGAAGAGGCAGATTTAAACTAATTTGGCAGAAAATTGGCAGAGGTGTGATTAGGTTTAATGATTTGGAAGCACTATCTGAGAGATTCTTCAACTTAAAAGAGAAATTGGATAAAGGTTTGGGTGAAAAAAATGCATGGGCTTGGGCAGAGGAGAATAGGAATGTTTGCTTCAATTTTCTGACACTTTATGTAAAGTGTTTAATTATACCTATTTCAATGTAACAAATAAAAACAGAAAAATATTGCTAATGAAATGGGGATCTCCTTTAAAATATCATATGTTCAGTTTTATGAAGTCAAAATCCAACAAAACCTGATTCTGTAAACACTGTTGATTTGCTGGTTCTGAAGACAGAACATTCTTCTTTGAATTAAGATCCATGGTAATTGTTTGCAAAAAGGATTCAAAGACCAATTTCCTTGTACCTGGTTTCATTTATGCCTCGGGTCTCATTAAATTATGGAAGGAAACAATGCTTTTGTGTACTGCATTAATACAAGGCAAGCGGCTATTGACCCAGAAAATGCATTCAACTTGATACATGAATTCTTGCATTTATTTAGTTTAAGCTTCCTGAAGCCTGCAAAATTGTTGTACTTAGCACATAGGTTACAAACTAGACAAAAACTCCAAGCATTGGCAAAGGAGTTAAAAATAAAACAAAAACTTCCAGCATTTTCTGTTTTGAACATAGATTTTCAGCAACTTCAGTATTTTACTTTTAGACTTTCAGAATATTCCAAAAGTTACAAAGAAAAATTGAAAATCATGGCAAAGAAATTCCAAAGAACAGGGGTCAAGGCAAAGGAAATGGGAATGGTCAAAGAACACAGTCAAAGTAAGGGATAGGAGGTAAAACTGGATGAAACTCAGGATGGGACAAGAAGCTTAACAGCATTAAGATAAGAAATAGATTTTAAATTCAAAGCAATGAGCAGTTGGAGTCTAAAATATGTCATTGTGTATTAGAACAGTTGAAGGTTGCGCAAGGAGGAAGTTGGAAAGTATTTAGTTAATTACTTTACCAACACTATTCTTAAGGGTTTATTTAAAAAAAAGCAATTTTAATGTCCAACCAGTTAATGTCATTTATATAAATGATTCTGATGTGAACACTGGAGGTATGGTTACTAAGCTTGCAGATGACACCAAAATTGGTGGTGTAGTGGTCAGCAAGGAAGGTTACCTCAGAGTACAGTGGGATCTTAATCAGATGGGCCAGTGGACTGAGGAGTGGCAGACTGAGTTTAATTTTGATAAATGTGAGGTGCTGCATTTTGGAAAGGCAAATCAGAGCAGGACTTACCCTTACACTTAATGGTAAATTCCTGGGGAATGTTGCTAAATAAAGAGACCTTGGAGTGCGGGTTCACAGTTCCTTGAAAGTGGAGTTGCAGGTAGCTACGATAGTGAAGGCGGCATTTGGCATGCTTGCTTTTATTGGTCAGTGCATTGAGCATTCAAGTTGGGATGTCATGCTGCAGCTGTACAGGACATTGGTTAGGCCGCTTTTGGAATTCTGCACTCAATGCTAGTTTCCCTCCTATAGAAATGATGTTGTGAAACTTGAAAGGGGTTCAGAAAGATTTAGAAGGATGTTGCCAGGGTTGGAGGGTTTGAGCTATCAGGAGAAGCTGAATAGGCTGGGGCTGTTTTCCCCACAGCGACGGAGATTGAAGGGCGATCTTATAAAAGTTCATAAAATCATGAGGGGCACGAATAAGGTGAATAGCCAAGATCTTTTCCCAGGGTAGCGGAGTCCAAAACTGGAGGGCATATGTTTAAGTGAGGAGAGAAATACTTAAACAGGACCGAAGGGACAACTTTTTCACACAGAGGGTGGCGCTTGTATTGAATGAGCTGCCAGAAAAAGTGGTCGAGGCTGGTTACAACATTTAAAAGGCATCTGGATGGGTATATGAATAGGAAGGGTTAAGAGGGATGTGGGCAAAATGTTGGCAAATGGGACTAGATTAATTTAGGATAGCTGGTCAGCATGGATGAGTTGGACCGCATGGTCTGTTTCAATGCCATATAGCTCTGACTCTATGAACACATCAACAAATTTACTAATACCTTTAAGAAAAGGAACCCACCATTTCCAGTGACCAATTCAATTCCACACTACTATAAGTTGACTCTTAATTCTCTCCTCTGTTATGAAGCTAAACATCGAAACAGAATGCAAACAAGTACAGCCAAGACCATTCGATCCTACTAAATTCTCTTTCCTAACATTGGGTCTTGGGACAAAGTTCGGAGTGTGTCAAAATTGCCAGCTGCCCATAGACAGGCCAAACAACCATCAAATACAACCATATCTACTGAATTCTCAGACTATCATCGCTAGCCTGTGGAAGTCTTGTCCCATCAGGAACATGGATAGAGAGTAATCTCTGGATGACTCTTTGATTGTCTTAACCATTTCAGCTACTGCTTTTAACATTTTGCAAACCAGAATATTATACAAGTGCAAGTTACAAGATGAAAAAGGAGATTACAGAATTGATGCTGAAATAGTTAGCACTAATTTCCACCCAGCATTACTACTGGCAGTGGTAGAACATACCATAGGAAGTAGTACAGGGCTACATAGTAAAAACCTTAAGTGAACACAGTCTGCTTGTCACTTAAAATACTTTTTTTAAAAATCAGCTTCTTTAATCTTATCCTATTGGTGACAATAAACTTAATAAATTCTACCATTACCAATACAGCTTATTTCCAGCTCAACAACATTTTCCACTTAAAGGCCTTTTCTGAAACCTTTGTCCATACTTTTCACATCTCCAGATCTCAATATTCTTACTGTAGGCTTTCCAACCTTCTTTCTATGCAACCTTCAACTGTTCCAACACATGATTACCTATTTTGTACTCTAGTTGCTCATTACATTGATTTTAAAATCAATTTCCTATCTTAATACTCTCAAGGTTCTTGCCCCACCTTATGCTTAAAGTTTCATCCAGTTTTACCTCCCATCTTGACCGTGGTTTCTGTCCATTCCTATTTCTTTTGCCTTGACCTGTTCTTTGGAATTCCCTTTCCGTGACTTTCAGTTTCTCTTTCTAGTGTTTGGAATATTCTGAAAATCCAAAAGCAAAATACTGAAGAAGCAGAAAATCTAATGTCAAAACAGAAAATGCTGGACGTACTATGATGGCTGTGTAAAGAGAATTGACTTTTTAGATCAATAACCCAGTTCTGATGAAAGATAGTTGACTGGAGGCATATTTCTGTTTCACTCTCTGTAAAGACTGCCAGATTTGCAGCATTTTGTGCTTTTCATAGAATTATAGAAGCCCTAGAGTGTAGAAGTGCCATTCGGCCCATCCAGACCACACTGACTCTCCGAATACCTGTCCACCCAGACCCACCCTCCTACATTATCCCTGTAACCCACATTTGCCACAGCTAACCCACCTAGCCTGGACAGTAGATGGACAATTTAACATCTTATTAATAACACCCCACAAATTCTTTGATCATAATAATTTACCCCATATCAAAGCGACTGTATAGTGTAAATAACTAGAATAGAATCCTCTGCAACACTTTTGACCATACCAAGGTGGAAGTGCGCAGGCAAGTATTGGGGAGGGGGGGGGGGGGGGGGGGGGGGGGAGGGGGGAGTGGGGTAAAGAGAGAAGGAAATGAGGGAGGCTGGAGCAAACCAAGGGAGGATGAGCAAAAAGGAGATGAGAAGACTAGTAGATAGATGATTTTATTTAAACACTAAAGATTTTTTTTGTACACAAGTATATGCAAACACCCACCTGAACCTGCTGGAGATGAGCTGACACTAAGATTCTGTAAACTTCCATTTCGGAGTAGGGATGGAGATTTCTGCAGACTTACACTTGCCACACTGCCTGCAGCAGATGTAACTGATGACGATGGTGATGCAGACGAGAGAGAAAGCTGAGAAACGTTATCTTTATTTTTACTTCCTTTTGGTCTGCCAGGTCCATGTTTGTACTTTTTATTTCCCTTTCTCTTTTTTTCTTTTACTGCCTCTTCCTCCCCGACTGAATTTTGAGCTCGTTTATACCCTGATACACCACTTGAAGTAACAGTAGTAACATCAGAAATGTCTTTATCTTCACAACCACTCTCAGTGTGTTTTGAATGTTCAATGTTTATTATTTCAGGAGGTCCAGATGTTGGTGGGAGGCCCAGCACAGGACTATTACTAATTAAAGTCCCTTCTTGGTCAAGAGTTTCTCCTTTAGCTGTCTCTCTGTTTGAGGACTGTTGTGAATTACTGAAACTATCACTTCTTGTATCTGGTTCAGTGAAAGTTTGAAACTCTTGCGGTGATTGGACTGAACTGCCAGATGATTTTATGCTGGATGGGGTTCCTATTAGATTGCCTGTAACAACAAAGAAATTCACTTATGAAGCTCTATGAGTAAGGTGAATGAAAAAAAGTAGTACTGAATTTTGATTTCTTAATTGCTCTATAAAATGAATAGTTTAAAACTGAAATGTCAAAATTAGCTTTAAGCAAATAAAATTGAACACCGATTTCAGTAATTTGCTTTTTCCAACTTTAAAAGATCGGTTTAAAATCTTACATCCCATTTACAAAATCAGCTTCACAAATAATTTTCACAGCATATTTTTTACAATGTAATTAAAAGTGCATACACTACAAAAACAATATTTGCTGGGTAGCATTCCTTAGTTCTAAAACCTAAGCCGTGATTCTGAAGACATGCAAAATAAAGACTTCTTGATGACTAATTCTCCAGATTAATTAAGCAATGGCAAGTATATTTTAATTAGTCAGGTATTCCAACAAGGTATTGATTTTTTAAAAAGTGTTAGACTTAGTTTTATGAATTAATCTTTTTTTTAAAAAATCATTCCGTGGATGTGGTCATCGCTGGTTGGCCAACATTTATTGGCCGGCCCCTAGTCACCCTTGAGAAGGTAGTGGTGAGCTGTCGTCTTGATCCATTGCAGCCTATGTGGACACACAATGTCATTAGAAAGGGAATTCCAGCATTTTGAACTAACACTATAGGAACAGTGATATATTTCCAAGTCTGAATGGTGAATGGCTTGGAGGGAACTGGCAGGTGGTGTTCCCATGTATTTGCTGCCAAGTCCTTCCAAATGGAAGCAGTCATGGATATGGAAGATGCTGTCTAAACAGCCCTGGATGAATTTCTGTAGTGCATCATGGAGATGGCACACAGTGCAGCTACTGAGCACTGGTGCTGAGGGACTGAATGTTTATGGGTGCAGTGCCAATTTAGTGAACTGCTTTGCCCTGAATGATGTCAAGTTTCCTGAGCGTTGTTAACCATTTTGCTCTCCGAGGCCCTCTAAATCACTGATACTAGTCTTTTGATTCACCCCTATGCAATATTAAAAAGACAGTTAAAGGTACTTAAACTATAGGCTTTGACATTATCCCAGCTGTGATACTGAAGATATATGCTCCACAATATTTGAATACTTCATCAGGCTGTTTAAGGAGAACTACATCATTGGTACCTACTCAAATTGCCCAGGTATGTGATACCCTGAAAATGGAGGACAAAACCAATCCAGTCACCAATTAAGCCAGTCTACTCTTGACCATCAGTGAAGTAATAATACATGTCATTACCAGGATTATCAGGTAGTGCTTTTGCACAATAACCTGCCCATCAATATTCAGTTTGGGTTCTACCAGAATCATTTATTTGCGTCAACACAGGCAGAGTTGAATTAAAGAGGAGGTGAGGTGACAATGACTGCCATTGACATAAACACAGCATCTGACCATAATGAAATCAAGGAACTCTAGTAACATGAAATGAATGGGAATCGGGGTAAATTCAAGTCATATTTAGTACAAAATAACATGACTAGAATCACTGGATGCCAATTATCTTAGATGGCATACTTTCCATTCACTGTATCAATTTATTCAACACAGGAATAAAAAGCCCACTTAATTAGCACCCCACTTACCATTTTGAAAGTCATGTGCTCCCCAACAACACTTAATCACAGTAGTACATAAAGCTAGAACACACACACTGCACCAATTCACCAAAACTCTTTCAACAGCACCTTCTAAATGCCACTTAGAAGGACAGGGCAATAGATGCATAAGGATACCATTGCCAAGTTGCACTTCAGCCACAACCAGTCCCAAGTTGGAACTACATCGCTATCCCTTTACTATAACTGGTCCCAAAGCCTGGAAATCCCCTCCAACATTATTGCAAGTGTATTTATACTAGATGGACTGTTCAAGAAAGCAATTCACTGCTGTCACATAGGCATCTAGGGATGGACAACAAATGCTGATCTTGCCAGTAATGTTCACATTCTATCCATGGAAAAAGTTATTCTCACACCCAAGTCATCTTTTCACATACCACTTAACCTACATCACATAATTAGTTATAAGCTGAGGATTGTGCAAGTATTCATCTCATACTTTCCCAACTTTCTCAAAGGACAATCTCTTTCTGCTTTCAGATGATCAAGAATTGCAATCTGCCCACAAAATGGGGGAACTGCAAGAATCAAAGGATGGTAGCGAAAAAGGAGGAATATCACACTCAGAACTGATGGTATGAACGTTACTTGCCTCTTGTCAATGAGCTGCCAGGTTGGCAGGCAACAATCTTCATGACTCACACCGACACAGAATTCCTTTTGTTGCTGATACATCTGTGTGTGTGTGTGTGTGTGCGCGCGTGCGCGCAGTAATTCTAGCACACTAAATGGCACCCTGCAGGATGGGGGAAAACCCTGCAAATCTGGTGAAGCCATGTCTTCATGCTTCAAATCCATTTTCTCAGAATACATAGCCTCACTGATCTCACCTAAATAGTTGTTCATGAAAACTGGGTGAGGGTGTAAACATGACCTGCTTTGGTCTGGAGTAAGTCCCAATAAGTGATTAGTGGCCATAATCAATTTCACAGCTCCTTGTTATGCCATCCTTCTCCTTGTCTGAGGATATGCTTGTGGATGCAGAAAGTGGCCGATTACAATAAGAATGCCCTTAGTGAATAAGATTTCTAAAATACTGTTTCTCAGGGGAACTGCACCCCCTAACACCTTCAGTGAAATGTAGTCTACTCTGAAGAGCCCTTTCCTGCTGCTGCTTCCCTATTTGGCCTGCTCTATTCCTTCTGTGACATGCTGGAGGCAAAAGGTTTATACATTCTACTGTACTATGATTGGATACAAGTTATGAAGAAAAGGTAAAGTTCTATAGCATGTACGATACTATTCTCAATAGACCGAAGTAACTTTAAATAACTCTGGAAACCACCAAAATACTTCTAGAATCAAAGCAAAAACCAGCAGAAAATCAAATCACAAACATAATGCAGTTGATGATTCTTTTAAAAGTGCTTATGACACTTATGCTGGCTGCTGAACTCATTGTGAGCTGCTCAAGGTTAAGAAAGGGCAAGCTGGAACATTACACTCCAAATTGGTAGTGCTAGAGTCAAATAGGTTGATTGAGGTCATGATTGAGCCTCCTTCGCCATACTTCAAAACTTACTACTCATCCACACTAAAATTACGTTTCAAATTGAGAAATTGTTGTAAGAACTCAGCAGGTCTAGCAGAATCTGAGCAGAGAAAGAGTTAACATTTTGGGTCCAGTGAAGTTTCTTCAGAATTGTTATGATGATTTACTGGACCTGAAATATTAACGTGGCTTTCACTCCACAGATGCTGCCAGGCCTGCTGAGTTTTTTTTAGCAATTTCCAATTTCCAGCATCCGCACTTCTTTGGTTTGTCTGAAATTATGTTTGACAGGTCTAACAAAAGTACACACTTGCACTGCAGGCACCATTTTGAAGGAAAAATAGCATTTGTAGAACCAGAAAAACATGCCAGGTAGTTGAATTTCACAATCTGAATCTTTAACATCATAAAGTGCATTGCATATGTGATTATTAACCATACGAAAGGTAAACAAAAATATTGGCAATGTTTCCTGTATCTTACACCTTTGCCATCTGTTTTTTTCTTGCCTCCTTTGTCGTTACACCTGTTTAAAAGAACAATGATCTACTTGCTTATTTCAGACCATAAGCAAAAAGATTGTCACTTGAAAATACAGAACAACCTCAGTTATCTGAATTTCAGATTATCTAAACAAGATATCAAAGTCCTGTAAAAATGTTTCAAAAAGATGTTATCAACACTAGTGCAACAATCGCGATCGGGAAATCTGAGTGCATTAGCAAGGAGGATGATGAGTTGACTGCAACAGCATTTGGGATTTTAAATGGTCTAATGTTTATGGAGTAGGGCTGGGGGTTCGAGGAAGGATGATCAGAAGAGCATTCCAGTAATCAAATAAGATTGAAAATGAATGGATAGAATTTCACCTGGTCTGAAATGGTGAGAATGTTGTCAGAATTGCGATGAGAATTTTGAATGGTGTTTCAATTTGAAAACTGGCGAATGAAATAAAATCAGGATGAGTGAGGAGTTGGTACTGGGCGATAAAAAAGGTGGATTATGTATTTCCAGTGTTTTAATTGCAGGAAATTATGACCAAGCGAAATTGCCAAAAATATCCATATTTACTGTGATGCAACTAATTTTAAAGATAGTAAGTATTTGAAATTTAAAAATTACTTCATGTTAGATACAATTATTCTGACTCATACCTGCTGTGAAGCAAAACATTGTGTCTAAAGACATATTTGTCTAAGATTGATAAAATTGATGCCAACAATATACATCTAATAGATGCATCATTTGAAGTGTACACAAAACTGTGATTGGAGCAGTGGAGCAAAGAAACACAAGCACCTCAAGCAACAGCGGCTGGATACTTTCTTCGAAAAATAATAACTGACCTCCACCTCAATGAATGTTATTTACACAAAAAGTGATTTTATTTGTAAAATACCATGAATTTTTTTGGCAATATCCAGTGTTTGCATACACTATCGATTAAACGAAATAAAAACTCCACATGCTGTTTTTACATAATTATGTTCAGCATGGCTTCCTTTGTTTACCAGACCAGTTATCGAACAAAATACTCCCCGTCCATCTCGTTGGGATAATCAAGGTTGTTCTGTACTTTGTTTATCAAATATGCTCATGAGCAGTCAGATGACTAAAGATCGCTTGTCAAAATAATATTTTCCTCAGCAGAACAGGGAGAAGCAACTGGGGGTGTAGGGAAAATAAGGAAGAGTAATAGAGAAATGCACAGAAAGACAGAGGAAGGGAAAAAGAAATTTGCATTTCAAAAGAACTAAAACAATCTAGTCTCAGAGCCTCTCTCATCTATTTAACATAATTTATTATTTTATGGCATTGACAAGCTGGCAGCATTTGTTCCTCATCCCCAATTTCCCTTGAAGTAAGGAAGGCCACTTAAAAGTCATTTCATTGAAAATGATTCCTGATGAAGGGCTTATGCCCAAAATATCGATTCTCCTGCTCCTTGGATGCTGCCTGACCTGCTGTGCTTTTCCAGCACTACATTATCGACTATTAAAAGTCAACCATGTTACTATGGGTCCAGAGTCTCACGCAGACAGAAGTGGGTCAGGAGAACTAGATGGGTTTTGACAATAGTAAGGAATGGTCTTATAATGACTATGACTCACTTGTACATTCCAGATTTATGAATTAAATTTAAACTCAATTAACTGCAATGGTAATATTTAAATTAATATCTAAGACTCTGAATTGCTAGTCTAATGACTGTACCAGAATGCTACTATCTACCCTCTAAAAGCCAGACTTTCCTCTTAATGAAGATGTGCAAACTCAGTTATTCTTTAGGCTTTAACAACTTCTCTGCTTCCCTCCCTAACTGAATTCACTGAACTCGAGTGCCCCGTTAACCAACAGTCAGCTTCAAATTCAACATGCAACACTATTTGTTGCCTTTCTAACTCAGTCTTCACTCCTATTACACAAATTGCTAGTAAAATAGAACAGATATTTTTAGATGAGGTTCCAATTCTGTTTGAGCACAATCACCTTGAGGTGGATAGTTATGGGCTCGAGTCTCACTTCAGAGACCTCAGCATCAAATTTACACTGAAAATCCAATGAGAATTGAGGGTTCCACATTCTTGGATGTTATGTTTTAAATGAGGTGTTTACTTCAAGATCTTGTTTGTGTAAGCAGATGTTAAAAGTTCTCGGCATTATTTTTACCAAGCAACAAAAAGTTCTTCACCTCTCAGCATCCTAAAATTTATGCCACATTCACTGACAAAGCAGATTATCAAGTCATGAAGTTTGCGATCAGTGGGACTTAGGTATGCACAAACTGGCAGATGCGTATTTCATATTATAACATTTCATGCATCAGCAACTCTTACCCATGAAAGATAGGGACGGCCCCCATTCTGAACAGAGTGTTGAGGAGAAAGGGCGGAAAGAAGCGAGGGCTGCCGGGTAAGTCAGTTTCTCCCACTTAAAAAGGACTTACCTCGAGAGTCGGGCCTCCATTTTGAACACAGGAGAGAAGGCAGAGTTTTTAAATGGATGAGATCTAAACCAGAGATCCAACTCCCTCCCTCCCACCCACCTCCTCTAACCTTACTAAGAATCTGTAAACTCGGTAAGTTTTCAGGTTCTCCTTTTTTTTCCCCTTTTCTTCTCTTCCTTGTTTAGTCCTGTGTGGGCTTTCAGATTAGCGGGGTATTGCATGTTCCTCCTGCTGAATGTGGCAGTTGAGACACACTACATGTCTCTGCCGACCACATCTGCAGGAAGTGCGCCCAACTCAAGCTCCTTGAAAAAAAAGTTGGGTGAACTCTGGATCATTCAGGAAACTGAGGGAGAAATTGAGAGGATGTACAGGGAGGTGGTCACTCCTCAGACACAGGATAAGGACAGCTGGGTTACAGTCAGGGGGAGGAAAGGAAACCAACAGATAGAGCAGTTTTGGATACTGCTGGTAGGGACAGTCTACCAGGGAAGAGCCTTAGTTATCAGGTCTCTGTCACTGAGGCTCAGAAGGGAAGGGGGAGAATAGAAAAGCACTAGTGGTAGGACACTCAATAGTTAGACGGTTTGACAGGAGACACCGTGGTCAGGAACGGTATTCCCGGAAAGTATGTTGCCAGGCTCCGGGATGTCGCCGCTCGGGTTTACAGGATTCTGAAGGGGGAGGGTAAGCAGCGAGAAATCATAGTCCGTATTGGCACCAATGATATAGCCAGGAAAAGGATTGAAGATCTGACAAGTGACTACAGAGAGCTAGGTTGGAAGCTGAAGAGCAGGACGAGTAGAGTAGTGATCTCAGGTTTGCTACCGGTGCCACAAGACAGTGAGGCAAGGAACAGTCAGCAAGTGCAGCTTAACACATGGCTGCAAAGCTGGTTCAGGATGGAGGGCTTCAGATACCTAGACCATTAGGTATCCTTTTGGGGAAGGTAGGACCTGTGCGAGGAGGACAGACTGCACTTGAACTGGAAGGGCGCAAATGTTCTGGATGGGAGATTTGTTTGTGTGGTTCGGCAGGGTTTAAACTAGTTTGGCAAGGGGGTGGGACCCAGAGCTACATACCTGAGAGGGGGTAGTTGTCGATGGGGCAGTGACAGGATGTGGTGAATCTATATCAGGAAGGTTTTTCACATAATGAAACAAAGGGATCGGTTAAAGTGCGTCTGCTTTAACACAAGGAGCGTCAGAAATAAGAGTGATGACTTACAGCATGGATCAGTACTTGGGACTATGATACTGTGGCCAAAATGGAGACATGGGTTTCACAGGGGCAGGAATGATTGATAGATATTCCAGGGTTTAGAACATTTAAAAAGAACATGGAGGGTGGAAAAAGGAGAGGGTGTAGCATTGCTAATCAGAGAACTCATCACAGCTACAAAAACGAAGGTCGTTCAGGAAGGTTTGTCTACTGAGTCAGTATGGGTGGAAGTTAGGAATAGCAAGGGAGCAGCCACCTTAATGGGGATTTTCTACAGACCCCCTAACAGCAGTAGGAGATTGAAGAACTCGTAGGCCAGCAGATTTTGGAAAAATGTAGATGTAGCAGGGTTGTTGTTATGGGTGACTTCAACTTTCCCAATGTTGACTGGAACCTCCTTCATGCAGATGGTTTGGATGGAATTGTTTTTTCAGGTGTGTTCAGGAGGGTTTCCTTATTCAGTATGTGAATAGGCCGACAAGGGGAGAGGCCATTTTGGATTTAAAGCTCAGTCATGAGCCATGACAGGTGTCAGTTGGTGACAGTGACCACAACTGCTTCACTTTTACCATTGCCTTGGAGAGGGAAAGGAGCAGTTACCAAGGGAAGATATCTAATTGGGGAAGAGGAAATTATGACGCTGTCAGACAGGAGTTCAGAAGTAGATTGAGAACAACTGCTCCACAGAAAGGGCACAGACATGTAGAGACTGTTTAAGGAGCAATTGTTGCGAATGATGCACAAATGTGTTCCTCTGAGACGGGCAAGAAGGGGTAAGATTAAGGAGCCTTGGATGACAAGAACAGAGGAGCTTCTCGTCAAAAGGAAGAAGGCAGCTTACGAAAAGTGGAAGCAGCAAGGATCCAGCACAGCTTTAGAGGATTACAGAGTTGCTGGAAAGGAGCTCAGAAATAGACTGAGGAGAGCCAGGAGGGGGCATGAAAAAGGCTTAGCAGGAAGGATTATAGAGAACCCAAAAGGCATTTTACTAATACGTGAGGAATAAGAGAATGATCAGACAGAAAGTAACGCCGGTCAGGGGTGGCATAGGGAACTTGTGCGTGGAGTCTGAGCAGATAGGGGAAGCCCTAACTGAGTTTTTGCTTCGGTTTTCACAAAGGAAAGCGACCTTGTTGTGAATGAGAACTTTGAGGAACTGGGAAACAGGCTTGAACAGATCAAGATTGACGAATTTGATGTGCTGGAACGTTTGGCAAACATTAAAGATTGATAAGTCCCCAGAGCCAGACCAGATTTATCCTAGGTTGCTCCGGAAAGCGAGAAAAGAGGTTGCTAAGCTGTTTACGAAGATCTTTGCTTCCTCAGTCTCCACAGGAGTCATACCTGAGGATTGGAGGGAGGCGAATATTGTTCCTCTTTTCAAGAAGAGGAACAGGGAAATCCCTGGCAATTACAGACCAGTCAGTCTTACGTCTGTGGTCAGCAAGGTTTTGGAAAGAATTCTGAGGGATGGGATGTATGATTATTTGGAAAAGTATAGAGTGATTAAAGGCAATCAGCTTGGCTTTCTCAGGAGCAAGTCATACCTCACAAATCTTATTGAGTTCTTTAAGGAGGTGACACGACAGGTCGATGAAGGTCGAGCAATGGATGTGGTGTAAATGTACTTCAGCAAGGCAAGGCATTTGATAAGGTTCCCATGGTAGGCTCATTCATAAAGTCACCAAGAATGGGATACGGGGAGATTTGGATGTCTGGATTCAGAATTGGTTGGCTGACAGAAGGCAGAGAATGGTTGTAAATGGAAAGTATTGTGTCTGTAGATCAGTGGTGAGTGGGGTCCCGCAGGGCTTTGTTCTTGGGCCAATGCTCTTTGTAGTTTTTATAAAATGATTTGGATGAGGAAGTTGAGGGGTGGGTTAGTAAATTTGCTGATGACACAAAGCTTGGAGGTGTTGTTATTGTATCGAGGGCTATTGTGACATAGACAGGATGCAGAGCTGGGCTGAGAAATGGCAGATGGAGTTCAACATGGATAAATGCGAAGTGATGAATTTTGGAAGGTTGAACTTGAATGCTGAATATAGGATTAAAGACAGGATTCTTGGCAGTGTGGAAGAACAGAGGGATCTTGGTGTTCAAGTGCATAGTTCGCTCAAAGCTGCCATCCAAGTGGACAGGGTTGTTAAGAAAGCATATGGTGTTTTGGCTTTCTGTTTTTGTTCCTGATTGACAGTCATTGGTGCTACCTCGTGCTCCCGCGAGGAGGTTGAGCAGTTCATCAACTTCACCAACACATTTCACCCCGACCTTAAATTCACCTGGACCATCTGACACCTCCCTCCCCTTCCTGGACCTCTCCATCTCCATTAATGACGACCGATTTCACACATTTTTTTTGTTTACAAAACCACCCACTCCAACAGCTACCTGGATTACACCTCTTCCCACCCTACCTCCTGCAAAAATTCAAACTCCATATTCCCAATTCCTCTGCCGTCGCTGTATCTGCTCCCAGGAGGACCAGTTCCACCACAGAATGCCTCCTTTACAGACCGCAATTACCCTTCCCATGTGATTGAAGGTGCCCTCTAACACATCTCATCCACATCCCTCACCTCCACACTCAAACCTCAACCCTCCTAGTCCTCACCTTTCACCCTTCCAACTTTCGCATAAACCACATCATCCGCCGACATTTCCACTACCTGGTCAGGTCCACGCATCCCCCCCCCCCCCCCCCCCCCACCCCCCCAAACAAACCACCCTCCCGTCCTGGCATCCGCCCCTGCCACTGCAGGAATTGCAAAACCTGCACCCACACCTCCTCCCGCACTTCCATCCAAAGCCCCAAAGGAGCCTTCCACATCCAAAGTTTCACCTGCACATCCACCAATGTCATTTATTGTATCCGTTGCTCCCAGTGCGGTCTCCTCTACATTGGGGAGACTGGACCCCTCCTCGCAGAGCGCTTTAGGGAACATCGCCGGGACACCCGCACCAATCAACCCTACGGCCCTGTGGCCCAACATTTCAACTCTTTCTCCTCCCTCCCCCCCCCCCCCGACTCTGCCAAGGTCGTGGAGGTTCTGGGCCTCCTCTACCACCACTCCGTCAGCACCCAACGACTGGAGGAAGAACGCCTCATCTTCCGCCTCGGAACACTTCAACCCCAGGGCATCAATGTGGAATTCACCAGTTTCCTCATTTCCCCTCCCCTCCCCTCACCTTACCCCAGTTCCAAACTTCCAGCTCAGCACCATCGCATGACCTGTCCTATCTGCCAATCTCCCTTCCCATCTATCCGCTCTACACTCCCCTCTGACCTATTCACCTTCATCCCCACCTCCATCCACCCATTGTACTCTTTGCTACCTTCTCCCTAGTCCCACTGCCCCCATTTATCTCTCCAACTTGGAGACTCCCTCCCCCTCTATTCCTGATAAAGGGCTTTTGCCCGAAACGTCAATTTTCCTGCTCCTTGGATGCTGCCTGACCTGCTGTGCTTTTCCAGCATCACTCTAATCTAGACTCAGGCTTCCAGCATCTGCAGTCCTCACTTTTGCCTATTACAGAAAGATGGCTGATGGAGGAACAGGACTGGAAGCTCAATGTTCTTGGCCATAGATGATACAGAAAGACTAGAAGGGGAGGTGAGAAAAGAGGGGGAGTAGCTTTTTTGATTAGGGAAAACATCATGGCAGTATTTATGATATTTCTGGTGGATCTTCCAGTAAAGGTGAGTGGAGCGAGAAATAAGAAAGGTATGATCACTTTGGTGGGATTGTACTATAGGTCCCCAGTAATCAGCAAGAAGTTAAGGAGCAAATATATAGGAAGAGCGAGTTTTGAGAAGATTTGTAGCTCAGGTTGAGGTTCTGGATGTAGGTTTGCCCTCTGAGCTGGAAGGTTAATTTCCAGATGTTTTATCACCCTACTAGGTAACATCTTCAGTGGGCCTCCAGGAGATCAGAGACCGTTCCAAGCAATAATAGGCTTGTAATAGTAGGGGATGTTAATTTCCCAAACATAAGACTGGGACTGCCATAACTTTAAGGACTTGCATTGGGATTACTGTGTTAAGAACACTTTCTCAATTAAAATATAAATGGCCTAATACAGAAGAGAGGAAAAACTCTACTTCCTCTTGGTAAACAAGATATGGCAAGTGACTCAAGTGTTAATGGGGGTGCATTTGGGACCAGTAACCATAATTCAATTCATTTTAAAATAATAATGGAAAGGATAGACCTGGTTCACACGTTTTCAAGTTCTAACTTGGGACAAGTGCAATATTGATGGTATGAGGCAGGAACTTTCAAAACTTCATTGGGTGAGGCGATTCACAGGTAAAATGGACATCTGGCAAGTGGGAAGCTTTCAAGGAAAGACAGAGTTCAGGGACAGCAAGAGTTCAGGGACAGCATGTTCCTGTTAGATTGAAGGGCAAGGCTGGTAGGAATAGAGACTTGAGATATTTAGGTCCTGGTCAAGAAAAAGGAGGCCGATGTCAAGTACAGACAGTTGGCATCAAATTAATCCCTTGAGTAGTGCAGGGGTTTCAGGAGGAAATCAGGAGGGCAAAATGGGACATGAAATAGATGGCCTCGTTGATCCAAAGCTATGTGTAGAACCACAGAAGATGGGAGATACTCAATGAATACTTCACATCAGAATTTGAAAGGCATGGAAGCTAGGTAACTTGGGGAAATAGTGCTGTCTTGAAAACAATCCAGACTATAAAAGAAGTGGTGCCAGAGATCTTTAACTAGATAAATCCCCAGGACATAATTATATTCCACCACATTAAGAAAAGCTGGGGAAGTAACTATAGGCCACCAAGTAGAGATATTTATCTCATTGACAGCAATGGCTGAGGTACAGGAAAACTGGAGGATGGCTAATGTTGTGTGACTATTTCAGAAAGGCTGCAAAGAAAAGTCAGGGAACTACAGAACAGTGAGTCTCATGGTGCGTAAGCTGTTGGAAGACCCCAAGTCCATAAAACATAGGAACAGAAATTAGGCCATTCAGCCCATTGTGTCTGCTCTGCCATTCAATCATGGCTGATAAGTTTCTCAACCCCATCCTCCTGCTTTCTCCCAGTAACCTTGACCCCCTTGACACTCAAGAACCTTAATTACTCTCAACGACCTGGCCTCCACAGCCTGCCGTGGCAGTGAATTCCAAATGAATCCAGTGAATTCTGACTGAAGAAGTTTCTCATTATTTCCATTCTAAAACATCTTCCCTAGACTCTAACGTTGTGCCATCAGGTCCTAGTCTCTCATACCAATGGAAGCATCTTCCCAACATCTAGTCGGTCCAGACCAGTCAGTATTCTGTATGTTTCAATTAGACCATATTCATCCTTTTAAATTCTATTGAGTACAGACCCAGAGTCACAGATGTACAGCACTCTCACAGACCCTTCGGGCCAATTCATTCGTGCTGACCAGATATCTTCACCTAATCTACTTTCATCTTCTAGCACTTGGTCTATATCCCTCGAAACCCTTCCTATTCGTACATCCATCCAGATGCCTTTTAAATGTTGCATTAACTAGCCTCCACCACTTCCTCTGGCAGTTCATTCCAAACACACACCATCCTGAGAGAAAAAGTTGTCCCTTGGGTCCCTTTTGTATCTTTCCCCTCTCACCCTAAATCTAGGCCCCCTAGGACTGGACTCCCCCATCCAGGGAAAATACTTTGTCTATTTATCCTATCCCCTCATGATTTTATAAATCTCTATAAAGTCACCCCACATCTCCAATGCTCCAGGGAAAACAGCCCCAGCCTAGTCAGCCTCTTCGTTTAGCTCAAATTCTCCAACTTGGGCAATATCTTTATAAATCTTTTCTAAACTGTTTCAAGATTCACAACATCCTTCCCATAGGATGGAGACCAGTGACCTAACCAATGTCCTGTACAGCCCCTATACTCAATACCCTGACCAATAAAGGAAAGCATACCGAATGCATTCTTCACTATCCTATCCACCTGTGACTCTACTTTCAAGGAACTATGAACCTGCACTTGAAGGTCTCTTTGTTCAGCAACACTCCCCAGGATCTTACCATTAGGTGTATAAGTCATGCTAAGATTTGCCTTTCCAAAATGCAGCAACTTACATTTATCTAAATTAAACTCCATCTGCCACTTCTCAACCCATGGTCCATCTGATCAAGATCCCATTGTACTCTACTGAGGTAACCTTCTTCGCCATCCACTATACCTCCAATTTTGGTGTCATCTGCAAACTTACTAACTATACCTCCTACGTTCCATCCAAATCATTTATATAAATGAGGAAAAGCAGTGGACCCAGCACTGATCCTTGTGGCAGACCACTGGTCACAAGCCTTCAGTCTGAAAAACAACCCTACACCTCCACCCTCTGTCTTCTACCTTTGAGCCACTTCTGTATCCAAATGGCTAATTCTCTGTTTTCCATGAGATCTAACCTTGCTAACCAGTCTACCATAAAGTACTTGTTGAACACTTTACTGAAGTCCATATAGATCACATTTGCCGCTTTGCTCTCATCAATCCTCTTTGATACTTCTTCAAAAAACTCAATCAAGTTTGTGAGACATGATTTCTCATGCACAAAGCCATGTTGACTATCCCTAATGAGCCACTTCTTTGCCCACTCTCCTAACCTGTCCAAATTAGATTAGATTACTTACAGTGTGGAAACAGGCCCTTCGGCCCATCAGGTCTACACTGACCTGAAGCGCAAGCCACCCGAACCCATTCCCCTACATTTACCCCTTCACCTAACACTACGGGCAACTTAGCATGGCCAATTTACCTCACCTGCACATTTCTGGACTGTGAGAGGAAACCAGAGCACCCGGAGGAAACCCACGCAGACAGAGGGAGAATGTGCAAAATCCTTCTGAAGCCTCCCTGCCTCTTCAATGCTACCTGTCCCTCGACCTATCATCTGCAAACTTAGCCAGAATGCCCTCAGTTCCTTAATCTAGATTGTTAATGTATAAAGTGAAAAGTTGAGTCCCAACACTGAGCTTTGTGGAACAACATTTGTCATCAGCTACCATCCTAAGAAGGACCCTTTTTTCCCCCACTCTGCTTTCTGCCAGACAACGAAGCTTCTATCCATGTGAGCACCTTGCCTCTAACACCAGGAGCCCTTATCTTACTCAGTAGCTTCCTGTGCAGCCCTTTGTCAAAGGCCTTCTTGAAGTCTAGGTAGATAACGTCCATTGGCTCTCGTTGGTCTAACCTGCTTGTTACTTCCTCAAAAGAATTCTAGCAGATTTGTCAGACATGACCTCCCCTTGATGAAACTATGCTGACTTTGCCCTATTTTACCATACACTTCCAAGTATTCAAAAATCTCATCCTTCACAATGGATTTCAGAATGTTACTCATGACTGAGGTTAAGCTAATCGGTCTGTAATTTTCCATCCTTTGCCTTACTCCCTTTTTAAGCAGGGCTGTCAGGTTAGCGATTTTCCAGATGTCTGGGACCCACCTCAATTCTACCGATTCCTGAAAGATCACCACTAATGCCTCCACTATCTCTTCAGCTATCTCCCATAGAACTCTGGAGCATAGTCCAGCTGTTCCAGGTGATTTCTCCACGTTCAGGCTATTCAGTTTTCTATCTTTGGTGATGGCCACCATACTCAGCTCTTCCCCCTCACTTTTGAATTTTTGGGATATTACTGAGTCAATCTTCACAAGGGAGGACACTAAAGTAATTATTCAGTTTCTCAGCCAATCCCTTGTTCCCACATCCCTCTCCAGCATCATTTTCCAGCAGTCCAATGTCCACTTTTGCCCTTTATATATCTAAGGGAACTCTTACTGTCTTCTTTTATATTACTGACTAGCTTCATATTTAATCATCTCCCTCAATTTTCTTTGTTGCCCTCTGTCAGTCTTTGTAAGCTTCCCAATCCTCTGGTTTCCCACTGCCCTTTGCCACACTATATGCATTCTCTTTTGCTTTTATGCTATCCCTGACTTCCCTCGTCAACCATAGTTGCCTCATCCTCCCTGTACCAAGTTTCCTTTTCCTCAGAATGAATCTCTGCTGCGCCTCCTGAATTACACCCAGAAACTCCTGCCAGGGATTCTAAGACACAGGATTTGGAAGCACAAGGACTGATCAGGGATAGGCAGCATGGCTTTGGGCGTGGGAAATCATGTCTCTCAAACTTGAGGTTTTTTTCCTCAAGAGTTGACCAAGATGATAGATGAAGGCAGAGCAGCAGAGGCTGCTGGAGGCCTGTGATCAGCAGTGTGCCACAAATATCATTTTGTCATTTATATACATGATTTGGATGAGAATATAGGAGGTATGGTTACTAAGTTTATAGATGAAACCAAAATTTGTGGTACAGTGGACAGTGAAGACAGTTTTCTAAGACTACAATGGAATCTTGATCAACTGGGCCAGTGAGCCAAGGAATGGCAGATGGAGTAATTCAGGTAAAAGCGAAAGGTTACATTTTGGTAACACAAACCAAGGCAGGGTAGGAGTTACACAGTTAATGGTAGGACTATAGGGAGTACTGTCAGAGTCGTAAGGGTTCAGTTCCTTCAAAGTGCATGACATGTAGATAGGGTGGTGAAGATGGTATTTGGCAAGCTTTCCTTCAATAGTCAGAGCATGGAGTACAAGAGTTGGCACATCATGTTATGACTGTACAAGACACTGGTACGGCCACATTCGGAGTACTGTTTATAATTCTGGTCACCTGCTATAGGATGCATGTTATTAAAATGGAAAGGGTGCAAAAAAGATTTACGAGGATGTTGTCGAGACTGGAGGGTTTGAATTATCAGGAAAGACTAGATAGGCTGGGACCTTTATCCTTGGAGTGTAGGAAGCTGAGCGGTGACCTTAAAGAGGTTTATTAAATCATGAGAAGCACAGATAAGGTGAATAGCCAAGGTCTTTTCCACAGGATGGGGTATTCCAAAACAAGAGGGCGTAGGTTTAAGGTGAGAGGGCAAAGATTTAAAAGGGACCTGAAAGGCAACATTTTCCCCCACTGAGAGTAGTGCATTTATGGAACAAGTTGCCAAAAGGAAGTGGTAGAGATTACAATTACAACACTTATAGACATTTGGACAGGTACATGGATAGGAAAGATTTAGAGGAATACAGGCCGATCAAGACTAGCTAATTTAGGCCACCCGTTCAGCACAGGCAAGTTGAGCCAAATGGTATGACTCCATGACTTTGACCCTGCAATGCACATACTTCACACAATTTTATTCTTTGGAAAATTATAAAGTGAAAACAGTCAGAACGGAGGATCAAATTACTGTCACTTCCCTGTACCCTATAACCTGAAAATTTAGCTGTAGAAAACAGCACCATTGTCAGAAGCAACAGAACAAAAACTTCAAATTTTGAAAACAGGCGTTAATTTTGTCACTTATTGTGCTGAAATACATTTTTAGAACAAAAATAAGGTTAAATAATCACTGAGCTTTTCTGTTTCGCAGTTGGATTTTTTGAGTGTACAGTATTTATTTCAACACCCTGTTCCAGAGAAGGAATGAGAAAAATATCAACTACCTAACAATAGCAGTCCTATGCCATATCATTCATTTGGTTTTACAGCGTGCTCGATTCACTCAAGTTAGAAATGCTGTGGAAACTCAGGTTACTCAAAATGTCAGTACTTTCATTTTTAAACTTTAATTTGGTTCTTGAAATTTGAAGACCAATGTATAACCAGTATGCTATATGCTGGTCAGAAGACTACAAACTCACTGTCCCTTCTCAAATAAAACTTTTTCTCCCCTCTTTATACCCCACCACACTCACTCTTCCACATGCACACAGCAAAACCCAGTTTATTTTGCCTTGAAATTCCCAAGGATTTTGTAGTTCACATGCTTGTTGGGATTTGCTTTGCACAGGTACATGAAATTGTTTTTAGTCTTGCTTAATTGATGCTGTCATACAAATTATGAAGCGATGGTTACAGCAGCTCCATCTTTTAGAATATTATTGCAAGTACAGTCTTGTCAAGTACCTTCACCAAAATAAAAACTGAATTGAAGATAGCTTACATGCAATGTTTTGAAAATATGCTTCTTACAGAATCTGAATTCATCTTGCATTGCTCCACAAATTATCTGTGACACACCTTTAATTATCCAGCATTTTAACTTTGTGCTCTGTAATTCATAGTTCTCTCTAAAGATACATTCTAATTTCATAATCCCTAAACTAGATCATACTGTATTAACTAAATCACTATTTTTCAAAGATCATGACGCATTGTATATTTTACATTCATTCTGGTTTAACTAATCTCTAATTATTACTGTATAAAGCATGTTCTTTTATATTATGCAAAATTTACAGTCCAAGCTGTAATAGAGTCAATTTATGATACTAGGAAACCGCAGATCAGGCAGCATCCTGATGAAGGGCTTATGCCCGAAACATCAATTCTCCTGCTCCTTGGCCTGACCTGCTGTACTTTCCCAGCAAAACACTCTCGACACTGATCTCCAGCATCTACAGTCCTCACTTTCTCCTATTCAATTTATGATAATTCTGGATTATCCTGTGATTCAAATTAAGCAAAAGGCATTGCAATATAACACTAAATTTATTTTAAAATTATCAGATAACTCCTTTTAACGGTTTTAAATGCATGAAGCCCAAACCTAAATCAGTGGTTTTGATTTACGCAAAATATAATTGCTGAGTGTGATCAATTTATTAGCCAATGCACGAAAGCTGTCAAATACTTTTATTCTTCTGCTTTATGCTTTTAAACAAATGTTAACATACCAATCAGAACAAGAAAGAATTGCCAAATGTGTTGTTAATGTATGCATACCTTGTGGAAAAGGGCTTGTTGATGCTGTTGGAACAGAGGAACAAGTCGAAGTTTTTCCAATGCCTGGTTTCCTTCCCCTCTGACTAGAACCATGTCCTCCTGACTTCTTCCCTTTGACCTCCAAGCCTTTAATCTCAGCATTTTCATTCCCACTTGAAGGATGAGTTGATACTTCCTGGAAATTTGCATTTGTAAATCGAGCAGTAGTTTCTTCCAACCTCTTCAAGGATCCAGATATAAAGCCGGTGCTACTGCTTGTATAAGTCTAAACATTTATGAATAAATAAAGTATAGAGCTTAAAAATCTTAATAGTTAACAGGGATACCGCTTCAGCCAAAACACAGCTACCAATATAGTTCAATGCCCCATGACTGTTTGCATGGTTTGTAATGCATGCACTATCAATGCACCGGAGAACAATAAACTTATCTATACCAACTGTAGTAGTGCTGGCTATTAAGAATTTAACAGTTGTATTAGAAAATACAGACCTGTATTTACTCTAGATTCAACAAAATTGATATTGAGGCATTGAAACACTGCTCAATCACTTGAGATGTGCCTAATTATACAAATATTCCTAAAAAATTTAAAACTACTTTGTGCCTTCACATAAATTGTTATGTATGTTACAATTATTGCCACTGTAATTGGGAATGTCACAACTCCCAACTATTTTAAATCTATCTGCTTTAGTACACATTAGTGGAGAATGTCTCAAATAAGGATAGGGAATTATAGTTTCAAACTTTCCACTACTGCCTAAAATTAGTTTTCTTTCAGTTATTCACTGATTAAGAGAGAAGGATTTCAATCTCAGAACCTAATAATGACATTCAAATTACCTGTGGAGCTGGATTTCATCAGAAGCATAAATATCAAATATGAAGCCACTGTGTTTGGTTGGCTTGCCTCTCTGATAACCAGCAATGGGGTAAGAACTTTCAGCAGACTTCCTGGAACAGCACCAACATTGTGGCACCCAGTTTGCCCCCCCCAACCCATGTGCCAACCTGCCCCAAGAATTCATGAAATTCAGCCTGTGAAATCTGCTTAAATCTAACAAAGTCAATTTAGTTAGTACAATGTACCTCTCTGTGCCCATGGAACTGAACCCCAACTTCAGAGAAGGGCAAAAAAGATATGCACATCTATGACGAGACCAAATGTCCACCAAAAGTTACCCTGATCCTTCAGTCTATAAAAGCAAGAAAAATTGAAATGCCTGATTTATTACTGAGTACATTTGGGGTAAAATGCACGTCAAACTGCATGAAAATTTGTACAAAGGTTTAACATCCTGACCATAAAACACTTTCCAGCATTGCCATACAAGAAAGAATTGCAAAACTATGTTTATACTTGGGATTTCATATCATTAATCCAATATGCTGAACGACCCACTTTTTAAAACACTTACCTTTTCAGTTGTCACAGTGAGAGATGGAACTGTAGATGACAAGTCCAAAGGTTTCTTGATTTTCTGTTGTCTATATTTGTCCCTGTCCTTCTGTTTCTGTAAGAAAGTGTTTGTGAAAAGCCATAAATTATTAATTGTGAAACATTCTTCTGTGAACATTTCACAGTTAATTTTGAATTTTCATATTTCAAATGTATCTATCCCACATGAAACTGCATTGCTGAAGACCCCATCCATGCTGACGTATTATGGTTCCCTGTCTCCTAGCAGGTATTTACAAGCCTTGTAAGTCAAATCTTCCTTTAGGCCCACCATTGTCAGTCGATCACATCAACTACCTACTTTGGGATTTTCTTTTTCAAAGACTCTGCCGCTTCACCTGGTCTCATTTAAGACTCTCCATAAAGCTCAAAAGTTTACTTTTGTTCAGCATTTGTCATTTCTTGTGGCTCTGTAATGTAATTTGTTTGTTTTTTAAATTTTGTTTTTCAAACACAAACAATCTAAATGGGACTCTCATCTACCCTGTGCTCTGCAATAAAAACAAAAGAACTGTGGATGCTGTAAATCAAAAACAAAAACAGAAATTGAGTTGGTGCAATGTATTTCTGTGCCCATGGAACTGAATCCCACCTTCAGAGAGGGTAAAGAAGAAAAGCACATTCATCTCCAGACCAAATGTCATCATTATCTCCCAGTTCTGCCAGCTCCAGTGGGATGACAGCACCAGACACATATTCCATTTCTGTCCGCATCCCTGTCAGCATTCTGCAGGTATTGTTCCCTTCAGACACCCCGGTCCACTCTTCCTTCACTCCCAACAACCCCCTACAGCACCATCCCCTGAAACTGCAGAAGGTGTAACATCTGTCCATTTCTTTGCTCTCTCCTCAGCATTGAAGGGCCCAAACATACCTTGCAGGGGAAACAGTGCTTCACCTGCACTTCACACAATCTAAATATACTATATTCACTGCTCATGACGTGATCTCCTCCAAATTGATGAAACAAAGCCAGACTGGGTGACTGCTTCATGGAACATCTATGTTCTGCTCCTAAGAAAGACCAAGCTTCCAGTTGCCTGCCACTTCAATACACCACGGTGCTCCCTGGCCAATATCTCTATTACAGGCTTGCTGCAGTGCTCCAGCAGAGCTTACCATAAGCTGGAAGAACATAACTTTCTGGTTGGGGACCCTGCAGCCCTGTAGACTCAATATCAAGTTCAACAACTTTAGGGCTTGAGTTCTCCCATGTCTTTACCTGAACCCCCACACACCAGTGCCAAACTTTTTGACTCTGACCTGAAGCACCTGCAATCCTCACTTTCTCCTTGTTGTCACATAGTCTGATATCACAAACTGTTAGCCACTAATAGTCCCCATTAATAGCTATTCACCCACCTTGCCAGATTATTATCCACTTCATCTGTCCAACTGTTCTCCTCTCTCTTTGGGCTCTACCCCCACCTATCATTTACTTCTTACACCCTCCACCTATCCTATCCTCTGCAAATAAACTGACATTTTCCTGGCTACCATCATTTGTCAGGAAGAGCCACTCGACCCAAAACTTTAACTTAGATTTCTCTCCATAGGTGCTCTCAGACCTGCTGAGCTTCTTCAGCAATTTCTGTTTTTGAAACAAAACTGTTAGGCCTACAATTAAAATATTAGCAATCTCACACACACACACACAGTCTTGTAAAAGGGGCAAACAAATCATCAGCGAGGCCATTATGACTTTATAAGTAATTATTGGAAGTGTGTTGAAAACAGCTCTCGGAAAGAAAAAAAAGACAGGCAATCATTCAGTTTCTGTACAATTACTTTTAATGCATAAAGCAGATTGAACAGTGCAACAGATTTAACCAATTTTAAATCCAAGTCACAACAGTATCTTTCATTTTAGGTTAGATTATTTCATGAGCTGCAAGTCTTCTCAAGTCTGTTATATGAAATGGCATTGAATGTCTTTTTAAAGTTCACATACACAAAAACAGCATTATCCTCAACAACTATTAACCTTTCATAAACCTCCAGCAAGTTAGTCAAATACTTTCTTTAGAAATCTCTGCTGCCCCTTCCTAAACAATCCATCTTTCCCAAGTGACTTCTAATTCTATCCAAAATAATTTGATTCTAGGAACTTCACACCACTGAAATTAAACTGATTGGCCCCTAATTGTTGGGGGGCTTTTTAAACCATTTGAGCCTATGGAATCCCCTTTAATATTAACTACTAGCTTTTACTCATAAACCCTCTTTGCTACTTATTTTCTTTCTCACCACCTTTCTGAGTCTCAGCTTGGTTCTCAAATTGTATTTTCTCCATGGCATCTGTCAGAAACACACAAGTGCTTCTTTGTGTTATTTTCTTTTACATTCAGGAAGCTTCAAGGTTATTTGTTCTACTTTTCCCTGTTGAGGGAATATACCCCAGTCGTGCCAGAGTCATCTCTTCTTTGGAAGTAGCCCATACACAGATAGTTTTCCTACCAATCTTTAATTGCCGACCAACTCTTGACTTGCCCCACTTAAAGTCAGCTCTCACCCAGTTAATTAATCTTAAATAAAGGGCAAGCCAATGTTCCACCATCATTTTAAACCTTATAATGCAATGATCAGTATTCATTGAACACTCCGTTACTGACACTTGCTCAACCTAGCCCGTGTTATTCCAAGGACCAGATTCAGCAATGCTTCTTTTATGTTTGGACTGGATACATACTGCTGTAGAAAATTCTCCTGTACACAATCAAAGACTGCTTGCCCCTCACTCCTCTCTACAGTACCAGTAGCCCTAATCCATACTTGGATAATTGAAGCACCGCATATCTCGTCTATGATTTTTGTCTTTTCTGAAATTTCCTTGCAAATTTGCTCCTCTACATCATTTCCACCAGTGACTGTTTTATAGAGTACACTAAGCAATATAATTTTATCCATTTTGCGCCTTTGTTCTAGACAAATTAATTTCATCCTTAAACCCTCCGGGATCTCTCTTTCTGCATCACTGACACTGTTCTCCTGAACCAATACTGCCAACTCTCACCCTTGATTCTCCCTTTGCTTAACACATTTCAACTAGGAATATTTAAAACCCAGTCCCAAGCTTCCTTAAGCAAAGTCTCTGTTGTAACAATCTGCACATTCCCCTCCAAGCTATGTACCATTCCTGACTCTGAACAATCGCAATTCCTTTATAGTTGCTGATAAAAACCCTTGAGTTTCCACTAGAATAGTACCTACATCACAATGAAAACAATAGCTCAAGGCAGCTCACCAGCAACTTCTCAGGGACTTTTGGAAGTGGGCAATAAATGCTGATCTCAGAAGAGTGGAAGGCACAGAACCAAAACGTTAACTCTGATTTCTCTCACAGACCTGTTGAGCTTTTCCAGCAATCGCTATTTTTATTTCTGACCTAGCTAATACTGCCTTGAATTAATTTTTTTTCAATTCTCATCCAGCACCATATGCAAAGATTCTGCTGCTCAGATGCTGCATGATTTGCTGTGCTTTTCAAGCACCGCACTCCCGACTCCAATCTGCAGCATCTGCAGTCCTCACTTTCTCCCAAAATTCTGTTGAACCATATTAGCTTGTTTCAAATGAGAGGAATGATCATACTTGTGCTAACTGACCCTTCCAATGGCACCTGGATTTTAATCCTCATCCTTTTTCTCAATTCTCTCTTTATGATCAGGCCATTCCAGTTTGGATGTCATCTTCCAGAGCAGCACAGTGGCTCGGTCGTTAGCACTGCTGCCTCACAGCACCAGGATCCCAGGTTCGATTCCAGCCTTGGGCGACTGTCTGCATGGAGTTTGCACATTCTCCCAGTGTCTGCGTGAGTTTCCTTCAGGTGCTCCGGTTTCCACCCACAGTCCAAAGATGTGCAGCTCAGGTGGATTGGCCATGCTAAATTGTCCGTAGTGTTAAGTGTGTTAGTCAGAGAGAAATGGGACTGGGTGGGTTACTCTTCAGAGGGTCGGTGTGGACTTGTTGGGCCAAAGGGCCTGTTTCCACACTGTAGGGAATCTAATCTAATCTAATACAGCCTTTGAAATTTCTGAAAATATCCAATTCTGGCCTCATGCACATTTTATTTTGAATACTCCACTATAGGTAGATGTAAACATCCTTGCAGACATCTTTTTGCTAAACTGTATAATTCCTTCACTAAAATCATTCCAAGTATCTACTTACAAGAGACTCCCAAACGTTCCTGTTTTGATTTCAATCTTTCTTGATTTCTCCTTCTAAATCAAGAGGTCAAAAAGAAATCTTAAACAATAAAACTGTTAATCAAAGGATTGTCCCCAGATTACCTTTCCTGCACTCTCTTCAACATTGTACCATTTAGCATACATTGGTAGAAAGATTTAGGAAAAACAAAGAATTTAAATATTCTTATATTACGGCCATGGTCTTATTACATTGTGCAGAGAAGTTATCCGCTCCTGATGGCCGTCATCAATGAAACAGGTGAGTATTGAGATACTAGATGTGACCATGTTACTTTTAGAAAATTTGCTAGATTCTGGAAAAGTTCAACTTATACTGATGACAAAGGAATAGTAAGGCAAAAAAGTGAGGACTTCAGATGCTGGAGCTTAGAATCAAATGTGTAGAGCTGGAAAAGTACAGCAGGTAAGACAGCATCAGAGCAGCAGGAAAATCGATGATTCGGGCAAAAGCCCTTCGTTAGCAATGAACACATGACTAAATCAGACTTGCTAACACCAAATGTTTTAATTTCACAGTGCTGAAATATTCAACAACCCTCAAAATTACCCATAGTTCCTAACCAAACTTTGTAAGTAAAGTATATCAGACACAGTATTTATAACTTAAAAAGAAGTTAAATTGGCAAGAATACTCCAACTTTAGCACAGCAAAACTAAACAAGGCAGTGTAGTTAACATGTCTGATTAAAAACCAATCTTTCTAGATCACAGCCATCACACTCTCACACCAACAGACTGAAACGGTGAAGGGATAAATTAAAAGAGAAGTAAAAGAGTTGTAACAAACTGTTTCAAACAATGGTTGTTAACCCTTCATGCATCTTTGGATTTGTTGTCCCAGATACATGGGATGGTACATTTTGTTTGAATTCTGAAGTCATTTGCTAATGCAAAAAGATTCTGCTGACTGCTGGAGACTTCTATTTGTCTTTGAGACCAGGTTATGGAGTCAGAGATGTACAGCACAAAAACAGACCCTTCGGTCCAACTTGGCCATGCCGACCAGATATCCTAAATTATTATAGTTCCATTTGCCAGCAATTAGCCCACATTCCTCTAAACTCTACGTATTCATAAACCCATTTAGAAGCCTTGTAAAAATGTTGTAATCATCCCACTTCCTCTGGCAGTTCCTCCCATACACTGCCACCCTTTGTATGAAACCACTGCGCCTTAGGTCCCTTTTAAATCTTTCCCTCTCACCCTAAACCTATACAGTTCTCACTCACCCCCGGAGAAAAGACCTTGTCTATTTACCCTATTCACATCCCTCATGACTTTATAAACCTCTAAACGGTTACCCATCAGTCTCCGATGCTTCAGGGAAAACACCTCCAAGCCTATTCAGCCTCTCCCTAAAGTTTAAACCCTCCAACCCTGGCAACATCGTTGTAACTCTTTTCTGAATCCTTTCAAATTTCACAATATCTTTCCTTTCAGAGGGAGACCAGAACTGCACATAATATTCCAAAAGTGTTCTAACCAAAGTTCTGTACAGCCACAGCATGACCTCTCAACTCCTATACCCAATGTTTGACCAATAAAGGAAAGCATACCAAACAACTTTTTACTACTATCCAAAGCACAAACCTGCACCTAATTCATATTCATTATCTCCAGGAATGTCTGCACCGACAGCGAGGCACCAAGTAGAACTGCCAGAGCAAGGTCAGCATTTTTCTTTTTACAACAGACTGTGGAGGAACCAAGGCATCGAACATACAATCAAACCTAAATAAAAGTAAAATACTGCAAATCTGAAATAAAGAGGAAATCTTGCGATTTTTGTGAAGATTGGTAGCTCAGATTGTAAGCTTGCTCGCTAATTTTGTTCTTAGATGTTTTGTCACCATGCTAGGTAACATCAGTGACAAAAAAGTGTTGTGGCTGGAAAAGCACAGCCGGTCAGGCAACATCCGAGGAGCAGGAGAGTCGACGTTTCGAACACTAGCTCTTCATCAGAAATGAGGAGGGGGGGGGGGGGGGGTTTGCTGGGAATGCGGTAGGTCGGAGAGGACAGTGGAGCGAATAGGAGGGAAGGGAAATGGACATGGACAGGTAGAACAGTGCCAAGCTAGACGGTTGGATCTAGGATAAGGTTGGGACAAGGGAAATGAGGAAACTGGTGAAATCAACATTGATCCTGTGTGGTTGGAGGGTCCCAAGGCAGAAGATGTGGCATTCTCCCTTTAGGCATGAGGTGGCTAGAGTTTGGCAGTGGAGAGGCCAAGGACTTGCATGTCCTTGGCAAAGTGGGAGGGGGAGATGAAGTGGTCTGCCAAATAGCGGTGGGGTTGATTGGTGAGTGTGTCCCAGAAATGTTCTGCAAATTGGCATCCTGTCTCCCGAATGTACAAGAGACCACATCAAGAGCAATGGACACAGTCGATGACATGTGTGGAAGTACAGGTAAATCTGTCGATTTGGGTCCTTGGATAGAGATGAGGGGCAAAGAATGCGCACAGGTTTTGCACTTCTTCTGGTGGTGAGGAAGGTGCCAGAGCAAAGGATGAGTTGGTGGAGGCGTGGACCTAACAAAAGGAGCTGCGGAGGGAATGGCCTCTGTCGAATGCAGACAGGGGTGGGCAGGGAAATATATCCATGGTGGTGGGGTATGTTTGTAGGTGGTGGAAAAGGCAGAAGATGATGCATTGCATCCAGAGGTTGGTGGGGTGGAAGGTGAGGGCCACGGGGTTTCTGTCCTTGTTGTGATTGGAGGGGTGGAGTTAAAGGGTGGAGGTACGGACAGTGGAGGAGATGCATTGGAGGGTATCGTTGACCATGTGGGATGCGAAATTGTTGTCATTGAAATATTAGGCCATCTGGGATGTTCTATGGTGGAACTGGTCTTCCTTGGAGCAGATGTGGGTGAGGCAGAGGAACTGGGAGTAAGGGATAACGTTTTTGCAGGAGACAAGGTGGGAGGTGGCATAGTCCAGGTAGCTGTGGGAGGCGGTGCGTTTGAAGTATATGTAAGTGTTGAGTCGGTAGCCGAAAATGGAAATGGAGAGGTCCAAGAGGAGGAGTAAGGTGCCCAAGATGGTCCAGGTGAACCTGAGGTCAGGGTGGAAGGTGTTCATGAAATTGATGAACTGTTCACCTCCTCGTGGGAGCACGAGCTAGCATCTATACAGTCATCGATGTAGCAGAAGAAAAGGTGCAGAGAGTATGGCGGTGTAGCTGCGGAAGATGGACCACGTACCCATAGAGGCAGGCATAGCTGGAGCCCATGCGGGTGTCCATGGCTACCCCTCTGGTCTGGAGAAAATGGAAGGATTCAGTGGAGAAATTGGTGATGGTGAGGACCAGTTCAACCAATCGAATGATTGTGTCATTGGAAGGGTATTGGTTGGGTCAGGAGAGGAACAAAGAGGGCTTGGTCATCTTCGTCATGGCGGATGGACGTGTACAGGGACTGGATGCCCATAGTGAAGATGAGGGACCTGGGAAATGAAAGTCTCGAATGTGGTAGAAGACGTGGGTGGTGTCCCGAATGTATGTGGGGAGATTCTGGACTAAGGGGACCAGGTATCTAGAGGTTGGTGGGCTGGAAGGTGAGGAACAGAGGGGTTCTATCCATTTCCACCACCTACAAACAGACCCCACCACCAGGGATATATTTCCCTCCTCAACCCTATCTGCGTTCCACGGAGACCATTCCCTCAGCGACTCCCTTGTTAGGTCCACACACCCCATGAACCCACCTTCTACTCCCAGCAGTTTCCTTTGCCACCAAGAAGTTCAAACCCTGCACGTACACCTCCCCTCTCACTCGGTCCAGGGCCCCAAAGGATCCAACAGAGATTGACCTGTACTTCCACACACATCATCAACTGTGTGTGTTGCTCTTGATGAGGCCCCCTCTACATGCTAATTTGCAGAATGTTTCAAAGAACATCTTTGGGACACAGGCGCCAATCAACCCCACCATCCTTTGGCCAAATACTTCAACTCCCCCTCCCACTCTGCCAAGGACATGCAAATCCTTGGTCTCCTCCACCACCAAACTCTAGCCACCCAATGCCTGGAGGAAGAACGCCTCATCTTCCACCTTGGGACCCTCTAATCACACAGGATCAATGCTGATTTCACCTGTTTTCTCATTCCCCCTGCCCCCACCTTGCCCCAGTTCAAACCCTCCAACTTGGCATTGCCCTCTTGAACTGTCTAACCTGTCCATTTCCCTGCCCTCCTATCCACTCCACCCTCCTCTCTGACTTATCACTATTACCCCTCACCTTCATCTACCTATCGCATTCCCAGTGACCGTGCCCCCCTGCTCCACCCCCTCCCATGTATCTCTCAGCCTTTTGGCCCACCCTCATTCCAGACTAAGAGATTATGCTCGAAATGTTGACTCTCCTGCTCCTTGGATGCTGCCTGACCAGCTGTGCTTTTCCAGCACCACACTCTTCGACTCTGATCTCCAGTTCTCACTTTCTCCAAACATCAGTAGTGAGCCTCCGTTTAAACACTACTGTTCTGCGTTCTATGTGCGCGCCTTGGTCTTTTGTGGTGGGGGATATCACAGAGAGGTTGGTAAATAGGGTCCATATCAACATGCTTGTTGGAGTTCCAGTTTGAATGCCAGGCATGTCTTTGTTAAGCCTGTCCCAGGATGGATGCATTGTCCCAACCAAACTGGTGTCCCTCGTCATCTGTGTGCAAGGATACTAGTGATAGTTGGTCATATTTTGGTGGCTAACTGGTGCTTGTGTATCCTGGTGGTTAGTTTCCTGCCAGTCTGTCCGATGTACCGCTTGTTGCACTCCTTGCAGGGTATTGTGTATATGTCTTTTGTTCTGCTGGTTGGTGGTACAGGATCTTTTAGAGTTATCAAGAGCTGTTTCAGTGTGTTGGTAGGTTTGTGAGCTACTATGATGCCAAGAAACCATGTCAAACCAGTAGACCCATGTCTCACGACCCACTTCACCCTCAACGAGATCTACAAACAAATCAACAGGACACTCATGGCATCACCAATATCAGGATTCTTGACAGAAGCAATTATGTAGAGGTTAGAACAAGTTGCCCTCCCCATGATTCAGCCCAAGCTTTGGATCCGCTATGTGGATGACATCTTCATCATGAAATGGAACAATGCAAAAAAACCCACGAACACATGATCATCCTCCTTACTGGTATAAAGTTCACCAAAGAAGAAAACAACAAACTCCCCTTCCTTGATGTCACATTAGAATGAAAAGCCAATGGAGAGCTACAGACCAGCATTGACAGGATAGCAACACACACACAGACCAAATACTCAACTAGAGGAGCAATCATTGCAACACCCACAAATGGAGCTGCATCAGGATATTATATAAACGAGGCACAACAACTGCAGCAGTCAGGGACTAAGAGATGCCAAAGAAAAATACCTATACAACATATTCAAGAAAAGGTACCCAATAAGCACAGTACATCGATTCTTAAACAACAAACCTAAACAAAAAGACACAACATGCCCTGAGACTCTAGCCACACTATCTTACACTAAAGACATCTGAGATGATGACTACATTACTCCGGCCTCTTGGCATCACGGTAGCCCATAACCTACCAAGACAAACAGCTCTAGATGAATCTGAAGGACCCTGCACCAACAACCAGCAGAACAAATGTCACATACAAAATACCCTGCGAAGAGTGCAACAAACATTACATCGGACAGACCAGCAAGAAACTAGCCGCCAGGATGCATAAGCACAACAAGCCACCAAAAGACATAACCAACTATCACTGGCATCCTTGCACACACAATGAGGGACACCAGTTCAACTGGGACAAAACATCCATCCAGGGACAAGCTAAACAAACAAACACATGGGAATTCCTGGAAGCCTGGCATTCAAACCGGAACTCCATCAACAAACACATCGATTTGGACCCTGTTTACCAACCAAAACAGAAAAAGAACCAGAAGCGAGATCACCCACCACAGACCAAGACACATAAATAGAAAGTGGGACAGCGCTTCAACCAGACTCACTAATGATGTGATCTAGCATAGTGACCAAACATCTACATAACAAATCTTCCAGCTCAATGAGCAAACTTACAACCCAAAAAGAGGAAATACTGAAGAAAAACAGACAGTATGGCAGCACCGATGGAGAATAAATAAAGCTGATGCTTTTGAGTTTGATATGAATCTCCTTCTGAAGTAAACCATGATTTTTAAAATACAAATAAATCGCATCTCTCATTACGCCTCCTCACAAAGAAGAACGAAAATGCATCTTTAACAGGCAACATCATTCCCTATCAAAAGAGGGTTAAATGTTTTGTTAGGTTAACAATATTGTGTCATTAACTCAAAAATTATTATTTTTGACAGCCATATTTTACTCAAGAGCATCTGAATGACCACATTCTTTCCTTCACACGTTTATCACCGCCACCATCAGCTACAAAAAAACTTTTCCAAGCACATGAATTATTTTTCAATTGGACAGCAGAAAAATTAAACTCCACCAAAACAACCATACACTCTTGTCCTAAAATTTCTCCCAAAATAAGTGTCTATAATTGATTGCAATTTCTTCCATATTGTTGAGCTAAGGATAGACAAGTCTCCGGGCCCTGATGGAATGCATCTCAGGGTATTAAAAGAAACGGCGGGAGAAATAGCAAGTGCACTTATGGTAATTTTCCAAAAGTCGCTGGACTCTGGGGCAGTTCCAGCAGATTGGAAAACAACAAATGTGATGCAACTGTTTATAAAGGGAGGAAAACAAAAGATGGGGAATTATAGATCTGAGAGTTCAACCTCTGTAATGGGGAAGATGCTTGAGTCTATTATCAAGGAAGAAATAACAAAATAGAAATTTCCCATTGGGCAGACGCAGCATGGATTCATGAAGTGCAGGTCACTAATTTTGAGGAGATTCAGAACTGAATTAAGGAGGAACTTCTTCACCCAAATGGTTGTAAACCTATGAAATTCCTTGCCCAGTGAAGAAGTTGATGCAACTTGAGTAAACATTTTTAAAGCAAAATTAGATTTTTTTTGAACAATAAAGGAATTAAGGGATACAGTGAGAGTGCAGATAAATGGAGCTGAGTCCACAAAAAGATCAGCCATGATCTTATTGAATGGCAGAGCAGGCTGCAAGGACCAGATGGCTTACTACTGCTCCTAGTTCTTATGTTCTTATATTCTTGGCGATGTAGATTTCAAACAGATGCACTTGCTTTACAAACAAGATGTCTCTTTCATTAACAAATATTTCTATCAAAATGTACTCAGTTTCATTGAAAAATAACAGACATTGCACAGTTTAGTAATAAAATGACACTTACAGCAATGCCCATAACATCAAACCAATCTGAATGGATTATTATGTGGTGCTGCTAAAATTAATATAATTGTCAAAGGCAAACTGAGAATTTGGTGTCAATTCAACTTTTCTGCTTTTCTTTAACAAATTTGTCAAAGGAGGCATTACAGTGCGTAAGTTTGGAACAAACATGCCAACATATCACAAAGTTTTTCATTTGTCCTAGAAGGAAAAATCCAACTTTTGAATTTTCAAATTCATACTCATTCATCAGTTGATATTTTAATTTGACTATGTAAATACACTTCCACTGACTACCATCTTTCTCAACCTCTAAAATTAACATGACACTTGGTGATTTTGTTCTCTTTTCTCTGGAGCATTCACCAAGTAATTTATCTCCTTTTTTTTAAATTTTTTAAAAATTTGGTAAGGGATCCATCGAGCCTTGTTTTTCTTGGATCCTCAGAGACTAGAAACAATACTAACACCTTGACTCCTGCAACAAAATTCCAAATTCCAATCTTGCCAGAAGACAAATATCGATGACTGATTTGCTCCAGAGTGTTTCAATATCTACTGGTTTACTTTATAATCTGCTGTTTTCACTGCTTCTTGAGCACTCTTCAAATACTTTTTGGCTAACTCACAGGCTCTGGATCTGTTCTCTCAAACTCAAGTGAGCTTAAAGTGTAGTCTGAGCTGTGGTTTGCCATTTTTTTTCTTGAATCTATTTCAATTGTTCTCCTATCTCATGACCATACCAGTTCAAATGGACAAATCCTGTAAACTCATTTGGAGCATCCCTAATGGCAAACAGTAACAGGGGGACTCCTTTATTGCAATTATTCATGCATTTGTGTCTTTAAACTCTAATCATAATCTTCAAATTTAAATTCCACCTTTCCAATGCACCTCAAGATAGCAGGTAATAAGCAGAAGAAATTGAACGTTTTATTTCCAAAGTAGTCATCATTTCTTTGAATATTTGCGATAAAATTTGAACCCTGATCAGATTGTACTTCTTTGGGTAATCCAATTGAACCAACATTTTCCTTACTAGTTTTGCAGGGTTTTCTGTCCGCCCAAAAGGGCCTGCTTCAGAAATTCTTGTTGAAGCAAGTATAATCAATATAAGGCACTGATCCTCAGACCTTGTTTCAGTTAGGCATTCTATACAATTGGTTAAGATTCTGCTAAATACTTAGTTGAAACTTGGTTTGGGAGTTATCTGATGGATCACTGTGCACCCTTCACTGGCTAGTATTTGAGTTGATCTCCATTTTCTCATTAGTAATTTTTTTACAAATAATAACACTTGGGTAGAGTTCTAATTCAATTTCTGAGGTGGTTCTTGGGCATAACTTTCAATTCAGGATTGAAGTGAACCTTCACCCTGGTTACTTAAATTTTCTAAAATCATTTCCAATGAGTTTCTCAGTCATTCCTTTCTTTTCCTCATATACTGTTCGTCTTCTCCAATTTTTGGACCTGTTGCAACAGTCTGGAAAACTTCCTCCTATAACATTTTAGTTTCTTGTACCTCTTGTTTGTTCCACTATCCTCCAGGAGGCCAATATTTTTGAACCAGCTGAGTAATTTCCCAAGATAAAATCCATTTCTATCAGGATTTATTTCACTACTCCAACTACAACATCCGCATTTAATCTTTAATCCAACACTGAGACTGGTGTGTAACCTCCATGTACACCTCCAATCAACATTTTCTTTCATTAACCTTGTCAGAAAATAAATATTATTATCAAATCAATATCAATAACTGACTTGCTCCAGAGTGTCTCAATATCTACTGGTTTGCTTCCTTTAAGCACAAAACAATTTCTCCTTTGACATAAAACATTAAGAATTTCCAGTGGTCTGATTCCTCATCAGCAATTGAGGATGGATTTTCTTTACTGCACTCAGTCATCTCTCCCTTCCTAATACATTCTAAGGAAACAATGTTCTTTTTGTACTATTGCTACAATTTTAATACGTACTTCGTTTCATGGTGGCCCATTTTCTGAAGAGTGCTTAAGGTGTGCCTATAACTGCAAATTGGTGCCCCACTTCATTTCAGCAAATGGTCTTGCTTTGTTCAGTCTTATCACAATGGAAACATTATTTTTTGGTTCTAGCCTTTCTCCTTTACTACTTTGGCATCCTTTCATTTGTTCCCAAAAACTAGTGCCTCTTCCATCAACAGATTTCTCCTTCAGGCAATTACAGATGGGAGATCATCTGAGAATCACAAGGAATTTGTTAGAACTGATATTTCACTGATCTCTGATACTTGATGTGCAACTATACAGTTTTTACTAATACAGTTTTAAGTTTTGCAGGAATCTTAAAGTTGTTATTTAATCATAACTTCCATTACAATCTCAAATTTCTTTCTCCAAATTCAGTGATCAAATCTCTAACCTCACTTCTTGCAAATTCTACAAATATCTTATTAGATTTCTTTCCTGTCTTTCTACATTTTAATTGATGAACTTCAGGACAAAGCTCATATGCATTGAGTATTTCATTTTTTAAACAGTTTCTTAACTTACAGATTGTTCTTCTGAGAAACTTGCATTCACATTCATAGCAGTACTGTCAAAGTGTCTTATATGAGGTCCAAATTTTTTTTTGGCCTCAACATCTGACCAGCTACCTTTTCAACTGAAGTGAAATTACAACTCAACTTCATTCTCAGCAAGTTTAAGCACTAAACATATTTTAATTAAATCAGATACCTCACTGGAATCAGAATCATCCTCCGAGGTACTATCCCTTCTTTCCCTGTTTAATCTAAGCTTTTCTCTGGCCAAGTCATGTTGTCTCATCTCCATATCTCTTTTGAGTTCAAACATTTTTAAATTCCATTTTTTTTTAAAGTTAGAATGCTTCACCTATTGAGTTTCTTCTTCTACTTTATTCTAATTGAATTCTTTTAGTTTCTCTTACACTCAA